>NC_030425.2:10205000-10540000 GCF_001660625.3 Ictalurus punctatus
GAAAGGGCGGAGTCATATTAGCCACCTAATATAAAAATATGTGTGTACGTACATGCGTTAGTCTTTTCACATGCTGCATGAATGTTGAATTTTGGTGAAACGTCATGAATTTATTTTGCCATTTTATTCTTAAAGTAAATAAATACAATAAAAATTCATAATCTCAAATCACAAAAATATGAAAAAGTAGGAAATCAATATAGGATTGTTATATGGATATAGACCTAAACATGCGTCAACAGTAGTTTGCTTGACTGTTACGTACGTGACTGTGTTTCATTCTAAAAGACTTTTTTTGTCTAGATATTTTTAGTGAATTCAGTGACCAGATGTTAACTTTCTCTCTCTCTCCCCCTTTCTCTCACTCCCTTTCTCTCCCTCTCTCTCCCTCCTTCCTTCCCTCGCTCTCTCTCTCTCTCTCTCTCTCTCTCTGTGTTATTGCAGGTGCTGAGACATTTGGACAGGACCCTTATAAAACGTTTGCATTGCGGAAAAATACTTGATACTGTGGTAAGCGCACATGAGTTTGTGGTTTTTAAATTTCCATTTTATTTTATGCCACCCGGGCAAGAGTATATTTCATTTTTAAAGTGGAAAAGACTGCATGAAACAGTTTGAAGTGAGTGTTTTGGTGAAAAAGGTGTAGTGTGGTCACTAATTATAGATAAATACCTATGCCGACACACAAAAACGCACCCAAGCTTGTGTGGAAATACATACCCTTACATACATTGGATGTGTGGTCTGGGTGGGAGGGATGTTATTACTCTCTCCTGTCAGTCACAGTGACACTAACCAGTCAAATTGGTCTGTGAGCTCATGTATGCGGAAGAGTGCTGTTAGTGTGTTCCTCGGATTACGCCTGCGATGCAGTAGTTCAAAAAGATGCTGTTGGCTGGCTTCACGTGTCACGGAGAACTCGCGTGTTAGCCTGTTTGGTGATCTGTATGATAGGGGAGAGCTGGATGGAAGGTCAGGTGCTCATCTTAACTTGGTTTTCCCACAGCCTCGACTTCTCCACCCTCGCAAGAGCTGGTTGCATTATGAAGCATTCCAGTTTTCCTTTAACAGATCCATAACCAACAGTTCTGAGAGGTGTGTGTATGTATATATGTATATGTGTGTATGTATATGTGTGTGTGTGTGTGTGTGTGTATATATATATATATATATATATATATATATATATATATATATATCTATATATATATATATATATATATATATCCTGGCTGAACACTGTATTTTAGGTGAATCGTCTCATCATATAAAGTTGCTCTAGAGTGCTGCTTGTTTATTTACACTGTGGTGTTGTGTTTTTTTTTTTTTGTTGTTGTTGGTTTTTTAAGACCCTTGATTGTGAGAAACCTTTGTAGGGATTTTGTAACGTTCTGCTGTTTAGATAGATGATGGAGTAGAACTGCACAAATCCCATCTGGGGATCCATAAGGGTGTTTGTCAGGCAGGAAAAGAGGTCACATTTCATTTAACAGCAAATTCTTACAAACCATAACCATTATTGAGATATGGCTGCTTCGTCAGTTTGGATTTAGATAGCTACTAAAGACCTGCTACTCCTCACAGACTGGGAGATGGCCGAATTTGAATTTAGTTCTCTTGTGTGTTTAATTTCTCTTTTGTGTGAAAGGTAAGGGGAATGCCTGGAAATGGATTAAGTTCACTTGGCTTGTCTGCAGATAAGAAATGATAAGAGCTGACTGCTGGAGATTGAACCTAATTTATCATTGATTACTCCCTTAGTACAGCAGTGAAGAAAGGGAATAATCAATTTTTATTTGCCTCCTGTCTGTCCACTCACCATTGGATGGAGTGGGGAGGTGTACATGGGTGATTGTGTGTGTGGGGATTGGGGATTAGCTCATTTTACTCTCACTAGGGCAGGTTGTGTGTAGAGGTCAAGTTCGTGTTTGAGCCGCTGAACCTTTTCAGGTGGGCTAGAGTGATTTTATAAGGGTTTTTGTTTGTTTGTTTGTTTGTTTGTTTGTTTGTTTGTTTTTGGCGGGGGGGGGGGGGTGATCTGCTTCAACTGAAAATGTGTAATGAGTTGGATATACAGAGTCCATTAATTTGATATGAATTGCTCTGTCATATGGGTCCCCATGACTGTAAGATTCTGTAATCTGAGCAAGTTACTGTTTTACATGACATTGATTTTGCCGTTTCGAATCCCCATCCTGCTGTATGGTTTCTCGGCATTGGGAATTCATGGTTACGCCAAGACTAATAAGTAGGCAACCCTCACTGCTCCTGAGGTAGAATTTGAGTTAAAATACCCTCCAGCGTCCTTGAAGGTGAAAGGAAAAGCCCAGCACGAAGGCAAGGATTGATTTTTGTATAAAAGGCAGGAAGGTTTACATGATATCATGCTCGTAAATATTTAGTGTGTACCCACAGCACTGATGATCAGATGAGACCTTTATGTGAAAGCTTTGCTTTCATAGGTAATCCGGGCATGACTTTTATGCATCTGAAAATGACTAGTTATTAAATAAGCAACAGACCTTCACAACATAAAACTAGAGCTGCAACAACTAATCGATAATAATCGACTGTCAGAGAATCTCATTATCGATTAGTTGGTCTGAGCACAGCATGGTGTACATTTAGTCATTGCGTTACTTCTGTTCCAAAAACACACATTGGAGAGTACAGACCATTTGGTACTATACACTTACACTATGCATTATATTCTCTACGGTCTAGTGTATGGATTTTAGAACGGTAGTATCATCTCAAATGGAACACTAGCATTTTTTTTTACTAACCAGAAGTATAAGCCGCTTCCTAATCGATGACGTCAAATGCACGTAATGCGATGCTGCTAGCTTTAATTTCTTCAGTTTACTCTTCGTCAGCGTTACCTTTTATCCCCAACATGACCTCATCAGTCAGAGACATAGTTGTCAAATGACAACGGAAAAAAAAGTGTGCGACCCAGGTCCTCTAACGTATCGGGGCATTTTATATCAAATGCCGTGAAGAAGATAGTAATCTGCAAACTTTACATAGCGGAGCTTGTGTAGCACGGAAGCACGGCCGTGATGCACGGGCACAAACTTATGTTTATATCTAAAATGCCCCACTGTGTACAAGAGGTTGGGGAAACCGGTTCGAGTTGCTTAAGAGGTTCAGTTTAAATCATGTTTAATTGTCATTATATGCTGTATTTGCACCACTGCATTGTAAATTCTGTCGTTTATTATAATGGGAGCAATCTGTGAGTGATCTTTTAATAACGAGGCCACTAACACTCAGTTTGGATTTTATTTTAAATAAAAAATGGTATTGAACGTTTGCCCCCCCCCCCCCCCCCCCGATTAATCGAAACGTAATCGTACAATTAATCGATTATGAAAATAATCGTTAGTTGCAGCCCTACATAAAACCTTGCATCGCTTCCAGTGCTTTTATTCCCCTTCTGTTTCAAATTGGCATGTTTATTGAAGGAAAGTGTCATGCTGCATGCTGCATTGTCATGCTGTACTATCTATATTTCCGTTGTCTTCGAGGGATTCAGCCATGTCCATCTACAGAAGGGCTGTTCTTTGTCTGAACTCACATTTTCTTTTGATTCTCCTGAGCTCCTCTGGAGAGGGACCATGGGACTGCCTTTCCCTTGATCTCTCTTCCACCTGTATTCTGTAGATAGCGTATTCCCCTGACTGAAAGGGCATCTCCTCAACCAGGCAGTAGTTTAAAAAGTCCTACTCAAATATCGGTGCTGATTCCATGTTCAGGTTTAGGCTATAAAGACCAGCAGACAATTTTTGTGGCCTTTTTCCTTCAAGTCAAACCAAGTCGTGTTGGTTTGTACAAAATGTAGGCTTTGATTGCTGATGGACATTTTCCCAGATTATGTAAAAGTTTCTTTAGTCATTTTTCCTGCACATGCTACATGTACACCTCTTGCCTTTTTAACAGCACCAGTCCTATCAGGTAAGGACACTACTCTCAGCCTTTGATGTGCTACCCACAGGCCACATATTTTTTTTGTGCAGTTTTCTAGCCAAAAGCTTCAGGATTTTAAGTTATGGTCAGACTGGTATGCCACACTTCCATGTGTAAACACTTTCATGTGCAGGCTTTCAGCTGCAAAGCAATCCTTTTGGACACGGTGACACAATAAGCTTTTCAGAGCAACATATAGGCTACTTCCAGTACTGTAAAAAGTTCATTGAATTCCAGAGTTAAGCATTGTTTTGTGTGAAGCACTTCATGGTGAGTAAATGACTTCACGTTTGTTGACAAGACTCTGGTTGGTTGTCTGCCATAATAGTCAGGTAGACTTTTTCTGTGAAAGTAGGTGGTTCTTGGCCACATTTCTCGCTGGCGTAACTTCAGCCAACAACTTCGAGTTCTTGCTACATTTAGCCCATTTTTTCCACCAAATGGTTTCACAGTTTGTCAGTATCTACAGTCGGGTCCATAAGTATTTGGACAGCGTCGCAATTTTCATACTTATGCTTCTGTACACCACCACAGTGGAATTGAAATGAAGCAATCATGATTTTTATTGAAATGTAGACAGCTCTAATGTACTCCGCTTTAATTCAAGGAGTTTAGCAAAAAATTGCATTATCTCTTTAGGAAATACTGCCATCCGTTTTCACAGGCGCAAAAGTAATTGGATATCTGCATTTCACCTGTTGTTCCCACAAGTTTCTCTCACTGTTGTAGAGCTGTTGAACCACCCAAGCATATTTGATGGCTTTCTTTGTCCTTTTGCCATACTAACTAAATACAATAACTTTTTACTACTCTGTGACACATTTCTTCCAAGCCATTTTACACAATACAAATGCTCTGATGATTGCGCTCTTTAACACATCTGGCCAACTGACAATCTGGAAAGTGTTATTGTGCTACATTTATCCAGGTGTGCAACAGACTTTCACAATGCTATTGGTCGGTGTGACCTAGAGTTGCACAAGATACCGTTAACATGATTTATGGTTTGATTGTATAATTTTTTTTGTGTTGCCTTTAATAAGACCAAGTCTAATTTGACACTGAATTTTGCCTACAGGCAAATCAACGTGCGTGTCTTTATTTAACTTGCATGGGTGAAAACACACAGTGGCTTTAGCGGCAAGTGGACAAGTGCCTGGATAAAGAAAACAAGTTTCATGCCCCTTTGTTGAGAAGAAGGGGTCAAAGAGTGAGATTTGGGAATGTTATTTCTTTTACCGTGCTTATAAAGTTGGGCAGTGAACAGACACAACAAAACCAAAGCACAAAAGGTGTTTTATTTAGAGGTTCATTTCTATGTAACTTCTATAACTAATAATTTTGTGCATGATTCTGGGGCGAACTTGTGCATTAACAACTCGGACAACATCTTTCTTCACCAATCGTGGTTTTGTCAATGCTACACAACTCTAATGCATGATTTCAGAATCTCTAATTGAAAGCATATTTAATTTTGGCCAAAGTATCATTTTTACCACGGCTTGACATTACACCTGTTATTGGTATTCAAGTCTAAATTTGAGTATTGTGACAACCCTATTGCGATTTTAAAAAAAAAATTTCTCTGCGCTCACAGCAATTTTCAGAGCAAAAATAAATGGAAGCAATATGTTATGTATTGTACAGAAACAGAAATCCCGCTACAGCCATTTCTTCACACGTTATAACAGCTGTCTTCTGCGACTTCGTTTTTGGCAGAATCAAACGGAAATCTTTGACCTCGGTTAGGCCAGTAGGACATTTGAAGTGTAACCCTGCCTCAGAGGGAGAAATCCATTTCTGCCCCGCTGTGTAATATTCCTTCCATGGTCAAATTGGCACTGATGGAGACCCAGTGCCAATTTGACCATGGAAGGAATATTACACAGCGGGGCTGAAATGGATTTCTCCCAAAGTAGGTCAGCTGAGGTGACACGTTTATCTAGGTTTATTCCCTCCATTATTCCTTGGAGAATGTGGTGCATCACAAGCAGTTTGCTGCTACATCCTACTTAATCCATCACGACAGCATGTGGTAACGTGTGGCATGTAATAAGCACTGCTCGTTGTTCTCCCACCAGACTGATCAGGCTGCCTTTCCTTTGAACACAGCATAATTGTCAGATGCTACGAGGGGGGTGTGGAATATATTGCCAAAAGGGACTATTGTGCTTGGTGTAATCTAGAAAAGCAATAAGTAAATGCACATATTGCAGGTCAGTTAAACCTCCGCCTATTTCAGCTTGAAAAATTTAATGTGCCAAAGTTAAATTTTTTCAGTACGGTTAGTGACAAGTTATCACGAATTATCCAAACCTTGTGGAGTTTTTGTACTTGGAATAGTGATTTGTTAGTGAGTCCTTGAGATGTTTGTGTGAGCAGAGTTCATGTTAGTCACAAAAAGTGTGTGAAAGGCTCTGCATAAAGGCTGACGCAAGCTCACACTCAATACAGAGGTGTGATGAACCTTGAGGGCTGGGTGAAGGTTAGTCTCTGTTTTGTATATTTTTATTTTGCTCTGTGCCACACTTTTAAAGTGGCAACGTTGTTTTCTGTGCCATAATCCAGTTCATTCAACTGTATTCACTGAGGTGCTACAGAGAGTCGCTACAACACATTCACTATAACTACTGAGAGCTCTTTATTTGTACGTGTATTGAGAGCATGAGAATTTCTCCACCCCTTCCACAACATCTTAATAAAAAGTGTGTGTATTTCCCTGTTCTACCTGAGAGACTCCCGCAGAAACAGGGTTTATTGAAAAAGGAGAGTTCTCTTGGCCGTTGATCCATAAGCTCAATAATATAGATGAGCTCTCTGTACTGTTGCAGAGATTTAATTTGGCTAAGGAGTGAGATGAAAAACAAATTGATTCAGAGACACCATTCAGTTTAGCTTCTGCCCCTTGATTGGTTGCGGTAGTAATGTTGCTATCTGATTGGTTCTCAAAGGTAGTATATCTTTGTTTAATACATCTTTAGTGAAATCAAAGAGACAAAACACAGGCTGTTCTCAGTAAAAGTGACTCAACTACAGGTCCACACTTTGTCCCCAACCCCCTCGTTTCAGTTTAGCTGTTGAGTCTACTCAAACCTCTGTTTTAAAAGTTTCTACTATTAGTCAGGCTTATACAAGCGGTTTCTCACAAACATCTCGAATTGATAAGTTGTCTGCTGCAAGAAAGGAACGCGAGAGAATAATCAGAGAGGTGTTTAATCACCACAGCTGCATGCTCTTGAAATAGAACAAAACCTCCACACCCGAAAATGGTCATGATAATAGAAAAGTTCCTGACCTTTCCTCGTATCCTTGAGAGCAAAAACTATTTTACCTGTAAACAAGCCACAGCTACAAGCGTTGAGCATGTTCTTCAACATAGGATTGTTTCCACCCTTTCATGTCATAAATTTGATATCCTCTACATTAAATGGATACGTTTACATCGTTTTTAATTCACCAAGTTTAGCGTTTCATTAAAAAAAAATCTGCCTCTGTCGTTGAAATAGTATCTGGTTGGAATTATTATTATTATTATTATTATTATTTAACTTTACTTACAAAGCAATTTGAAAAATATTCAGCTGCTTCTCAAATGGATCATTTGTTTCTGGCATCCACTGAATATGAACTGACTTGTAACTAAACAAGGGTTACAAACTTCATATGAATCATTCATCTTTTACCCCCTAATAATGATGGATAGAAAATGTATGCCAAAGTTGTAACTTGACTAAAACTTGAAATTGGGTCTTAACTGGCAATGTCAGTTTTGCTCAGTTTTGAACTGAGCTCACTCAGATCTACTCAGGGTTTCAGGAAAATCAATAGAACAGATAATGTGTGGTCAAAACTTTTTTGTACTGGATTCACAATCCGAATGCAGCCAACAAGTAATGGAAGCCTATGATCAGCAACAGGCAAACAGCAAGACACTTAATGCAAATCGGGCTGCACAAAGAAAATACTACAAAATCTTGATATGTTTCTCAATAACATTCGATTCAAGTGCAGTGACGTTTCTGTAGCATTTGCACTCGTGCAACCATATAAAACAAAGTGCTACTGTTGCTCTTTATTTACTGTGACCAATGACCATAGACGTTACCACATGATATCACGTACACACAGGTCCAGTGAGTTTACAGAAGAAAAACCGGAGAAACGATGTGGGAATGTCCTGAGTGACGGAAAAAAAAACACAATAGCTCACTTGAAATGAATGAATGAGTTATGTGAGTCATGGCAGCATGTGCCATCTCACTCAAAACTTGCCAGTACTTGCCACATTACACAAAGAGCGCGATTATCAGGACCGATTTGCACCCACTAGTGCCAATGAGTAGCTATCAGCAGAAGAGCAGAAACCATGTCACAACTGATTATTTAACCAGATGCTAATATTGCTGGTTTCTTTCAACTTTGGGAGAACATACTGAATTCTTGGTACTGTAATATTATCGTAGTTTGATATTAAATAGCTTTTAATTTTGCGCCAGATTTAGCCTTTAACAGTTTCACTCTTTTCCCCCTCGCTTTTAAATCGCTTATGAATGCCTCTGTGCATTTTACTTTCGCTTTTGAGCTAGCGGCAGTTCGGGAGTAGCAATTGTTTGAATGGTGGCTTCATTATTAGTGTTAATGAAAAACACAACAACAAAACAATACAATGACAAACTCGCTTATATTAAACAGAACTTTTGAAACAAAATCTTCCGCCATCGTCTTGTCACGTGACAAATGAAATCTGATCTGTGCTGCAACTCTGACTCGTTTGGCTCATGCCGAATTGAGCAGATGCGTTCAGTTTTTAATTGTAGTGTCGTTCTCTAACTAAATTTAACAAAATTTTTATTACCATAAAAAAGTTCAAATGACAGTGGGGCCGGTGCCGTGGTGGGCAAGTGATGTAATCGCTGTGAGGCCCAAACACCGGGAACAACGTCTATCGCAGCAAGCCTAGTGCTGACTAATTCAAATCACAGGTTTATATTAATGCGCTTGTTATAATGTGATAAATTCTGTAGTAACAGCTCATTCACAGGAGCATATCATAATAAATGATGAAGAACATCCATCCATCTTCTATACCGCTTATCCTTCCTTCAGGGTCACTGGGAACCTGGAGCCTCTCCCAGGGAGCATCGGGCACAAGGCGGGGTACACCCTGGACAGGGTGCCAATCCATCGCAGGGCACATTCACACACACATTCGCACACTACAGACACTTTGGACTCGCCAATCAGTCTACCATGCATGTCTTTGGACTGGGGTAGGAAACCGGAGTACCCGGAGGAAACCCCCGCAGCATGGGGAGAACATGCAAACTCCGCACACACAGGGTGGGAATCGAACCCCCGACCCTAGAGGTATGAGGCGAACGTGCTAACGTCCTTTTTTTTTTTTTTTTTTTTTTTTTTTTTTTTTGGTCTTGAGAGAGAAAAGAGAGGGTGGTAAGGGATAAAGTTTATAGCTACTTTTATGTAGGTAAGTGACAGAAACTATTGCTGAGTTTGACTAAAGATTGTACGTCGGAATTTCTGACATCCACATTAATCTGGATAGATCTGAAAACTGTGTTTTCGTTTTGAAACGCTCTCCGTATACATTGGCGTTTTCCACATATTACATATTGAGGAAATATTGAGGTGTTTTTTTTTTTTTTTTTTTAAATGGACAGACGTAGAGAGAGATTTGTTGTGGTGGGTTACCCAAGACTATAAGTTGAGTTGAGTCACATGAGTCATTGTGTCTCATTTTTCAAAATAAAAGCATTGTCCTTGTTTTTGAAGATCTCCATTTTACAGATCTCCAGTCCACATTACAATGTGAAAATGGCATTTTCTAATTTATCCACTTGGGAGAGCATGTTTGAGAAGCTCTGTTTTCACTGGACAAAATTTTAAATGTGTTTATAGTAGTATTTACTTGAGATCAGTCAACACAGACAAATTAATTGGTTAAATCTGTAATATTAACCTTACAGGTCACTGTTTTGAGAAAGTTTATGCATCATAAACATAAACTTAACCCCTACATTGAGATTTGTGGAGAATTTGTGCAGTTGGTTTTTAAATTCCCTCGTCCTAAGTCGGCTAAGAATTTAAACTGAATTCAACAAGAAGACAGCTGCTGATGTTTCATCACACTTGCACCTAGCACTTCCTGACAAGACAGTGAGTCATTCCTGCCATATTGATTTGCGGTTGCAGGATGCTTGGTCTTTGGAGCCAGAGTAGACATGATGACAGTATGTGTTACTGTTGTTGTTGTTGTTGTTGTTGTTGTGATCTCAGAGTTGTATGATCTTTGTGATTTCTGTAATAATGTAATTTAATAGATTAGGCTGCACTTCAGTAAAGCTTGTAACCTCAATGTAAATAAAGGTTGCATTTGCATTATATTCATGCTTGTATACAAGATATCTGTATTTGTTAACAAGAACAGAAATATTGCTTCTCTGCAGAGGGCCGGGATTTCTACACTGATTCGTTCCCAGAGTGTGATCTATGCTCTGGAGTTTGTTCAGTTTATTAATTAGCACACAGGCAACACTACTGTAAGCGTAAGCCAGATGTGAATGGCAAATTCACTAGACCAAAACATTTTCTAGTGACTTAATGTAAAAATCCACTCTCCTTAGCCACAGTCTTGGCTTTGCCTCCTTTTGTGATTTTGATACCACAGTGCCCCCACATTTTAATGGCAACTTGTGGTAGTGTAATTTGTTATTTAGATGTTCAGGAGAGAACAAACTGCACTAAACTGTGGCAGAATTGAAAACACTCGTACCCCTATCAGCGGGGAGATCTGTTTACTCCATTTAACAGCAGGAAGCCTTATAAACACTCAGATAATTCTGAAGTCTCTCATCTGCAGCTTTTACTTTACCCATTATTATTACTGTTATTGACTTGTTATTGACTGGTCGTAACGACTTCTTGTTATATGTGTGTCTCTCTCTCCCCACTCAAAGGCTTGTATCCTGTGTGCTGACCTCATGGTGTAAGCAGGTGTAAAGATGAGCATAAGCAGTGATGAGGTCAACTTTCTGGTGTACAGATACCTACAGGAGTCAGGTATGTGTACTGCACAACTAACACATTCCTCCATAAACAGATAAAACACATTCTGTAATCAGGCTAGCAATCTTATTTTATTCTACACATATATACATTAATTTCTATGTAAACATCAGACCCCCATGTAATCAGAAAGCACATGTGCATTCCCCGAGGGACCCGGGTGAGTGTAAGGCGATCCCCATGAGAGCTGCACACTGATGTTTTTTTTCCTTTCCCCCGCTGGCAGGGTTTTCCCATTCAGCGTTCACATTTGGCATAGAGAGCCACATCAGCCAGTCCAACATTAACGGAGCCCTAGTGCCCCCTGCTGCCCTCATCTCCATCATCCAGAAGGGCCTGCAGTATGTGGAGGCAGAAGTCAGTATCAACGAGGTAAGATGGAGCTCTGTCTCTTCTTTTTCTCAGCCTTTGTAATATAAAGCTTATTTGGTCGTATGGTTAATGGAGGATGTTCAAATGTTGTCCAAATGAAAATGTACAACAACAAAAAAAGCCCTGGAATTCAGTTAACAAACTAAACACCCATATTCAATCTTAATCCAGTCTTTTTGTTTGTTTGTTTTGGAAATTTACTTTGCATTTGTCATGCATAAAGTTCATTTTGTTTAAGTAAAGTTGACTTGACTTTGGGCAGTGGCCTGTCTTTAGAACACTCTGCGCTAACAATTACTGATTTATACTTCTAACACTGAAATGCTTTGCACAATTAAAGGTACAGTTTGGAATTTTTAAAGGGTTTTAAACCTGTTATAAATTATTTACAAATAAGTTATTATACAAATATTATTATAAAGATGTCTTGAAAACTATAATTCACAATATTTCCATACAACAGGTCTTTTACTTTCTTGATTTCTGGCTATGGTTTACCTAGCCTAGCTATTATCATTCACCCTAGTTTCAAAAATGTGGGGTTGTGGTTGTTCTGAGGGAAGGGAAGATTTGTGTTTTTTTGTTATTATTATTTATTTTATTTATTTATTATTTTTATTGCAATTCCAATTTACCTCACAACTACAAAAACAAACTGCTTCTTAAAAATATTATAAATTAAGTAGTTTAATGTACAGGAAACTGCAGTTTCAAAAATATTATTTTGTCTGTGCGTTCAGGACGGCACTCTGTTTGATGGCCGGCCGATCGAATCCTTGTCTCTGATCGACGCTGTGATGCCTGATGTGGTGCAGACACGCCAGCAAGCCTACCGAGACAAACTGGCACAGCAGCAAGCCGCCGCTGCACCTCCAGCCTCCAGCACCAACATGCAGGGCAATGCCAAAAATGGAGAAAACACCGCCAACGGAGAGGAGAATGGTGCACATGCCTTACCTAGTGAGCTTCTAAACTATATACTGTTTGCCATTTATTTTTGCTTGGGTTATTTTCAATAGATCTCTCTGATTGTGTCTGACTGCTCTCACATGTGTCCTTTTCTCTGTAGATAACCATGCAGACATGATGGAGGTAGATGGAGATGTGGAGATTCCTCAAAATAAAGCTATGGTGCTGAGGGGACACGAGTCCGAGGTGTTCATCTGCGCCTGGAACCCTGTTAGCGACCTGCTTGCTTCTGGGTCAGTCACTTGCCTGCCTCCCGTTCCTGCCTGCTTCCTTCACCACTAGCTGACTGTCCTTCATCCATGCAGAACATTATACACACTATTCATTATGAATAGTGTGGTTACACATAGCGCCTTTGTTTTTTTTTTCTTCTTTTTTTTCTTTTGTCACCACCTCCTATGCTCTGGCTCACTTTCTTGATGCATTTGTAGGTCTGGGGACTCGACGGCGCGCATATGGAACCTGAGTGAGAACAGCACCAGCAGCTCCACACAGCTCGTGCTCAGGCACTGTATACGAGAGGGAGGCCAAGACGTGCCCAGCAACAAAGACGTTACATCATTAGACTGGAATGTGAGTGCTGTTTTGGAGGCTGTGCTCTTACTGCTCAATGCTTTTCTGTCTTTCAGTTTTCTGGGGTTGATGGGAGCATGATGTATCTGTTATTCCTTTTTCACAGAGTGAGGGTACATTATTAGCCACAGGCTCTTATGATGGCTTTGCCAGAATATGGACAAAAGATGGTGAGTGTGTCCCCTTTTAGCTTTATGCAAGAACCCAATTTGTGCTATTTTTTGTGATGCTCAGATAATGATTTTTTTTTTTCCTTTTCTTTTTTATGCAGGTAATCTTGCCAGCACCCTGGGTCAGCATAAAGGCCCTATATTTGCGTTGAAGTGGAACAAGAAAGGAAATTTTATCCTTAGTGCTGGTGTAGATAAGGTATGCAGAGAGGATTTTTTATGGTGAAAGTATTTGCCTTGTTTGCTTCATTAGATGAAAGTATTGATTGTCTGTTTTAGACAACAATCATTTGGGACGCTCATACAGGAGAGGCCAAGCAGCAGTTTCCCTTCCATTCAGGTACTCTTGTGTGCATTTTGCTGATGTTTACATAGTGATACAAAGACAAATAGACCTGCTAACCCCCTTGTTTTCTTTTAAGGTAAAAGGAGTTCATTAATGCATTCATTAATATTTTCAGTTAAATGGTCAAAGAAAGGGGGAAAAAAAGGGAAATATTAAATAGGCCTACACTAAAGTGTCAGATCTAAATATTTAGATATATTTAGATATTTAAATATTTAAATATTTAATGGTTATGGTGATTAGATAGTGATTGAATTGCAGTTTGCTTCTCTGTGCTGGTCAGCGCTGATACATTCAAGCCTGTTGCAGTAGAATCTGACGTGTGTGTGAGTATGTATGTGTGTGTGTGTGTGTATGTATATATATATATATATATATATATATATATATATATATATATATATATATATGTGTGTGTGTGTGTGTGTGTGTGTGTGTGTGTGTGTGTGTATATATATATATATATATATATATATATATATATATATATAATGTGTATATATATAATGTGTATGTATATATGAGGTTTATGGTAACCACCAGGCACTTGAGATGCTAAAATGCAGACATTAGAACAGTTTCACACTTTTGCGTATTAATTGCGGTATCATTTCCTTAGAATAGGAAGCAAGGAAATTTTTGTACTGCAGACCTTGATCCTTTCCTCCTTTCCTGCATGTGGATATATACACAAGTGAGCACACTACAATTCAATTTCTGCCTTAGACGGGTGATTTGTGAAAGGACTAGATTGAAAAGGTACTCCCCCCAAACTACTGTAACTACTAAAAAGGAAGACGAAGACGTATCCCAAATATGAATCTCTTAATGATTGCTATTATGCGAAGTTCAAATTCCTGTAAATTGCCAGATCGCAAGAGACCAGTGTTTTATTGCTAACATATAAGATTTATTGTTCAGTTTCAGAAAATTGCGATTTATCCCTTGCTTTAAGTCACAAACGTGTTAAATTGCATTTTGGAGGAGGTAAAGCCGAATAAAATTACATTTGCAGGAGGCACGATTGCTGAGTGTTGGTATTTATTGTACAAATCTCTTTGCTGTAGTCTGCTACTTTAAATTAGAGTAGAGCTATTTCAAGTGAAGATGCAGGACAAAAGGTGACTTTAATATAGCAGCTTCTCCAAAACAAAGTTGTACTTGAGCAAAGATAGCCTGGGGGCAAATAGAGTCTTGTAAACACAAATTCTCTCTTTCTTATTTCCTCTCTCAGCACCTGCTTTGGATGTGGACTGGCAGAGCAACAACACATTTGCCTCGTGCAGCACGGATATGTGCATTCACGTGTGTAAACTGGGCCAGGACCGACCCATAAAGACATTCCAAGGACATACAGTAAGCTCTGTCCATATGCTGCTGCTGCTTTATTCTTCCAAAAAAAAAAAAAAAAAAAAACGGCGTGTGTTTATTCTCACCCATGTTCTCTCTCTTTTCTAGAATGAAGTAAATGCAATCAAATGGGATCCAACTGGCAACCTGCTGGCATCATGTTCTGACGACATGACGCTGAAGGTAAGGCCAAGTGTCAGACTACACAACAATTCAATTCAATTTTATTTGGATAGCGCTTTTTACAATAGACATTGTCTCAAAGCAGCTTTACAGTAATATATAAACACAGTATACAGATTTTAAAAGTGCGAATTTATCCCAATTGAGCAAGCCGGTGGCGACGGTGGCAAGGAAAAACTCCCTAAGATGTTAAGAGGAAGAAACCTTGAGAGGAACCACACTCAGAAGGGAGCCCATCCTGTTCTGGGTAACAACAGATAGTGTGAAAAAGTTCATTACGGTTTTATATGAAGTCTGTTTGGCCTTAGAAGCAGCCGTAGTCACAGCAGTCTGGAATTGGAGTAGATGAGAGCTCCATCCAGAGGTAGGACATCCGAAATGGATCAGGCAGGTCCGGAGAGCAGAAAGGATCAGGATCTCTAGTATCTCCATAAAATTGTGTGTGGCTCGGCAGAAGGAGAGAGGGAGAAAAAAGATTATTAGGACTGTACTTAGTGTAACAGAAAGTCTAGTCAGGGTAAGCTTGAGTAAACAAATACATTTTAAGCCTAGACTTAAACACTGAGACTGTGTCTGAGTCCCGAACACTAATTGGAAGACTGTTCCATAACTGTGGGGCTCTATAAGAGAAAGCTCTTCCCCCTGCTGTGGCCTTCGCTATAAGAGGTACCGTCAAATAGCCTTCATCTTTTGATCTAAGTAGGTGTGGCGGATCATATAAAACCAGAGGTTCGCTTAGATACTGTGATGCAAGACCGCTTAGTGCTTTATAGGTTAATAATAGTATTTTATAATCAATGCGAGATTTCACTGGGAGCCAATGCAGTGTTGATAAGATCGGGGTGATGTGGTCGTATCTTCTGGTTCTAGTTAGGACTCTAGCAGCTGCATTCTGAACTAACTGGAGTTTGTTTATGCACCTACTGGAACATCCAGACAGTAAAGCATGAAATAATATTTCTGCATCATGTAGTGACAATATATTTCTTATCTTAGAAATATTTCTGAGATGAAAGAAGGCTATATTAGTAATATTATCTACTTGAGCTTCAAATGATAAACTGGAGTCAATAATCACACCAAGGTCTTTTACTGCTGCACATGATGAAACAGAAAGTCCTTCCAGAGTTACTGTGTGATCAGAAAACTTACTTCTAGCTACGCGTGATCCTAATACAAGTACTTCTGTCTTATCAGAATTAAGTAAAAGGAAGTTAGTTAGCATCCAACGTCTAATGTCCTTTATACATTCCTCAACTTTATTAAGCTGCTGTCTGTCCTCTGGCTTCGCTGAAACGTACAGCTGTGTATCATCAGCATAACAGTGGAAGCTAATTCCATGTTTACGAATAATTTGACCTAGAGGTAGCATATATAAAGTAAAAAGCAGTGGGCCTAAAACAGAACCTTGTGGAACACCAAATTTAACCTTGGTATGCGTGGAGAAATTGCCGTTTACATCTACAAACTGATAATGATCGGTCAAATAAGACTGTTCCCTTAATGCCAACATTACTCTTTCAGGATGTTGCTATTTTTAGGCCGTTTTATTTGTGCAATAAATAATGTGTCAGACCGCACTTAAATTCACAGCGCCACACACAGGCTACAAATAAAATTTCCAGATGCTTTTTCAAGGCTATGTAGTACTTGTTGTTCCCAAGTCTTCAAGTCATATTGAGAAATGACAATAAACACACCTTGAAACATGTATTGACTGCTACACTGTCCTTTATCAGGTGTCTAAAGTTATAGTGTTTGTGTTGTTTTAGATCTGGAGTATGAAGCAGGACTCGTGCGTTCATGACTTGCAAGCCCACAGCAAAGAAATTTACACTATAAAATGGAGCCCAACTGGCCCTGGCACCAACAATCCCAATGCCAATCTCATGCTTGCCAGGTAAAACTTTTTCACTTTTATACACTTTAACTTCGCCTTTAAACAGTTGTTAACTGTTAAATAATACTATGTATTACAGCAAGTAATGGTGGTGTTTTTTTTATTTTTTATTTTTTTTATTCCTCTTTTCCCTTCAGTGCATCCTTTGACTCTACTGTTCGGCTATGGGATGTAGATCGAGGCATATGCATCCACACATTAACCAAACACCAGGAGCCGGTGTACAGTGTCGCCTTTAGCCCAGACGGACGCCATTTGGCCAGCGGCTCTTTCGACAAGTGTGTACACATCTGGAACACACAGGTAATAGTCTCTTTCACCCAGCTGTACAATATAATAATTACATTGCTTCTCTGGTTGTATTTCAACATGTCATGCAATTAGGCAAGTTGTCAAAATTGGAATTGATAGTAGTCTCAGTGTCAGACATTTCGCCCACAGCTATGGAGCATGTGATATTTTTTCTTGCCACAAGCGTCAGATCAAGATTTTCTCTCCACACTTCCATTCCCAATTTCTAGTGGGGGAAAAAGTGTCTTTAAACACCATGACCAAAAATAAAAGTTTTTGAGCAATATATATAGCAAGTCTCCACTCTCTCACTCTTTACACAAAACTCTGTTTTCCAACACCTTCCGATACATGTATATTAGTTTCCAATGTAGTAACATTTGATGCAATGCATAGATTGAAGCATGTCACACTTGTATAGTGTCTAGCTGTTGGGGTTGGTTAAGTAAAATTACAAAAGGGCAGCCAGTTGTGTAGCGTTTGGAATTTGGCATGTTCATTTATTGAATACATTTTTTCATTGCGTTTCCACAGACTGGTGCTTTAGTTCATAGCTACAGGGGAACAGGGGGCATTTTTGAAGTGTGTTGGAACGCAGCTGGTGACAAAGTGGGTGCAAGTGCATCGGATGGCTCTGTAAGTACCTACTTTTTTATTACATATCCACCAACACACCCTTGTCGACATCCCTTTGAGTCACACAAATGGCCATTTTCATGACATGCGGAGGAGGATTGAACAGAGTGGGTTTTAATAATCAGAATACAGTTGACTTTGGCAGCAAGAACAGTGTAGCTACAGTGACAAGTGATAACTAGCTAGCATGCAAATTAGCTAGCAGAATACATTATATGAGCTGTTTGGTATGGTTGGAATAACAGCTTATTATTCACATATCCTAAATTGAAATCGGCAAATTCAATATTTTGTTATTTTAAAAATTATTTACAACAAACAGTGTACCAGCATACAGTGCAGCAGCACATTTGGAGCAGTTTTAGGTGTACCTTTTGTTCAGATGTCTTTCAGGAGGTGTGTACCCATCGCAGTGTGCAAGGCACACGCAGAAGTGGTAATATTATGATTAACCAGCGTTTTCAGGTTTCAGTATAAATTTTCCATGGAACTACTTTGTCACATGAAAAGATATGATCAAGTATTTAGAAAAATGTGAGGGGTGTACTCACCATGACACTCGCACCATCATGCTTGACTGTAGACAAGACACACTTGTCTTTGTACTCCTCACCTGGTTAATGCCACACATGCTTGACACCATCTGAACCAAATAATTTTATCTTGGTCTCATCAGACCACAGGACATGGTTCCAGTAATCCATGTCCTTAGTCTGCTTGTCTTCAGCAAACTGTTCGTGGGCTTTCTTGTGCATCATCTTTAGAAGAGGCTTCCTTCTGGGACCACAGACATGCAGACCAATTTGATGCAGTGTGCGGCGTATGGTCTGAGCACTGACAGACTGACCCCCCCACCCCTTCAACCTCTGCAGCAATTCTGGCAGCACTCATACGTCTATTTCCCAAAGACAACCTCTGGATATGACGCTGAGCAACTTCTTTGGTCGACCATGGCGAGGCCTGTTCTGAGTGGAACCTGTCCTGTTAAACCGCTGTATGGTCTTTGCCACCGTGCTGCAGCTCAGTGTCAGGGTCTTGGCAATCTTCTTATAGCCTAGGCCATCTTTATGTAGAGCAACAATTCTTTTTTTACAGATCCTCAGAGAGTTCTTTGCCATGAGGTGCCATGTTGAACTTCCAGTGACCAGTATGAGGGAGTGTGAGAGCGATGACCCCAAATTTAACACACCTGCTCCCCATTCACACCTGAGACCTTGTAACACTAACAAGTCACTTGACACCGATTGGCTATATATATATATATATATATATATATATATATATATATATATATATATATATATATATATATATATACGTATATCTAATATATATAAAATGCAACTGTAATCACTCATTTGAGCTCTCTTTTGCTTCTTATTACTGTTGATCAATTTTTTTTAAAAATTGTCTTATTCACCAATTTATGCTAGGAGTTTTGTGCTTGTTTTTTTTCTTGTTAGCAAACTTCACCCATAAATCGTTGGAAACCTGTTATTGATAATGACAGCAATTTCCCTAGAGGTTAACAGAACCCCAGTAGTATGCAGTAGTACTTTTCAAGCATAGCATGTAGACATATGATTAAATGTGTTACAAGTGCATTTGACAAGTGTATGTTTGCTCTCTCTTTAGGTTTGTGTATTAGATCTGAGGAAATAACGCTGCTTGTTGGAAGCCATGGACCGACTATGAATGTGTACATAGCCAAAATGACTGTCCCTGCCCCATGTACTGCTACAATCCCTATTGTACCATGGCCAGCCACTACAGACAGGACGGGGGGAAAAACAAGCATCCTGACGCAGCAGACGAAGTAGAGTGGAAGTGATTCCAACCAGAGACATGAAAGGGACTTTTGTAAGTAACATCGGTGGGGAAACAACACAAAAGAAGAAAAAAAGGACTGGTATATTTACCAAAATTTGGAAGATATTTTACTATTTGTTCTTCAAACCAATCTCATCAAAATAAACAAGCGAAAAGATTTTAATCTTTGTTGTTAGTTCCATTTCAGTGTGTGTTTTTTTTTTTTAGTTTTGTTTGCTTTCCTTAACCCATGGGGGTTTTTTTTCGCTTTCTTTCTTGCTCTGTCTCTTTTTCAACACTTGCATTTTTAAGGTCACAGCTGCATGAAATAAGGACTCATCTTTCTCTCTCTTTTATGCAGAGTACAGTTATTTAAAGTCTTTTTGGTACTTTACATTTTGTGGTTCAGAAAAAAAAGAACAGTGTAGGGACTTGAAACCATTTAACTTTCATTTATTCTTACGTTTCAGTAGTTTTCATGCTTTGGTTTAATTGTTCATCTCTGAAACCATTGTTTAAGTAATGGTTGTTTATTCAAAGGAGACATTAATTCTGCTGAGAATAGAGCCAGGAATAATAGTGGTGCACATTCAAAGGGATGCACAGTGCGTTATGCTTGGTTTTTCCAGTATTGATCGAGCAAATGTTAACTTTAGACAGAGTTAACTGCTGTAGCTACTCCTTAGAATTTATTTTCTGTATTGCATTAAGAACAGGCATTTTAATAAGATTAAAAAAAAAATGTTGCTTCTAAAGACAAGCTCTAAGCAGTACAACGGCTAACACTGGACAACCCTAGGTTTATAATCAAATATATCTAGACAAAACGAAAAGACTTGCTTTAAGTTTCACAAATGATCTGTTAATCAAAATAGTTTTTATTTAGCCTAATTGACTGGGTTTATGCTCTGATATAGTCGTTCAAACAAATCACTGCAAACGTGGAAAATATAAAGTTATGTACTTTATTTCTCCTTAAATAAGTAAGTGACTTTAGCCAGCACCTGCTTTACACTTTTTTTAGTCTTTGCCCATCTGTCAGTTTGCCTGCTAAACAACCCTGCCTTTGTCCTTTTTGCATATAATATTCAATTCACACACAATACCTACATTGTTAATTTAAAATTACTGAACGGTCCACCAGCTCACTCGGCTATTCAGTCACTTATTTGTAACAATTGAGCATAGCAATCAATATTAATCGCCTATTACGCCTTCCTGTCTGGGGCGTTCAATAACTCGTATCTGGAGGCTCATTTCTCAGCAATGCATCCATAATTAATTTTATTTAAAGTCCATCTGAAAGGAAGCCTGTCTCAAATGTGATGATAACTCTCCAAAGTCAGGTACAGGTTTGTAGATCCATCACAGAGGTATTATTTTACAAATACAGTACATATAGTGGACTAGACTAGAGAAACATAAGTAATGGCTAAATAAATGTCTACTTTCAAAGGAAATTATGAAGCTTAAGGCAAGTCTGAACACTGGGTTGGAAATCTCACCTACAAGTAAATCGTATTCAGTAGCATAATTGCTCCTGGTGTGAAATAATGTAACATGCAAGGAAAATATGGTGGCAAAAACTGCAATCCTCATAATTGTCCATAATCAGTGTGTGCTTATGCTGCAAATCCTGAACTCACCTTTTATTCAGCTGAGGCAAATTATTTGTCCCTTTAATTCTCTCATTGGCATTGAAAAGTCACTAAAGATCTTCAATATTGCTGAGAGAGCAGAGATGACATTCGGTCTCCAGAGACTTGCATGTCCGATAGCAGAGCCTGCGTCATTATTTTTACAGATCCAGATATCAGGTCTCCATTTATAAGGCTTATGTTAATTTTACACACTGTAGTATGAAATCATCAACTTTAAGTAGGCTGTACTATCTGAACACTATTTATTATGCAGTCAGTGGCAACAGAAGGTTATTTCAGTTCTGTTACTCATTAATCTGCTCTCCCAACCTCTTGCCCACCTCTTTCATTTTGTCACTACCAAAATTTTCATCATACTCCCCCTTGTCCTGAACTTTTTGTACTCTTTTAGTACTTTTGTAATTCATATTTCTTTGTAGCTCTAAAGAAAAAAACTGAGTTAAAAATGACGGTTGAATTTGGACACTTGAGCGTGTACAGAACTTACCCAGGTTGCGCTTTCTGGGTTGGAAATGTTTATCAGCAGTACCCACTACGCACATCCTGCATTTTCCCAGTCGAACGGTTCTTTTGGTTGCTGACCCTCCCCGCTCAGCCTTGCACCTTGCAATGCATTAATTTGTTGTCATCGGATCAGAAGTTCAAAATAAAAAAAATATATTTTGATATTACCAAGAGTGTGTGAGCCTCCTTTCAGTTGTTATTTTACAAATTTGCAAAATGGTTCACAGGTGTTGAATAAATTAAGTATTTTCTCTTCTGTAGCAGGCAGGAGTAGATCCCTACAGATTTTTGGGTTTTAAGAAAACAGACTGACCTACCTTTACGCATTTTGTGTAGAAGCTCTGCATGTTAACATTGAAGGCTATGAGTTATGTCAAAAATACATTGAATATGTATTATGTATAATACTTATTATGTATAATATATATGAATGGAATGAATCTAAAATTAGTATATGAATGGAATGATTGACAGTTGCGTAGGTGTCTTCAGTATTGCCCGACACCTGTTGGAAGCCCTACCCCTTCCCAAATCTTACAAAAACAAGTGTCAAATCTAACACATTAAGTAATGATCATTAGAAAAAAATTATAAACTTTCAGTTTCTAATGGATTTGTAAAAGGACTATCAAAAAGTGTTATTTGTTTATTTATTTTACTGTTTACTGTGTTAAAAATGAGTAGTAAACATTATTTATGATTGGCAGGTCTGATTAAACCAGTTAAGCCTGTTTCTTAAAACATATTATACTTTAATGTTCTAGATGTTACATATAATATCTATAGGCAGTACCTGGAACTGCAGCCAAGCAAGGATCCATGAGTTATAATAGGCAGAGATTCATATTAATTGAACTACTATATACTAATGCATCTGGATCTACTTTACGAATATATTTGTGGCAGTTTGGGAAAACCTGTCGTATATCACTGTGGCTGATCTCTGACAAACAACCAAAAATGACAGAATCAGGTTTTTACTAATATTGGTTTCTTCAGTCAATGATGTACTTTGACACCTTGACTTTAGACACTATAAATATATTTGTGTTATGTTTAAAAACGTAATTAATTTGATTTCCTCACATGATGACATTCATGCTTTTTTATAAAGTTGTTGGTTAACAGAAAGAAATCTTTAAAATCCTGTTTTCACTTGCGCTGGTATACAGGCTTTAAAATGCTAGAACTTGTGGTTGCGATCCAATAAAATGCAAAAGAGAAACATATCAGTTTATTTCAGTTGTGGAAAGCCTATGGTTTCACAAATCGAAGGGTTTTCCTAAGCTGCCACACATTAGGCACTGTTTTATACTGTATTTATTTAGTACCTTTTATAATTTGATATATCAGAAAAATATGTGCATTTGGTTAATTTATTAACATTCTATTTTGATTTCCTAGATTTTGCGGGTTTATATATTCCAAAGCATATATTAAAATAAAGCATGTATTAGCCATATATTAAACAAGTGCTCAAGCCCAGGGGTTCTCAAAGGGATGTTTTTTTTGTTTGGTTGTTTTTTTTTTAAATTATTATTATTTATTTTAATTCCACAGACCCATTAGTATAGATTTAATTTATGAACATAATCCAACTACTCAAATATTAGGCTCATTATTTGTGTGTGTATAATGATAATCTGGCTATGTATGGGAGCCTTTTTATTTCTGAATTTAAGAATCACAGAATAGGATTTTGGTCCAAGTTGACAAATTGTTTTTGACATTTTTCCCCATTTCAAAAAGGCCAGCCAATCGCTATAAGAACTCAATCATACATCCATTCATAAATACATGCATACAAACATACATACATATACAGTTACAATCCAAATTATTCAACCCCCATTGCAAAACAGGTTTATTGTCAAAATGTACAGACTTTCAGCTGTTTGCAATGAACAAATCAAACAAAAGCAATTGAAATAGTCAACACAGTGAATGCTTCAAGTGGTTTCCCCAAATTCAACTGAAAATGCAACTTATGATGACTTCTCCAGTTTAAAAATTATTCAACCCCTTCATGGCAAGCATCTTTAGTACTTAGTAGAGCACAATTTGCTGTTATGACCTGCCTCAAACGAGATGCATAGCTTCTGGAAGCGTTCCTGAGGAATCTTAGCCCATTCCTCATGAGCAATGGCCTCCAGTTCAGTAATATTCTTGGGTCTGTGTACTGCAACCGCCTTCTTCAAATCCCACCAGAGATTTTCTATAGGGTTCAAGTCACGTGACTGTGATGGCCCTGTAGAATCTTTCAGGACTACTTCTGCAACCAAGCCTTGGTGGAATTTGAGGTATTCTTGGGATTATTGTCCTGTTGAATGGTCCAATGACACCCAAGCTTCAGCTTCCTCACAGACAGCATGATGTTTTCTCCTAGGATTTCCTGTACTTCAATGAATTCATATTGCCTTCCACATGCTGCAGGTTTCCAGTGCCAGAGAATTCAAAGCACCCCCAGAGCATCACAGAGCCACCACCATGCTCGACTGTGGACAGTGTTCTTTCTTCATCTTGCCAAAAAGTTCCAGTTTTGTTTCATCACTCCACAGAACAGAATCCCAAAACTTCTGTGGCTCATTTATGATTTAGAGCTGACTTTTCTTGTGCTTTTGGGTCAGTAGTGGTGTACGTCTTGGAGTTCTTGCATGGAACCGTCCTGCGTTTAGTACACGCCTTACTGTGCTCACTGAAACCTCAGTGCCTGTTGCTACCAAGTCTTGCTGCAGTTCTTTTGCAGTCACTCAAGGGTTTTTCACAACCTGCCTTCTCAGAAATCAGGTTGCAGCCGTTGATAGCTTCCTTTTTCTGCCCTGTCCAGGTATTTCATATGTTTTCTACCCCTAGCCAGTTCAGGTATTTTATGTGTTCCAGCTCAAGCACACCTGGCGCAACTAATGAAGCCCTTGCTTACTTGTATCAGGTGTGCTTGAGACAACACCTGTTTTCCATATTTATGCTGTTGTGAGGGATTCTATTCAGGGGGTTGAATAATTTTGAGACTGGAGAAATCATTATAAGTTGCATTTTCAGTTGCATTTGGGGAAAAAACCTTGAAGCATTTGTTGTGTTGAACTATTTCAATTGTTTGATTTGTTCATTGCAAACAGCTGAAAGTCTGTAAATTTTGACAATAAACCTGATTTGCAATGGGGGGGTTGAATAATTTTGATTGCAACTGTAGATAGATAGGACAGATATATAAAATGTTCACACACATATATACAGGTGCATCTCAAAAAATGTAATATCATGGAAAAGTAAAAAAATTTTTTTCCATAATTTAATTCAAAAAGTGGAACTTCCATATATTCTAGATTCATTACACATAAAATGAAATATTTCACTTTATTTGTTTTAATCTTTATGATTACGGCTTACAGCTCATGGAAATCAAAAATTCAGTATCTCAAAATATTAGAATAAAGAATTTATAATACAGAAATGTAAACCTTCTGAAAAGTATGATAATTTATGCACTCTACTTGGTCGGGGCTTTAAACCTTTTGCACGGATTACTGCATCTATGCAGCGTGGCATGGAGGCAATCAGCCTGTGGCACTGCTGAGGTGTTATGGAAGTCCACGTTGCTTTGATAGCGGCCTTCAGCTCGTCTGTATTGTTGGGTCTGGTGTCTCTCGTAGATTCTCTATGGGGTTCAGGTCAGGCGAGTTGGCTGGCCAATCAAGCACAGTAACACCACAGTCAGTAAACCAGTTACTAGTAGTTTTGGCACTATGGGCAGGTGCCGAGTCCCGCTGGAAAAGGAAATCAGCCGATGGAAGCATGAAGTGCTCTAAAATCTCCTGGTAGACGCTGTATTGGCTCTCGACTTGAGAAAACACAGTGGACCAACACTAGCAGATGACCTGGCCCCCCAAATCATCACTGACTGTGGAAACTTCACACTGGACTTCAAGCAGCTTGGATTCTGTTCCTCTCCACTCTTCCTCCAGACTCTGGGACCTTGATTTCCATATGAAATGCAAAATTTACTTTCATCTTCCCCATGATTGTGGTTGTGTGTACTGAACCAAACTGAGAGACTAAAGGCTCAGGAAACCTTTGCAGGTGTTTTGAGTTAAATAGCTGATTAGAGCTCTTCACACCTCGACATTTCTGTATTATAAGTTCTTTATTCTGATATACTGTATTTCTGAATTCTGTGAGCTTTAAGCCGTAATCATCAAGATTAAAACATAGCCCCTGGTTATGCTTCACTTTGAGATCCATTGCTCTAGCCAGTATTCATCAAATGAATAGAGTGTAGTACTTCCTGCATTTAAAATGGTGCTGTGCTTTTCCTGTTACATGTGGCTGAGCTCGGTTTGTTTTAGCACAATTGTGTACGAAGATGTCCATCCCTGAAGAGTCTGATCAGCTGAAGGCCAGACATCTCAATCCACTCTGTAAGCAGGCTGCTGTGGTCTCTGGATTACACTTTACTGCTCTTCAGCCTTAGGCTTTTACACAAGAGACCTGTTGGTCTGTGAGGAATGGTACATGTTCTTTGATATGTCCAGCACGCTCAGGCTTAGATTGTATGCCACAGCGAAGAGGAAGTAGATTGCAGGAGCCAGTAGAGCTTGAACAGGCTTTCACCCACTGGCAGGTGAACTGTCATGTGTCTGAAAGCAGGAAGAGACTATTGAAGAGATTTTTCATAGAGAAATGCAGACACACACACACTAGACAAACATACTTACCTAAACCGCTCTGATCTGGAGGCCCTCAGCATCAGAAAGATGAACAGGCCTACTTCAGTGTTTAAGGAGAAAGAGACAACCTCGTTGAGCATAATGATAAAACCCTGGGAAGGTGAATCAAGATTATAAGTGAACCATGTTTTTCTAGAACTACTGAAGTGCCACACGAGGCAGTTCACAGCACATATTTGTTGGAACATACACTAGATACAGTTGGACACAATATTATATTTCATTGTGGTGTTTACAGGAGGAGTATATGTTTGATTGCCTGTGAAAACCCTTCACATGTTTCTCGTTTACATGTACCTCAACTACACAGTTCTAGCATTTAAAATTTTGGTTACTCCCAAAAGTGAGAATGCAGAAAATCACATTTAAAGATTTTATTCTGATTCCATTGAAAGATTACATTTATAATGTTATCTACTTATGGAAATATAACATTACTGCCAAATTGAAAAGTTTACATTGGGAAATGATCATCAGCATCATCTACACCAGTCTCTGTCTCATCACCTGATGCAAAAATCACTTGCCATGTTTAAGCATGATCCTTATCGTTGTCTTTTCACTTGACTAATCTCGGTTCATCCTAACATCAGTGAGGAAATAAGCACTGATTAATTCACTCAGTTCTGTTCTGGTGGATCAATTCCTTTTTAAACATTTTAACACTTTGTCTGCTGTCATCTGTACAGTATTGGCGCAGGAGCATTGTGGACGTTTTGAAAGGTGGCATCCGAATCCAATCGTGACATTCAATGTGAGAGAAAATTGCATTTAGACAGCAAGGTTTTAGACATCTTTAGACAGGATGAGTGCATTTACCATCATGTTTGGCTCCTTGCCCAACATGAATTTTGAGATAGGTGAGGTTAGAAAGTAACCCAAATAAAATGTCAAAAATAAATAAGAAATCAAAGTAAATTACTGGCAGAAAATCAATGTTTTGTTCAAAACCAAAACTATGGCTTTTAATATTTTTTGTTCTCGAGAATTCAGCCGCAGAGATATTTGGCAGGTTTTCCCAGACTGCCACAGATATGGAAAGGTTGTCACAGGCATAGAGGATCCATTAGCTTTGAATTTTTGGCAAAAGCGTGTGTTTTGTTCCATACCTTGGCAGTATGGGGCCATTATGGGGCAGCACAGAATGTTGGTCAGTTCAAGTCCTTTAAAGTTAGCTATGCTTGTGAATGTAAGTAATTAATTAAAGTTAATATCCAGCATTTGCTATTTCACTACATCAATTAGCGTCAACTATTTGTGTTCTTTTGTCTTCTATGACTGGACGTGGTGTGTAATGATCAGAAAGAGTAATGGGAGAGATGGCATAATTTCTATCCCCTATCAATCAGAGTGAGTGTAAGCCATTGTGGGCTTCTGTGAGCTCATGTATGTAGAAGAATTTTCTTCACTTTCTTCTGAATGTGTTCAGCCGCCCTGTTGAGCAGCATTTCAAAAATATGTGGAGGCTTCACATCTCAACAGCAGTGTTGGGGAGTAACTAACTAAAAGTAGCTATGCTACTAACTTAAGTACATTTTTCAGTAGCATGACGGTAGCTCCCCTACTAAATTAGCATATTTGTGGTGCCCACTTGCTTCACAGGAATTAAGAGGCTCGATGTAATGAACATGTAAAGTGACCAACCACAGTTTATTACGTGATGTATGGGGCGGGTAAATGATAATACCGTAATAAATTAATGCAGGAGAATATTACTCGCTCTTTGTTGTTAATAGACAACATTTACTTACAAATAAAATTAATTCAATAACTATATCAGTGCATGCCAAGGGATTTATTTTATGTTATGAATATAACTGTCTGATTGTATTTCTCAACATCTCATTTAAAGGAGCAGCAAGAGAAAAGGTTCTTAACTTGTTTATTGTTTATTATTTCCATGATTAATTAATTAATCAGTGGTTTATTATTTATTATTATTATTATTATTATTACTAATAATTATAATAAATTGATCATTGCATGTATTATTATTGGCATATCGGAAGTATAGATTATTCAAGTACGACACACTCATCCTTATTATCCATGATGGAGCATGTGATGGTGACTGATTATATTAATGAGAAAACCAATTACCCGTGGCCTTATTTGTCGACGTTCATGTACCTTAAGGAATCAAATAATAAATCTTACACCTTTATATGTGTTCTTTGCAAACCAAACATTAAAATACTTTGTCCAATACTTTGATTATAATACAACATCCAAGGGTTCAAGCACAAAATTAAATATGCATATATCAGTGAACGGGACTGTAATGTTATTTTCTAAGTAGCCTAACGTGCACATTATAAATTCACAATTGTTCTGAATTATTTTTAAATTGTGTTTAATTTCATTATGCAACGTTATTAATAAGCTGATTCACAATCATTATATACTAAACATGTTGCCCATTT
This sequence comes from Ictalurus punctatus, assembly GCF_001660625.3. Lineage (NCBI taxonomy): Eukaryota > Metazoa > Chordata > Actinopteri > Siluriformes > Ictaluridae > Ictalurus > Ictalurus punctatus. The sequence continues at coordinate 10,233,964 of NC_030425.2, forward strand.
AAGCAGCTTCAATGTACAGTGCACTCCACTAATATTGGCACCCTTGATAAATATGAGCAAAGAAGGCTGTGAAAAATTGTTTTATTGTTTAACCCTTTGATCTTTTGTTTAAAAAAAATCACAAAAATACTCTGCTCTCATGTATATCAAACAATTACAAACACAACACAGGTTTATTAAAAAAATATCTTTGTTAAATATGTGTGCAACAATTATTGGAACCCCCATAAGAATGGGTTAGACCAAGGAATATGCAGTGATTTGTGGCAAAAAGTTGTTGAGCTTCACAAAATGGAAAGTGGTTATAAGAAAATAGCACAAGCATTGAAAATGCCCATTTCCACCATCAGGGCAATAATTAAGAAGTTCCAGTCAACTGGAAATTTTATTAATCAACCTGGAAGAGGACATGTGGACGTCTATATTGCCTAACACATTGTGAAGAGAATGGTTCGAGTGGTAAAAAAATCTCCAAGGATCACAACTGGAGAATTGCAGAAGTTGCAGAAGGCTGAAGTCTTGAGGTCAAAAAGTCTCCAAAACTACAATCCGAAGTCACCTACATCACCACAAGTTGTTTGGAAGGGTTTCAAGAAAAAAAGCCTCTACTCTCATCCAAAAACAAACTCAAGCGTCTTCAGTTTGCCGACACTACTGGAACTTCAAATGGGATCGGCTTCTATGGTTAGATGAAAACAAAATAGAGCTTTTTGGCAATAAACACCAGAGGTGGTTATAACGCACATAGAGAGGTAGTCATATGCAAAAGTACCTCGTGCCCACGGATAAATATGGTGGTGGCTCTTTAATGTTTTGGGTTGTTTTTCTGCCAGAGGAACTGGACATTTTGTTAGGATACATGGCATCATGGACTCTATCAAATATCAACAGATATTAAATGAAAATCTGACTGCCTCTGCCAGAAAGCTTAAAATGGGCCGTGGTTGGATGATGGGATGATGAGCAGGACAATGATCCAAAACATACATCAAAATCAACACAAAAATGGTTTACTGACCACAAAATCAAGGTCCCCTGACATGAAAAGCTGTAGGGTGAACTGAAGAGGGGAGTCCACCAGCATTTGAAGGATCTGGAGAGATTCTGTATGGAGGAATGGTCTCAGATCCCTTGCCATGTATTCTCCAACCTCATCAGGCATTATAGGAGAAGACTCAGAGCTGTTATCTTGGCAAAGGGAGGTAGTACAAAGTATTGCCTAAAAGGGTGCCAATAATTGTTGCACACCTATATTTAACAAATATTTTTAAACCTGTGTTATGTTTGCAATTGTTTGATATCCATGAGAGAATTTTTGTCAATTTTTTAAACAAAAGATCAAAAGGTTAAACAATATAGACAATTTTTCACATTACATATTTAGCAAAGGTGCCATTAATAGTGGAGGACACTGCATTTTCTGCAAATTGCTATTAGTTTGTTGTGAAATGATCTATTAATCTTAATTGCCACAAATGGTTTACCTTCTCATACTGATGGTGTGAAAGATTTAAGATAAAGTCCATGGCTGGATTCTCAGCATGGCGTCTTCATTCATCTCACACTGTCTGTTTACCAAGCAGCTTTTCCATCAACTGAAAAAAGTAAAATTTTAATATGCAACTTTAACTGAAGCATTTTCATTTGGCTGTGGCGGATGAAAAAGCGTTAATTACTGATACTGCTTGGGATATTTTTTTTCTGATGACTTTCATCTCTTTCAGAAGAGCTTGGATGTACTTGGATGTAATGAAGGTTGTAAGTTTGTAAGTTACTTTGTAAGAAAAACTTCTATTTCTAAACTTCATTAAAAAAAAAAAGTTCAGCCATTTTTAAAGTCCTTGCAATATACTGCCTTTACAAATACACTAAAACGGAGCCTATTCCTACAACTGAATAGGCCACTACGCCAGTAGTGTGGTGAACAAGACATGGGGCCGTGTTCACTCAGATGTTGAATAATTGATCCATGCTGTCATATGCTTTCTGTTGTAATTTGTAACAAAGGCCATTCCAATCCATATCCTGATGAGCCATGCAGTGGACATAATTCAAGATAACATTCTCTAGCAAGAGCTCAGTTGGATTGAACTCAGACACACGCTGCAGCTTCTCAGACAAATGCATCAGGACTCTAGAAAGTCAAAGGCGCTTTGAGTCAACAGTGGGCCAAGCTGAATAGCAATAATATACTATCTCTTTTTCTTGCCAGTAGGAAGTGTTTTATGAATTTGAGTTTGTTGTTTTGTAAAGAGAAGCATAAAAAATGTGTATATATTTTACAGTTGAGACATTGTACCAGTTATGATGATAAAGTGAGAAAACAAATATGAAAAAATTGCATTACTTTGTGCCATCACAACCATCACTATGGTTGCTGAGGTGCGCATGCCCATTTCAAGAATGAAATATGAAATGAAAAATTTATTGAACTAGCCACAAAGCACCATCATGCTTGGAAAGCTTGGGGACTGGAGGGAATCACTTTTATTTCATATTCACAATAATCACTCATATTTCTCCCTGTTATGCTCTGTTTAAAATGACACTAAATTAATTCAACATTATTGTTCATGTTCCATTGAGAAGCTTTGAAAATGTATAACATACTTGTATGCTTCATTGCTGAGCCCATCACAAGGAATGACACCGTTATACTGATGGTGATGAAGATCTGGATCAGCTCTGCCACCCACGAGAAGTGGGTGATTTATGATCTGTGGAAATATGAAAACAGTCTGTCAATTTATTCATTGCATTTTAATGCCTGTAAAATCCATGACAGTGTGAGAGAGACGGTGCATATGATCTGCTAGTACTCTACAAATACAAGTGCTCATAAAAACAACCAGAATGCTTTCAGTGCACTCATGTGAGTAATTATTTTTTCCTTCAGGATACCACTGTGTTTGTGGTAGTGCTTTATATGTTTACTGTAATTATTTTATGAATAAAAAAATAAATAGCCCTTCTGTGGGTTCTGCTGCCTCAGAGCAGATTTGAGAGAGATCCTTTAAAGGCGTATAGAGAAAAGATCTTGAAACTCTCTCTGCAGCCATTTCAGGGAACATATCATTAAAGTGAGATGTAATGCACACCAGGTGCCACCAGAGGACACTCACTTCCTTCTCTAAGAAAACTGAACTGAAAATGTACTCTGAGACCAACGGTAAGAAAACACACTCACTTGCATGTGCACATTTACTCTGCTCACAGAAATTTGGAGGATAAAAGGAAAATGCATTCTGGGGCTGAGCATCATGGACCTGTGTCAGAAATCTTAGTAGGTAAACCTTAATTTCTGACTCGTAATATGCACTAGGTGACCAAAAGTATATGGACACATGACCATCACACCCATATGTGCTTCTTTGGACATCCCATTCCAGATTTAATCCCCCTTTGCTCTTACAATAACCTCCTATATTTTGGAAAGGCTTTTCACTAGACTTTGGAGCGTGGCTGTGGGGATTTGTGCTCATTCAGCCACAAGAGCATTAGTGAGGACAGGCACTGATGTTGGCCAAGGAGGCCTGGGGCTCAGTCAGCATTCTAGTTAAGTTCTTTTTCAGTGTGGTAAGGTTTATCGCTCTGTGCAGGTCACTCTAGCGCTTCCATTCCAGTCTTGGCAAACTGTATGTTCATGTATCTTACATTGAGGCATTGTTGTGCTAGAATATTTTTGAGCCCCTTAGTTTCAGTGAAAGGAAATCTGAATACTACAGAATACAAAGACACCCTATAAAACTGTGTGCTTCCATCTTTGTGGAAACAGTTTGGGGGAAGGAACGTGTTTATAGGTGTGATGGTTAGGTGTCCACAAACATTTGGGTAAATTCATATGTGGAATATCAGTAACTAGGATTATTCAAGTAAGATATAAAGTGTGAAACAATTCATGGTACATTTTCTAGATGGAGTGACTACAATGCAGGAATGCTGTGCTATATGTAAGAATGCAGTGCAAGAATGCAATGCAGGGCTATATGTAAGAAACAAACACTTTGGGGTTATGATGTTATAGTGTGACACAGCCTGAAGTGAAGCAGAGTTACTGTTACCACCCGAGATTGTGTATAAATATTAACAACAGTTTGTCCTGAAGTGTTTTATTCCTCTTATACCAGCTCAAATTGCTGATCTTTTATTTATTAAATAACAACACATCATACTTAAAAAAAAAAAAAAATCTGTTATTTATTCAATTATATGCATATGTAATGTTTTGGAATGTCTGTGGAAAATTTTAGTTCCTATAATCACTTACCTTTTGATGGCTTTATACAGCTGTTTTCTCACCAGCCTCTCTTTTTCTTTCTTTCCCTTGGTGTTAGTAAAACAAAAAGAAAGCTTGTCATGTTGAAGAGAAACAACAAACTGCAAAGTTCCCCCTTCGTAGAGACTTTCCCATACTGGAAAACTTACTATGTTGCAGCTTTAACTCTCACCATGTCAATGATTACACATGTTCTTTTAAATCTGTTCAGGTAGAGCATCCACCATACAAGTCTATGTGTAAATTGATATAATAGAAGCACATTAGTGTGATAGCATTAACATAAACCCGTCAGCTGGAACTACTGTCCGAGCCATACACATTCTGATCAATCAGAACCCAGTGTTCATTAGCACTGTGGTATGGTGATGTCTTTAATATATTTTTAATTACACATACTATTCCCATTGCAGCTTATTGGAGTAATCTGAAACCATTTCTTGTTCATATAGTGATATATATATATATATATATATTTGTGAAATGTATATTTTTAAAAATGTCTTATCTTCATCTCATTTATGCCTAAAAATATGTACAAATGGCTTAATTCAAATACATATTTAGCATACAGTCCCCTGTGAAATTATTGGAACAGCAATACCAGTTCATTTTTTTTTGTGCTGCACACCAAATACATTTGGGATTTCAGATTTTATTTCCTGTTATTTACATCTAGATATGCGAAACAACATAAAACGTACAATCTTTTATATCAGACACCCAATTTTGAGTTGAGAAAAATATGTGACTGACAGGTGTTTCTTGTTACCCAGGTGTGTCCTTTTAGGTTTATTGTTTAAACAATAAATAGCTCTGAACATCTTCTTTTGGTTTTAGCCTTCATTTTCATCTGTGAAGACTGCATTTGTTGTTAAAAAGGATAAGCCTACATGAAGACCAGAGAGCTGTCTATAGGAGAAAAGCAAGACATTTTGAAGCCAAGAAAAGAGAGAAAATCAGAGGCATTGCACAAACATTGGGCATAGCCAATACAACAAATTGATATGGAATGTCCTGAAAAAACAAACAAACCACTGTTGTACTGAGCAACAAACAATGTAACAGCCAAGGAAAACAACAACTGATGACAGAAAAACTGAGAGAGCTGTGAAGAAACCCCCCAAAACAATTCTAAACTCTCTTCAGCAAAAACAAATTGACTCAGAATTGACCATGCTGATCCAATAGTTTTGGAGGGGACTTGTACATGGATTTTAAGAAATGTTCTTGCATGAATACAGGAAAAAGCAGGAATGTTATCAGCCAATGGCCTGGACGCCTTAGTATGCAAAGTTTAAACATATTGTGGAAGGTAGCAGTATGACAAGCAGAGCATGCAAAGCAATGAAACACCTGAAGCCATAGCCAGGGTATCTGAATTGAGGAATCTGATATTAAAGAACCCATGCTTCATAGTCTTTCTTCTCCTTGCCCTGGCTTCAAGAGAGATTAGTGCTCAGGATGAGACATGCTCCTCCTCAGGGTTACATGTGCTGGAAAGGTGACGCCTTAAAATGCTACTGCTTTCTCCAGGGACAAATCTTTATGACATTTGAGGTTTAAAACAAAAATTGTGTTTTCTTTTTACAATGCAGGAGAAGTGGTGATCTTTTAAAAAGCGCCCCAAGCTCTCGGCCAGGAATTTAGATTCTGAAGACTGGAGAGTGCAGTACACCAGTTGTGATATGTGGTGGTAAAAATGAGATTTTTCTGGAGCATGTTTGTCTCATTTTTGTCTGAATGTGCAGGGTCTGTGATCTCCACAGGGCTGACTGTTCTGAGTCATATGTGACATTTCAATCTTTCATGGCTGTCTCAACCTGGAAAATCAACCTGTGGCTCTTTTCAATTTTTATTTATTTATTTATTTATTTATTTTTTAAATATCCCTTCATGCGTGTTTATGAGAATGAGAACTCTCCCAGACCAAGGATGTAGCCCTAGATACCCAAACCCAGACACAGAAAATGTTTTTGTGATTTTTCAATACAGTATCATCCAACAATATTAATACAAATCATAATATTTTTTTTTCATTCATAAATGTAGAAATTCATATGAATTTACATGGATTTCAGATTAACAGAGTCATAACACTCATAGCATTCAGGCTATGCATGATTGCTTTTTGCTTAGAATTATAATGTGTATTTATTATTTTAGGTGATAGACAACACCTATATATCTGACATTTTCTTTACAAGAATATGGCTCTTCACGTAGTACCCCCTTTAAAATGGAAAATCTTTTTAGAAAATGAAAATGACAGAACAAATTATAAAATGCTTACAGTTACCATTATATTATTGTAACTGGCTGATCATAACAATTACACAGAGAAGATCACACAATCAGCCAATGCATAAAGATAATTATGTGTCAGAGTCTAAGGATCTAAAATGATGAAAATTAGACTTCAAAAAAAGATCTAAACAACACAGTTATAATACGACGACAACGCCACTGGGAACTACATCAAACTGTAGATTTTTGTGTAAAGGTTTTGACAATACCTCTTAGCTGTGAATTATTTTGGCAACAGCCTCAATGTTACAACATCTAGAGTGGCCAACAGACATCACTGCGTCTGAAAGCCACCATAAAGATGGTCAGTATATTTCTCCTGGCATTGTACAGCTGGACAAGCTTTGATCAACTGCTTGGTCTAAAGCATAAAGGAATGGAGGGGATCGTATCATCAAATGTCATCCAAGAAAGGACTAAATGGCTGGCTGCCCCTAAATTAGATCACAAATTCTCTTGCTCACAGTGCTGTCTCACAGCCGGCCCTTGAGGCAAAGTACGGCACTGATTATTATTTCATATCCTGATCTTTTTCATCCTATACTAAACCCTCTCACACCCAGGAATTCAGGTCCATTTACTATAAGATAAAAGAGCTGTAAGGCTGAACAGTACTTGAGATATCAAAATTAGTCATGTGAGACTGAGAGCTGCAAGATTGTTTTAGAATAATGTATTTCAAAAGCTAATTCGTGTGGACATAATTGAAAGAAATGATTTAAGGAAGCCAAAGATACTTTTATGTATGCAAAAATAAATATTCTGGTTTGTTACAGCCATGTGGTCCACACACACACACACACACACACACACACACACACACACCACTTATCATGAGGATGTATGGACTTAAATAAATGGATCTTAGGTATGTCGTGTACTACTTTTAACCTGGATAATGTGCCCGCTGAAGATGTAAAAAAAAAATTGCTAAAAATACTTTCCAGAAATGAAGTGCTAACACTCCCAGGAGATCCAACAAAGAGAACTGGATCACAGATGTGTCAGAGCTTTTGTAAGTTGGAGTATATTTATACTGTATTTACACATATATAACACATATACTTGAGTTGTCAGTTTATTAGGTAATTAACGTGCTTATATTACGTGCTTTTAATTAGGCTATTAAAATGGCTATAATGCTATAATGAATGGACATATCCAAGCAACAAATGCACTAAAGTTATAAATTCAAAAGGTTCCTATTTTTAAGTACCATTGTTTTAATAGTAAAACATAAATGTTTTTAACTGATTGCATTGTTGAAATGTCATGTGAAATGTAACTTAATCAGTTACTAAAACTGTTAGAAAATTAGTTTTGTTTTAAAGCATCTATGCCAATTTGCCTGAAAGCATCAATAAGTCTCAGTAAGTTTGCTTGTGGCTAATATAATTATAACATCCAACAACACTGCATTATTTTATAATAGAATAATTAAAAGTCAAACATCATGTAAATAAACAATTTTTAGCATAAAAAAACCTGGACTTGCCCATGCAATGAAAAAAATTATTAATGGAAATTAGGGACAGAACCTCCACTTCAGTAAAATGTATAAGTTAGAAATAGAAATACATACATACACAAACCTAATTTATTGTAGTAATATGGACATTGTAAAAGCTACATATAAATACTACCAAAATTCCTAAACATGGTAATGGAGTACAGTTAGTGTACTCCATCCTTTATCCTTCACAATAAACCTTATTCTTTACCATCATCACTTCTGGGTCATTCTGGTGGAGAGAGGGGCAACGTGAAGGAATAGAGAAAAAACTTAATCCACAATAGACTTCCATTGTCCTGATCTGACTGCTCTACAATATTTTATATTGATAATTGCATTAAGGTCCTTTTGAAAATGGGGTTTGGCTGAATGCCACTATAAATAATCTCAGCATCAGCATTTGCAAAACTCATGGAGCACTCTGGAGATGTGTTGTAAGCACCTGTTTTTGTGGGAATATGGCAATATTCAATGTTTTATTACCTTATAGCTAATGTTTTATTACCTTATATTATTCTGAAGTTAAAAATCGAATGAAGTGAAATACAGATTGGTATCTGCAAGCTACCTAACTTACCATGTTACAATAAATATAGCAAGCTAATGTAAACTTAAATCAATTTGCTAATGAGGGCAAACACTTTGTGCGGCATTCATAACAAAATTGAACCACGACTGTCATACAATGTGGTCTTTTAGTGTCTTTAGAGCTCTCAAAGTGTCTTCCCAATTACTGTGGATCTAATGAAAAATCCTGTGCTGATGATTATGGGAGCAAGAGCAGCATGAAGGACACAATGAAAGTGGAGAGTTAGGATTTCTAAAATGTATGCAAATGAGAAGCAAGTATTGCTGGGAGGTGACCAATCAGATTGTTTTATGGGGCACGGGGTCTCTCTGTGAGTCATAGTCAAGAGTAACAGTGAATAGAAGAGACAGCAGTATGGTAACAACTAATAGAAAATCACTTTTATAGCCCAGTATACCAGGCAAGAAAGATCCAAAAAACAAGTGGGAAGTAACTGATGCCCTACTTCTAGTTGGAGCTCTCATCAACTGGAGGCTACATTCTGCTACTGAGGAAGACCCCAAGCAGAGCAGCCTGGAGATTGCTGAGGATGGTGCCGCTTGAAGTACCATGGAAATGGTTTTGGACATCAATTTGACATGAACAGTTGCGCTGTGGTTGCTGGGACTACTGTTGCTGCTATGGCCTTGAATGCAATTACCACATACCATTTTGCACTCAAGTCTCCTTTAGTGAACAGTGGATTAGTTCAACAAAACAGACTTCATATTAAAACCATAATGAACTTCCCACACTTCCCTTTGTTACCCAGATGAACATGGGTAGCACCTTTCACTTTGGGGCACAGATCTTACCTATAACTTACCTATAACTATAAAGTAATGTGCTTTACTTTGGTGCTTGCTTTTAGTGGCATTGTGCCAAATGTCTCATGTTTTGCTCTGCTGTGTCACGAGGGTAAATGTGGTAAAAATGATGTCCCTTCAACATCTAAGAAATGTCCCTACACATCTGCATGAGGGCTGTTGATTGCCAGGTCATGTACATGTGTTATTTTTTTTATTTATTTATTTTTTTTTAAAAAACAACAATGCACCATTGCAGAGGCGGTAAGCACAGCAAATATTGAGAATTTTGAAAAGAGGCTGGTGGCAGAAATGGGAAAATGCACACATCTATGACTCATCCATGACAAAGTGACATCTATATGGCGCACTTGCTTTGCAAGAAAGTTATACTTTCCCTTCTCTCGCCTCAATTTTTTGAGTTGGTTGAACACACCCTCTGTTTGCACTGTAAATGCAGTAACAATTCCTCCAATTCCTCTTGTAAGATCAGCACCAGTGGCAGGCATTTTATGATAAACTGCAACTTTGCCTATGCCCTTCATTACAGTGCATATAGGGGAAAACTTACTCCACTCAAAAAAAGGTGGTGGCCGGAAAACCTTAAGCCCTGAAAATGCGTGCTGTTTTGACTTAGTGTATCAGAGCTGCTTATGACTCATTGCATACAATTTCTAGATGCTTGTGTATAAACTGCATCCATGTAGTGCATCACTGTCTACTAGTGTCAAAATGAGGTAAGATAAAGTTTGCTCTTCGAGGACATGGTTGTCTATCTGGAGTGAAGTCACTGATGATCTATTTTTGGAACATGCAACACTGCAGCTCCAGAAGACAGAAACTTTGCATCTTTTGTACTTGCCCCAAACGAGCGACAGTGACCGGATTCATTTTCAGTGAGAACAGATGAGAGTTGTTGTTTGCTATGGAGACAGATAAAGGTGGAAAGGTAAACCTGTCATAAATAAGGAAACACAGTAAGGGAGTCGAAAAAGGATGAGTAGGGATGTAAGAACACAAAATTAACATTTGATTTGATAAAATATGAAGACGTCTCAACACATTGCTTTTTTGATTGCCTGCATATGTGCCTGAGAGTTCCACAGTTTGTGCGGTCCATTCAGATTCTCTATTTTAAACCTGGGTCCAAAAGTCTGTGAGCATTAGTGAAAATGCTTCTATTTTGCATTTTCTAATTGAATACAACAATTGTCATTACAAATTATATTAATGATAAAAACTTGAGTGAAAAGTAAATATTTACATGTTCAAAGTTTCTTAGAATTTGATATGTCCCCTTTTTTCTTGAATGACAGTGAGCGCTCAAGTGTGCACTTGAATATTAAATATTCAATATATTGAACATTTACTTTCTTTGTTTTGAATATTTAGAAACTTTAAGACCTTCTCTTTACTTCCAATTTTAAATGAAAAATTTAAATAAAATACCAAATTTTCAATATGGTTCAGACTGTACCCTACCTTTTGCCCCAAGTTCCCTAGGATGGGATATATATATATATATATATATATATATATATATATATATATATATATATATATATATATATATATATATATATATATATATATCTGTCTTGAACAGTGAGGTTCAAATTTGTGCAATCCCTTTCTGATTCAAAAGTAAGCATGCACCTTTGATACCAAGAGTTACAAGAATTACTAACAGATCCTATGATGAAATTTTGGTGTTCTTGGAGACTTCTTTTTGCATCAGGTGGTCTGCACTTGAGCTGAATTTTCTGGGACGGACAGTCCTGGACTAATTGGCAGTCGTTTGAAATCCGCCCCATTTGTGCATGATTTTCCTTACAGTGGAATGATGCAGTTCAAATAATTTGGAGATATTTAAAAATCTTTTGCCAAACTCATGGGCATGCACAACCTGAGATAAACCTGTATAAATAAGACAGGTTCCACCTCCACTCCCTAAGCAGGTTCTAATCACGGGCACCCAATCTTGAACACCTGATTTTAATTTTATGGATTTGAAGGTGTGATAAATGTTTTCCATGTGCCTTTTATCTTTGTTCCTCGCTTTATGTTTTTGATCCTGCCCTCGTTTCCTCGTTTCTCACCTATGTAAAGCTAAGTCAAAACAAGTTCTTCATGACACACATATTTATAATTTGTTGTTTCAAAAACCAAAACCTTGTAAACCTCTTGGTGTGACCTAAGGTGGACATGTCTGAAGCATGGGCACTTTATTGCCCATTATACTTGTGGCCGAGTGGGCAAGCCAATTGCTTTTACTTTTAAATCTGACTATGCCACACTTGGGAATTTCACCCAGGGAAATGTTTGTTAATAATTTGTTAAAGGCTTGTTAATAGGTTCAACTCTCATATACAAAAGGTAGGCGGACTCATGGGTATATTATAAAATTTATTGACACAAAATTTTATTTAAAAAAAAGATATCTATTTTTTTTATGACAATAAAAAAAGAGGAAGAAAAATACAATACAAAAACAAATGTACATAAAGACTTAAATTTATACAGTTTCAGGGAACCAGACACAAATTATAAAAAAAATCACAAGACACAAACTTTGAAAATACCCTCAATAACAGAGGTGCAGTGGCTGGCAACTCTGTTTCAAACAACCAAATAATAAAAAAAGGAAACAAAACAAAACAAAAATACAAACACATAAACAACACTCGACATAAAGACAATGTCACAACAGAAAAAAAAAACAATAAACTAGACCAATCTATAGATGTGACCTTTAAGAATGCGTGTTAGACATTCAGGAGCCAGCTAAAGATTAAGTAACTTACCATATGGATTAGTTAACTAAGCAACGTTTACCTAATTTACATTGAAGTCTTGAAGCAAAGAAATGTGAAAGTACAAATCAGTAAAAATATGTACAGATACTAAACAATAAGTATGCAAAACATGTATGATTTTTTTTTTTTTTTTTTTTAAAGTTATGCACAAATTAGGTATGGACACAAAGTTTACATGCATACTTAAAAAATAATTATGCATACTAGAATTTTAAGTATATATACTAGAATTGTAAGAATGCATACCTAAAAAATAGTTATGCGTACTAGAATTTTAAGTATGCATACCTAAAAAATAAGTATGCATGCCAAAATTTACATACATACATACTTAAACATAAGTTGACAAAATAAATATACTCGCAAATTCCAGTATGTTTTCATTTCAAAACGTTTGATCTACGTCTGTAAGTCTGAGGGGTACTACTAGAATTTTAAGTATGCATACTTAAAAAAATAAGTATGCATACTTATAAAATAAGTATGCATACTAGAATTTTTAGGATGCATACTTAAAAAAATAAGTATGCATACTTAAAAAACACGTCTGTAAGTCTGAGGGGTAAAAGTAATATTCACGACATGGGGAAGCTCTACTTCTTTCATGGCTCCCAAATACATGGGGAACAGTAGTGTTAACTGCCTGTTTTATTAAATGCATATCTTCACACTGATATCATGGAAATGTGATCAACTATTTAATTGCACATGTTTCTGTTCCAATGGTTTCATCCAAAACCAAGTTATGGGTTAGGTTCATTGGTCAAACCTTACATGTTTACTATTCCTTATAAATCAGTTTGATCATCAGAATCATGCTGAAACAATTCATTCAAATATGCCATTATGCCTACTCACCACTGCATCAAGAGCACAATAAAGTTTAACTAGCTTACCATATGGTTTAGTTAAATAAGCAACATTTAAATAAAACAGTTAAATAAAAAACATAATTTACTTAGAAGTATTTAAGCAAAGAAATGTGAAAGTACAAAGCAGTAAAAATATGTACAGATACTAAACAATAAGTATGTATACTAGAATTTTAAGTATGCATACTTAAAAAAATAAGTATGCATACTAGAATTTTAAGTATGCATACTAAAAATTATAGTATGATTAAAAAATAAGTATGCATACTAGAATTTTAACTATGCATACTTAAAAAATACATCTGTAAGTCTGAGGGTAATAATATAAATAAAAAAAGTAATATTCACGACATGAGGAAGCTCTACTTCTTTCATGGCTCCCTGATTTATTAAATGCATATCTTCACACTGATATCATGGAAATGTGATCAACTATTTAATTGCTCATGTTTCTGTTCCAATGGTTTCATCCTAAACCAAGTTATTGGTTAGGTTCATTGGTCAAACCTTACATGTTTACTATTCCTTATACATGCGGAACAGTACTGTTAACTGCCTGTTTTATTAAATGCATATCTTCACACTGATATCATGGAAATGTGATCAACTATTTAATTGCACATGTTTCTGTTCCAAAGGTTTCATCCAAAACCAAGTTATGGGTTAGGTTCATTGGTCAAACCATACATGTTTACTATTCCTTATAAATCAGTTTGATCATCAGAATCATGCTGAAACAATTCATTCAATCATCAACATATTTGTGATGGTCAGAGTCATGGTAGTCGCACATGTCAGACTGTTAGGTCTGCCATTAAATGAGGTCTGCATGAGGTCTGCCACCTCATGTTTTCAAGAGGTGAGAGAAAACTGGAGAAGCTGGAGGAAACCCACACAGGCCCAGGAGGATCCGTCAAACTCTACAAAAGTGACGACAGTTCAGCATTGAACCAGCAACCCTTGCAACATGAACTCAAAATATGCCATTATGCGTACTCACCACTGCATCAAGAGCACAATAAAGTTTAACTAGCTTACCATATGGTTTAGTTAAATAAGCAACATTGAAATAAAACAGTTAAATAAAAAACATAATTTACTTAGAAGTTTTTAAGCAAAGAAATGTGAAAGTACAAATCAGTAAAAATATGTACAGATACTAAACAATAAGTATGTATACTAGAATTTTAAGTATGCATACTTATACAATAAGTATGCATACTAGAAATTTAAGTATGCATACTAGAATTTTAAGTATGCATACTTAAAAATAGAATTTTAGAAATTTAAGTATGCATACTTAAAAATAAGCATGCATACTAGAAATTTAAGTATGCATACTTAAAAAACACGTCTGTAAGTCTGAGGGGTAAAATATTCACGACATGAGGAAGCTCTACTTTCATGGCTCCCAAATACATGGGGAACTGTTAACTGCCTGTTTTATTAAATGCATATCTTCACACTGATATCATGGAAATGTGATAAACTATTTAATTGCACATGTTTCTGTTCCAATGGTTTCATCCAAAAACAAGTTATGGGTTAGGTTCATTGGTCAAACCATACATGTTTACTATTCCTTAGAAAACAGTTTGAGCATCAGAATCATGCTGAAACAATTCATTCAATCATCTACATATTTGTGCTGGTCAGAGTCATGGTAGTCTCACAAGCTAAAAATGGCATGTTTTCAAGAGGTGAGAGAAAACTGGAGAAGCTGGAGGAAACCCACACAGGCCCAGGAGGATTCGTCAAACTCTACAAAAGTGACCACAGTTCAGTATTGAACCAGCAACCCTTGCAACATGAACTCATAACATTAAAATGCCAACTCACCATTATGCCAACTCACCACTGCATCAAGAGCACGATAAAGTGCTCTTTAAAATAGCTTACCATAAGCGAGGTTTACATAATTTACACAGAAGTTTTTAAGCAAAGAAATGTGAAAGCACAAATCAGTAAAAGATATGTACAGATACTAAACAATAAGTATGAATACTAGAATTTTAAGTATGAATACTAGAATTTTAAGTATGCATACATAAAAAATAAGTATGCATACTTAAAAAATAAGTATGCATACTAGAATTTTAAGTATGCATACATAAAAAATAAGTATGCATACTAGAATTTTAAGTATGCATACATAAAAAAATAAGTATGCATACTAGAATTTTAAGTATGCATACATAAAAAATAAGTATGCATACTTAAAAAATAAGTATGCATACTAGAATTTTAAGCATGCATACATAAAAAATAAGTATGCATACTAGAATTTTAAGTATTCATACATAAAAAAATAAGTATGCATACTTAAAAAATAAGTATGCATACTAGAATTTTAAGTATGCATACTTATTTTTTAAGTATGCATACTTATTTTTTAAGTATGCATACTTATTTTTTAAGTATGCATACTAGAATTTTAAGTATGCATACTTATTTTTTAAGTATGCATACTTAAAAAATAAATATGCATACTAGAATTTTAAGTATGCATACTTAAAAAATAAGTATGCATACTTAAAAAATAAGTATGCATACTAGAATTTTAAGTATGCATACTAGAATTTTAAGTATGCATACTTATTTTTTAAGTATGCATACTAGAATTTTAAGTATGCATACTTATTTTTTAAGTATGCATACTTAAAAAATAAATATGCATACTAGAATTTTAAGTATGCATACTAGAATTTTAAGTATGCATACTTAAAAAATAAGTATGCATACTTAAAAAATAAGTATGCATACTAGAATTTTAAGTATGCATACTTATTTTTTAAGTATGCATACTTATTTTTTAAGTATGCATACTTTTTTAAGTATGCATACTAGAATTTTAAGTATGCATACTTATTTTTTAAGTATGCATACTTAAAAAATAAGTATGCATACTAGAATTTTAAGTATGCATACTTATTTTTTAAGTATGCATACTAGAATTTTAAGTATGCATACTAGAATTTTAAGTATGCATACTTATTTTTTAAGTATGCATACTTATTTTTTAAGTATGCATACTAGAATTTTAAGTATGCATACTTATTTTTTAAGTATGCATACTAGAATTTTAAGTATGCATACTTATTTTTTAAGTATGCTACTTATTTTTTAAGTATGCATACTAGAATTTTAAGTATGCATACTTAAAAAATAAGTATGCATACTTAAAAAATAAGTATGCATACTAGAATTTTAAGTATGCATACTAGAATTTTAAGTATGCATACTTATTTTTTAAGTATGCATACTAGAATTTTAAGTATGCATACTTATTTTTTAAGTATGCACTTATTTTTTAAGTATGCATACTTATTTTTTAAGTATGCATACTTATTTTTTAAGTATGCATACTTAAAAAATAAGTATGCATACTAGAATTTTAAGTATGCATACTTAAAAAATAAGTATGCATACTAGAATTTTAAGTATGCATACTTAAAAAATAAGTATGCATACTAGAATTTTAAGTATGCATACTTATTTTTTAAGTATGCATACTTATTTTTTAAGTATGCATACTTATTTTTTAAGTATGCATACTTAAAATTCTAGTATGCATACTTAAAAAATAAGTATGCATACTTAAAAAATAAGTGCATACTTAAAAAATAAGTATGCATACTTAAAATTCTAGTATGCATACTTATTTTTTAAGTATGCATACTTAAAAAATAAGTATGCATACTTAAAATTCTAGTATGCATACTTAAAAAATAAGTATGCATACTTAAAATTCTAATTTAAGTATGCATACTTATTTTTTAAGTATGCATACTAGAATTTTAAGTATGCATACTTATTTTTTAAGTATGCATACTTATTTTTTAAGTATGCATACTTATTTTTTAAGTATGCATACTTATTTTTTAAGTATGCATACTTATTTTTTAAGTATGCATACTTAAAATTCTAGTATGCATACTTAAAAAATAAGTATGCATACTTAAAAAATAAGTGCATACTTAAAAAATAAGTATGCATACTTAAAATTCTAGTATGCATACTTAAAAAATAAGTATGCATACTTAAAATTCTAATTTAAGTATGCATACTTATTTTTTAAGTATGCATACTAGAATTTTAAGTATGCATACTTATTTTTTAAGTATGCATACTTATTTTTTAAGTATGCATACTTATTTTTTAAGTATGCATACTAGAATTTTAAGTATGCATACTTAAAAAATAAGTATGCATACTTAAAAAATAAGTATGCATACTAGAATTTTAAGTATGCATACTAGAATTTTAAGTATGCATACTTAAAAAATAAGTATGCATACTAGAATTTTAAGTATGCATACTAGAATTTTAAGTATGCATACTTATTTTTAAGTATGCATACTAGAATTTTAAGTATGCATACTTATTTTTTAAGTATGCACTTATTTTTTAAGTATGCATACTAGAATTTTAAGTATGCATACTTATTTTTTAAGTATGCATACTTAAAAAATAAGTATGCATACTAGAATTTTAAGTATGCATACTTAAAAAATAAGTATGCATACTAGAATTTTAAGTATGCATACTTATTTTTTAAGTATGCATACTAGAATTTTAAGTATGCATACTTATTTTTTAAGTATGCATACTAGAATTTTAAGTATGCATACTTATTTTTTAAGTATGCATACTTATTTTTTAAGTATGCATACTAGAATTTTAAGTATGCATACTTATTTTTTAAGTATGCATACTAGAATTTTAAGTATGCATACTTATTTTTTAAGTATGCATACTAGAATTTTAAGTATGCATACTAGAATTTTAAGTATGCATACTTAAAAAATAAGTATGCATACTTAAAAAATAAGTATGCATACTAGAATTTTAAGTATGCATACTTATTTTTTAAGTATGCATACTAGAATTTTAAGTATGCATACTTATTTTTTAAGTATGCATACTAGAATTTTAAGTATGCATACTTATTTTTTAAGTATGCATACTTAAAAAAATAAGTATGCATACTAGAATTTTAAGTATGCATACTTATTTTTTAAGTATGCATACTAGAATTTTAAGTATGCATACTTATTTTTTAAGTATGCATACTTATTTTTTAAGTATGCATACTTATTTTTTAAGTATGCATACTAGAATTTTAAGTATGCATACTTATTTTTTAAGTATGCATACTAGAATTTTAAGTATGCATACTTATTTTTTAAGTATGCATACTAGAATTTTAAGTATGCATACTTATTTTTTAAGTATGCATACTAGAATTTTAAGTATGCATACTAGAATTTTAAGTATGCATACTTAAAAAATAAGTATGCATACTTAAAAAATAAGTATGCATACTAGAATTTTAAGTATGCATACTTATTTTTTAAGTATGCATACTAGAATTTTAAGTATGCATACTTATTTTTTAAGTATGCATACTTAAAAAAATAAGTATGCATACTAGAATTTTAAGTATGCATACTTATTTTTTAAGTATGCATACTAGAATTTTAAGTATGCATACTTATTTTTTAAGTATGCATACTAGAATTTTAAGTATGCATACTTATTTTTTAAGTATGCATACTAGAATTTTAAGTATGCATACTTATTTTTTAAGTATGCATACTAGAATTTTAAGTATGCATACTTATTTTTTAAGTATGGATACTTATTTTTTAAGTATGCATACTAGAATTTTAAGTATGCATACTTAAAAAATAAGTATGCATACTAGAATTTTAAGTATGCATACTTATTTTTTAAGTATGCACTTATTTTTTAAGTATGCATACTTATTTTTTAAGTATGCATACTAGAATTTTAAGTATGCATACTTAAAAAAATAAGTATGCATACTTAAAAAATAAGTATGCATACTTAAAAAATAAGTATGCATACTTATTTTTTAAGTATGCATACTAGAATTTTAAGTATGCATACTTATTTTTTAAGTATGCATACTAGAATTAAGTATGCATACTTAAAAAATAAGTATGCATACTAGAATTTTAAGTATGCATACTTATTTTTTAAGTATGCATACTTATTTTTTAAGTATGCATACTTATTTTTTAAGTATGCATACTAGACTTTTAAGTATGTATACTTATTTTATAAGTATGCATACTAGAATTTTAAGTATGCATACTAGAATTTTAAGTATGCATACTTATTTTTTAAGTATGCATACTAGAATTTTAAGTATGCATACTTATTTTTTAAGTATGCATACTTATTTTTTAAGTATTTTAAGTATGCATATTTAAAAAATAAGTATGCATACTAGAATTTTAAGTATGCATAAGTATTTTTATTTTTTTAAGAAAATACTTAAAATACTTAAAATTCTAGTATGCATACTTAAAAAATACTTATTTTTTAAATACTTAAAAAATAAGTATTTTTTATTTTTAAGTATGCATACTTAAAAGAAAAGTATGCATACTTAAAATTCTAGTATGCGTACTTAAAATTCTAGTACTTCTAGTAATTCTAGTATGCATACTTATTTTTTAAGTATGCATACTAGAATTACTAGAAGTACTAGAATTTTAAGTACGCATACTTATTTTTTAAGTATGCATACTAGAATTTTAAGTATTTTAAGTATGCATACTTAAAAAATAAGTATGCATAAAATTCTATGCATACTAGAATTTTAAGTATGCATACTAGAATTTTAATTTTAAATATACTTAAAATTCTAGTATGCATACTTATTTTTTAAGTATGCATACTTTTTTTAAGTATGCATACTAGAATTTTAAGTATGCATGCTTAAAAAATAAGTATGCATACTAGAATTTTAAGTATAAGTATGCATACTAGAATTTTCAGTATGCATACTTAAAAAAATAAGTATGCATACTAGAATTTTAAATATGCATACTTAAAAAATAAGTATGCATACTTAAACAATAAGTATGCATACTTAAAAAATAAGTATGCATACTTATTTAAGTATGCATACTAGAATTTTAAGTATGCATACTTATTTTTTAAGTATGCATACTTATTTTTTAAGTATGCATACTTATTTTTTAAGTATGCATACTTAAAATTCTAGTATGCATACTTAAAATTCTAGTATGCATACTTAAAAAATAAGTATGCATACTAGAATTTTAATTTTAAATATACTTAAAATTCTAGTATGCATACTTATTTTTTAAGTATGCATACTTTTTTTTAAGTATGCATACTAGAATTTTAAGTATAAGTATGCATACTAGAATTCTCAGTATGCATACTTAAAAAAATAAGTATGCATACTACAATTTTAAGTATGCATACTAAAAATTATAGTCTGATTAAAAAATAATCATGCATACTAGAATTTTAAGTATGCATACTTAAAAAATAAGTATGCATACTAGAATTTTAAGTATGCATACTAGAATTTTAAGTATGCATACTTAAAAAATAAGTATGCATACTTAAAAAATAAGTATGCATACTTAAAAAATAAGTATGCATACTAGAATTTTAAGTATGCATACTAAAAATTATAGTATGATTAAAAAATAATCATGCATACTAGAATTTTAAGTATGCATACTTAAAAAATAAGTATGCATACTAGAAATTTAAGTATGCATACTTAAAAATAAGTATTTATTACTAGAATTTTAAGTATGCATACTTAAAAAATAAGTATGCATACTAGAATTTTAACTATGCATACTTAAAAAATACATCTGTAAGTCTGAGGGTAATAATATAAATAAAAAAAGTAATATTCACTACATGAGGAAGCTCTACTTCTTTCATGGCTCCCTGTCTTATTAAATGCATATCTTCACACTGATATCATGGAAATGTGATCAACTATTTAATTGCTCATGTTTCTGTTCCAATGGTTTCATCCTAAACCAAGTTATTGGTTAGGTTCATTGGTCAAACCATACATGTTTACTATTCCTTATAAATCAGTTTGATCATCAGAATCATGCTGAAACAATTCATTCAATCATCAACATATTTGTGATGGTCAGAGTCATGGTAGTCTCACATGTCAGACTGTTAGGTAAACCATTAAAGTGGCATGTTTTCAAGAGGTGAGAGAAAACTGGAGAAGCTGGAGGAAATCCACACAGGCCCAGGAGGATCCGTCAAACTCTACAAAAGTGACGACAGTTCAGCATTGAACCAGCAACCCTTGCAACATGAACTCAAAATATGCCATTATGCGTACTCACCACTGCATCAAGAGCACAATAAAGTTTAACTAGCTTACCATATGGTTTAGTTAAATGAGCAACATTGAAATAAAACAGTTAAATAAAAAACATAATTTACTTAGAAGTTTTTAAGCAAAGAAATGTGAAAGTACAAATCAGTAAAAATATGTACAGATACTAAACAATAAGTATGTATACTAGAATTTTAAGTATGCATACTTATACAATAGGTATGCATACTAGAATTGTAAGTATGCATACTTAAAAAATAAGTATGCATACTAGAAATTTAAGTATGCATACTAGAATTTTAAGTATACTAGAAATTTAGTATAGAAATTACTAGAAATTTAAGTATGCATACTTAAAAAACACGTCTGTAAGTCTGAGGGGTAAAATATTCACGATATGAGGAAGCTCTACTTTCATGGCTCCCAAATACATGGGGAACTGTTAACTGCCTGTTTTATTAAATGCATATCTTCACACTGATATCATGGAAATGTGATAAACTATTTAATTGCACATGTTTCTGTTCCAATGGTTACTTGGAACAGAATACTTATTTTTTAAGTATGCATACTTAAAAAATAAGTATGCATACTAGAATTTTAAGTATTTTAAGTATGCATACTTAAAAAATAAGTATGCATACTAGAATTTTAAGTGCATACTTAAAATTCTAGTATGCATACTTAAAAAATAAGTATGCATACTAGAATTTTAAGTATGCATACTAGAATTTTAATTTAAATATACTTAAAATTCTAGTATGCATACTTATTTTTTAAGTATGCATACTAGAATTTTAAGTATAAGTATGCATACTAGAATTTTCAGTATGCATACTTAAAAAAATAAGTATACATACTACAATTTTAAGTATGCATACTAAAAATTATAGTGTGATTAAAAAATAATCATGCATACTAGAATTTTAAGTATGCATACTAGAAATTTAAGTATGCATACTTAAAAATAAGTATTTATTACTAGAATTTTAAGTATGCATACTTAAAAAATAATCATGCATACTAGAATTTTAAGTATGCATACTAGAAATTTAAGTATGCATACTTAAAAAATACATCTGTAAGTCTGAGGGTAATAATATAAATAAAAAAAGTAATATTCACGACATGAGGAAGCTCTACTTCTTTCATGGCTCCCTGTTTTATTAAATGCATATCTTCACACTGATATCATGGAAATGTGATCAACTATTTAATTGCTCATGTTTCTGTTCCAATGGTTTCATCCTAAACCAAGTTATTGGTTAGGTTCGTTGGTCAAACCTTACATGTTTACTATTCCTTATACATGCGGAACAGTTAACTGCCTGTTTTATTAAATGCATATCTTCACACTGATATCATGGAACCAAGTTATGGGTTATCTTCATTGGTCAAACCTTACATGTTTACTATTCCTTAGAAAACAGTTTGAGCATCAGAATCATTAAGTATACTTAAAATTCTAGTATGCATACTTATTTTTTAAGTATGCATACTTATTTTTAAGTATGCATACTAGAATTTTAAGTGTTAAAATACTAGAATTTTAAGTATGCATACTAGAATTTTTATTTTAAGTATACTTAAAATTCTAGTATGCATACTTATTTTTTAAGTATGCATACTTATTTTTAAGTATGCATACTAGAATTTTAAGTATGCATACTAGAATTTTAAGTATGCATACTTAAAAAATAAGTATGCATACTTATTTTTTAAGTATGCATACTAGAATTTTAAGTATGCATACTTAAAAAATAAGTATGCGTACTTAAAAAATAAGTATGCATACTTAAAAAATAAGTATGCATACTTAAAAAATAAGTATGCATACTAGAATTTTAAGTATGCATGCTTATTTTTTAAGTATGCATACTTATTTTTTAAGTATGCATACTTATTTTTTAAGTATGCAAAGTATGCATACTTATTTTTTAAGTATGCATACTAGAATTTTAAGTATGCATACTTATTTTAAGTATGCATACTTAAAATTCTAGTATGCATACTTAAAAAATAAGTATGCATACTTAAAATTCTAGTATGCATACTTAAAATTCTAGTATGCATACTTATTTTTTAAGTATGCATACTTATTTTTAAGTATGCATACTAGAATTTTAAGTATGCATACTTAAAAAATAAGTATGCATACTTAAAAAATAAGTATGCATACTTAAAAAACACGTCTGTAAGTCTGAGGGGTAAAATATTCACGACATGAGGAAGCTCTACTTTCATGGCTCCCAAATACATGGGGAACTCTTAACTGCCTGTTTTATTAAATGCATATCTTCACACTGATATCATGGAAATGTGATTAACTATCATTGCACATGTTTCTGTTCCAATGGTTTCATCCAAAAACAAGTTATGGGTTAGGTTCATTGGTCAAACCTTACATGTTTGCTATTCCTTATAAATCAGTTTGAGCATCAGAATTCCTAAAATTCTAGTATGCAATATTGTATAATCTAATTAGTCAAAAGCTGTCAGTATTTCTAATACATTATTATTATTTCTACAGTACCCTCCACTAATTTTAATTCTAGTATGCAATTCTTAAAATTCTAGTATGCATACTTATTTTTTAAGTATGCATACTTAAAATTCTAGTATGCATACTTAAAAATAAGTATGCGTACTTTTTTAATTAAAAAAATAAGTATGCATTCTAGAAATTTAAGTATGCATACTTCTTTTTTAAGTATGCATACTTAAAATTCTAGTATGCATACTTATTTTTTAATTTAAAAAATAAGTATGCATACTAGAATTTTAAGTATGCATACTTAAAAAAAATAAGTATGCATACTTAAAAAATAAGTATGGATACTAGAATTTTAAGTATGCATACTTAAAAAATAAGTATTTATTACTAGAATTTTACTAGAATTTTAAGTATGCATACTTTATAAGTATGCATACTAGAATTTTAAGTATGCATACTAGAATTTTAAGTATGCATACTTAAAAAACACGTCTGTAAGTCTGAGGGGTAAAAGTAATATTCACGACATGGGGAAGCTCTACTTCTTTCATGGCTCCCAAATACATGGGGAACAGTAGTGTTAACTGCCTGTTTTATTAAATGCATATCTTCACACTGATATCATGGAAATGTGATCAACTATTTAATTGCACATGTTTCTGTTCCAATGGTTTCATCCAAAACCAAGTTATTGGTTAGGTTCATTGGTCAAACCTTACATGTTTACTATTCTTTATAAATCAGTTTGAGCATCAGAATCATGCTGAAACAATTCATTCAATCATCTACATATTTGTGATGGTCAGAGTCATGGTAGTCTCACAAGTCAGACTTTTAGCTAAACCATTAAAGTGGCATGTTTTCAAGAGGTGAGAGAAAACTGGAGAAGATGGAGGAAACCCACACAGGCCCAGGAGGATCCGTCAAACTCTACAAAAGTGACCAAAGTTCAGCATTGAACCAGGAACCCTTGCAACATGAACTCATAATACAACCCTTTACTACACATTATGCCACTCACCACTACATCAAGAACACGATAAAGTTTAACTAGCTTACCATATGCTTTAGTTAAATAAGCAACGTTTACATAATTTACTCATACATAGAAGTTTTTAAGCAAAGAAATGTGAAAGTACAAATCAGTAAAAATATGTACAGATACTAAACAATAAGTATGCAAAATATGTATGATTTTTTAAAAGTTATACAAGTATTAAAGTTTTAAAAATTAGGTATGGACACAAAGTTTATATGCATACTTAAAAATAAGTATGCATACTAGAATTTTAAGTATGCATACTTGAATTTTGAGTATGCATACTTAAAAAATAAGTATGCATACTAGAATTTTAAGTATGCATACTAGAATTTTTTGTATGCATACTTAAAAATATGTATGCATACTAGAATTTTTTGTATGCATACTTATTTTTTAAGTATGCATACTAGAATTTTAAGTATACATACTAGAATTTTAAGTATGCATACTTAAAAAAATGAGTATGTATGAAAAAAAATAAAATATACATACTTAAACATAAGTTCACAAAATAAATATACTCGCAAATTTCAGTATGTTTTCATTTCAAAACGTGTCGAATAAGTGACTGGCGAAAAAGTTGCAGTATTTAAAAAAAAAAAAAAGTTGCACTGCATTTACCAAGGGTAAATTAGTGGAGGGCACTTTAGAAATAATAATAATGTATTAGAAATACTGACAGCTTTTGACTAATTAGATTATTAGTCAGAAGATTGTAGTATAATGACTAATAATATGTTATCACTTGAGAACCCAGACGACAGAGTTATAAACCAGAACCATGTAATATTTCTATACACTCTACTTAAGTTCTTAATTTGTAACTGTCCAAGTAACTTTGTGATAAAGATATGATTCTCTGAATAAAACAAAAGGGATCGTCAATCATTACAGCTAAAATGTAGAGTTCATGGAGTCAGAATTGAAGCTGATATATTTGTAATTTGCCTTCATTTTTGATATATTTGCTGATATATTTGTAATTTGCCTTCATTCTAGTCTCTTTTGACTAGAATGTCACATTTGCTCAAAGACAGTACTGCAGACTGACTCTGTGCATCTTCCTATCTCACTTTTGTCATTGTACCCTGACACGAGTCAGAATGATGTACCTGCTCCAGACTCACTCTGAACCATCAGGGGAATAATACAGATGGAGAATAAAAAAAGAAGTTGGTTGTTTTAGGCAAAAAGATTCCTTGGTGAAGTTCTTTTACCTTCTTGCCATTTTGCCCATCGAAGAGCAGAAGTTTGCCTTTTAGCTCTGTGATTTTCCAGAAGGGTAAAGCTCAGGAGGGTTAAGAGACCAAATGGCAAGAGCTCTGTGACAAATGGTAATAGAGGTGAAATTAAGAAGCTAAAAGCATTGGTATCACATGACCCACTTTTGCTAAGCTGTCAAGAGTCTCAGGGCTGTGAAAAGAAGCCCTGATATATACAAAGTGGGAAACATTTGACTTAAACTTTGCCTGAGGCATGAGAGTAAGCTAACCAGCACAAGATGTCCTTTTGATTAAGAAAATGTGTCCCTCAGGTAAGAATTTCAACTCAGAATTCCAATGCTTCAGCAATTTTCATGAGATATAATTTTAGAAAGTACTCCTGGTTACTGATTTTGATTTGCATGAATATGTTATAATCTGGAGATAAATATAGACAGTAAGTAACTACATATTTGAAATCAAAGCAAAAACACCAGTTACACAAACATTAGGAATTTCAGTGACAGATACACATTTCTTTCGCCGTTGCATGTTGCTGTATGTACATTTCTATGAAACATCTATGTGTCATCCATAGCTGTATTTATATCAAAAGCTTATGATATCATAAGAACAAACTGTTAGCAAGTAACCATAGTTAACTGTATATGATTTCAATGTTATAATGATGCTTAGAAATCATTTGAAATCTGCTGCAGTGCATAAGATTTTTGGGTAAGATTAAAAAAATGTAACAAAAAAACCCTCTAAATACTCTAATAGAAAAAATACTGTAAAAGACGTCCCAAGCCTCTATTAGTAATTTCTGTCATGTTTGAACTGACGAATGCATACTGTACATCATACATAAATACATCAATCAGCAGAGCAGATGGTAGCATACTTCTTAGTCAAGCGAGTTAGCCAGAGAACACAAACCGGATCAGGATTACATATTACACTAATGAGATAACAAAATAATGCAAAACACAGATTGGATCATGAAATTATGAGCATTATGAGCTTTGTTTTTCACCCTGTCTTTTTGCTAGCTATTTAAAGTAATCCAGTTAGTTTGCCACCAATAGGCTATGGGCTGCATGAAACCCCAGGAAGACGGAGTACATTTATAGCTGCACTGAGAGATCAGAGCAGAAATCCCTTTCTTTTACAGTAAGACTGATCTTAGCTGGCTAGCTCACATTGCCAGCGCTGAACTATATAACACAGCATCATCTAAGTTGTTTAGCTCTTGTTAAAGCATGAGATGTTTTGCTCTTTCACTTAGTATGACAGAGTATTTTTTTCTCATAACACTATTTCCAACATCTATTATACAGAGGGGATGATGATACCAACATTTAATGCATTGTATGTGGTTTGGGACACAGCCTTGAATATGTCTTCACTTTGTGCCACATTTAGTGACAGCTGGTCACTATATTATCACTATACTGATATATGGAAGAGATAAAATGTAATATCCAACTAAATCCATCTGAAATTATATGAATCTTTAATGCACCTCCTTCTTGTTCATTGCATCTGTGACTGTATGTTATATGCATCTTGTCAATCACTGATGATGATGTGTTAAAGATGTGTCAGCAACATGGGCTGACACATCCCAACAAAAATTTGAATCACTTGACATGACTTTTACTGATAGACTGCATGAGTCTACAGTCTGGCCTAGAAAGAAATCAACACCAGCCTTTCTTCTTCATACTATTTTGTGTAATTTTATATCTTACTGGTTAAAATTTAGGAAATTCTACACAAGCTCAATTGGACCATTGAGCAAGGCTGTTAACCGTCTGTGTAACCATGTAAAACTGCCCTCACATCTAAGTAGCATTGGATAAAACTGCTAAATAAATTAGCAAAAATGTTTCTTCTTACTCCGCATTTGAAAACATGAATATTTAACTGAAGGTGCTATTGAGAAAAATCCACAGTAACCTGTTAGCTCACTATACCAAAAACAACAATATCCAACCCTGTGATATTGGAAAAAACACATCTGACTAAATATAGAACATAGAAATAAAGAGTTGGTAGCATTGTTGCCTCACAGTTCCAGGGTCCTCAATTTGCTCCTGAGTTCTGGTTACTGCTTTTGCATAGTTTTGCATGTTTGTCTCCATGTTCACATGATTCCCTAGTTTCCACCAACCTCCCAAAACAAGCAGGAAACTGTACTGACTAGGCTAAATTTCCAGTAGATATGAATGAATATGTGAAGGTGTCTACATGGTGCTCTGTGATGGACTGGCATCCCATCTCCTGCCTGACACCCAGGGTTCCTGGGATAGGCTCTGGATTCATCATGACCTTAACCAGGTTAAAACAGTTACTGGATATGAAAGAATGTATTAATCAATGAGAAATGAGGAGACAAATCTTACTACTCATATTGTCACACCAGTGCCATATATATACTATTTGACGAGAGAGATAAATATAAGGAGTGCAAATTCAACATTGTGAGAACAAGAGTAGGCCTCTGTGGGCAGATGAAGCTGCTGAAGTCTATCCAACAGTTGGACAATAATAACAGAGTATCATGATCACCTCCTGAGAGCAAGTGGCAGTTTGCATAGTGGGGAGCAGGAACAGCATTGCACAGCCTTGTTCCCAAAGCCTGCAGCAATGCATGAATAATCGATGTGATGCTGGGAATGTCAAGAGTAGGCAGAACCCATTACACGTGTTGTGATCAACGGCATAACCTCAGATCACTGTCATAAGCTTTTATCATGTTTACAATGACAGAATCCATGTCTAGTGTTACTTGATATTGCTCTGTAATATCATATATTAATTGCGTTAATATATAGCTACCAAGAAGTGGGCTCTACCATAGTTCATAAACAGGCAAAAGAAATAATGTGGTTGAAATCTATATGGAGTACAGCTACATGATTGGATCTTCCTGAAACACAGTACCAGAGACTTAAAACACAACACAAATGGCAAGTTTAATAACTTATGCAAATTTATTCATCATGTGAAATTAGCTGTCATAATGTTTCTAAGCACAACAACAAACTGTATAGCTTGTATTGTTTGTATAATAGCTAATAATTGTAAAAGGAATACAGTACTGAATTTTATAGTTACCTTATTTTGAAATTCGAAGACTCAATAGAAACATTTATAGGTTTTATGATGATGTTTATATTGATGCAACCAACTATGAATACATTATTTGGAATGAACCTACAATGTGTTCTAAACAAATCCAAATACAAATATGGAAAAGGAAGAAGAGAAAAGAGAAGTTTTTTTTTAGAAGGCCTTACAGAAAGGGTCACAGAATTGGGACTGAGATTCTGCAGGGCAGAATTTTTACAGATGTGAGCTTGCAGTTAGCATTGTTGTGTGATGCCTTCACAGTGTTCATTCATTCATCCTTAGTAAGTGCCTGGACAGGGTTGTGGTGGCTCAAATGAAGCTACCAGTTTGTTTATAGCTTGAGAAATAGAAATAACTAAATTTGTTAGAAAATATCGCTAGCAGGTAAAAACAAAAATAATAACTGCAAGCATGATAAAACTGTCCCAAGCACATCTCTAGTGAACAATCATGAATGCGAGTAATGATGAACTGTCATAATTCACATACCCTGCTGACAGTGCTGCGTTTAAAGAAAAAAAAAAATCCAAGGTTTTCCAGTGTTTCTGGAGCAGTGGTGGTAAAATTCCTATTAAAAAAAAAACAACAACTCTGATGCCATACCCATTTTGAGTTTAAATCTGAATACACATACAGATAGGAATATTCAGAGCACCGATGCACATACAGATATTGCCATTGTGTTACACCCTTAATAACCGTAAAACCATAATTCAAGGCATTATCAAACCAATGACAGGCCTATTGGTGCAGTTAACATCCTGTACTAATTAATGAATGTTGGTGACTTAAAATCCAAAGACTCTTCCCTTGAGCAAGAACCTGCTCAGCTGTATTCTTGGACTTGGACTTGATATTTTCTCACTATGAAGTTGTATAAAAGTCTGGCAAATGAGTCAATGTAATATCAAATCAACACATTCAATGTAAATGAATAGTTTCTCATGTGTGTACTCCAGTTTCATCTCTTCTTCCAAAAACATACCGATAGATAGCTTGACTACAGTAAGTTGCCTCATGGTATGTGCAAGTGTGTGATACCCTTCAATGGACTGGTGTATCCATGTCTCAAACCCAGCATTAGGATAGGTTGATCAGGATAGAGATTACCGAGGATAAATAAACATAAAATAATAATTTATCATTGTTTTTCATCAAAAAAAACAAAAAACATGACGTGTTTTCACTTGTAGCTTTCACGTTTAACAGTGATCATCATCATTCACTCATTACTCATGTGGCGGCTGTGGTTCAGGTAGAGCAGGTTGTCCGCTAATCACAGGGTTGGTGGTTTGATTCCCGGCCCACATGACTCCACATGCTAACCCCAAGTTGCTCACGATGGCAAGCTAGCACCTTGCATGGCAGCTCTGCAGCCATTGGTGTGTGAGTGGGTGAATGAAAGCGATTAAAAGCGCTTTACCAGTGTAAAAAAAGTGCTATATAAGTGCATAAGTACCATTACTCAGGTCTTCTGCACTTGTTGTTTCAGGCTCTTTACTGATGCATACCAGACTAGATGCACACCACTCTTGTCTACATAATTTCCACTCAGACTGTGTAGTTTCAAATTGACAAGTTTTCCTAATGGCATACACAGAAGCTGAGGTTAAGCAGATTTTCTGAAAGGCTGTAAATATTGCCTTTCCTAAAAACAGACCTGTATAGCAGTTTATTATCAGCCCCTTCAATACGAAGTATGTCATTTGGCTTATGGTAGGTACGGTAATTTCCTGAGTACGAACCTGAGTACACAATATGGCCAAAGGTTTGTGGACACCTGGTTTGCTCATTCAACTCAAGGTTTGCTCATTCAGTCACAAGATCATTAGGGAGGTCAGGTGCTGATGTTGGGTCAGGAGGCCTGGGGTGCAGTCAGAGTTCCAGTTCATCCCAAAGGTGTTCACTTTATGGAGCTTGCTTTGTGAGGTTTGGGCCCCTTTAGTTTTATTGAATGGAAATCTTAAAGCTCAAATCATCCAAAGACATCCTAAGACATTGTGTGCTTCTAACTTCATGTTATGCTAGTGGAGACCAATCATGAACTCGAGTGATGAGGAACTGTCAGAATTCACACGCCCTGCTGACAGTGCTGTTTTTTTTATTTATTTATTTTTTAACCATTTTTGAGTTTGTTTCCAATGTTTTCCAGTGTTCATGGCAACAGCTGGTGAAAGACCCACCTATGGGTGTGATAGTCAGATGTCCAGAAACATTTCGCCATATAGCGTCCTTTATACCTACCATACTAGCAGGAATTGATGATAGTGATCATGTATCTAGGCACTATCAAAAATAGTATTTGAAATGTTTTGTTCCATGTCTTGTTCCAAATCTTTCTATTACGATAAGATAAGTACTGCACTAAAGTCACAACATCCTGTGACCACTATTTCAATGCTAACTTGTTTTTTCCAGCTACACAATGCCTGGAGAATAACGACAAACTCCTGTATGCTAGGCTTGCTGAAAGTAACTATATAATAAATCAGAAAATAAATTTAGGCTAGTATCACCTTTCAAATTTGTCTATAACTAAATTGAGCTGAACCTTTATAATTCTTTAAATAACTGGAGTAATTAGGGCTCAGAAGATTCTAAGTTGGACTCCTGGCTGGCCCATAATTGTTTGGCAGAGCAATGGTAAGTCAGTGGTTAAGACCCCTGAGTGGACCCACTGTGGGTTACCGGTGCAAAGACTATTAATTTAAGTTTATGAGTCTGGTTCCTCTCAAGGTTTCTTACTCATGTCATCTCAGGGAGTTTTTACTTGGCACATGCTCAATATGGACCTAAATCTTAATCAAAATCTGAATTTCTGTTTACCTGCTTTGTTACAATGTCCACAGCTAACAGTTATATATAGAGTAAAAAAACAAAAACAGGATCATAATTAAATGCTCCAAAACTTAAGAACAGTTGAAACAGGTTCCACAGAAGCAAATAAGAACCCAAAGATCACGGTTTCTGATGTTCCCATTTAGTTGATCCTTGGGGTTGCACAAAAGAAGATGTGGCACTTGAACTTCATCAAGTGTCATTAGAATGATAATTACAATTTTGTATTGTGATCAGACCAAAGTTAAAAATTTTGGGCCTGCACATCATCTGCAATATTTGGCAAACAATAGGGACTGCATACAAGGAAAGGCCCCCATAACCTGTTTAAAATATGGAGGTGTATCATTGATGATTTTGTGCTGTTTTGTGGCTAGTGGTCCAGGGTTTTTTTTTGTGAAGACTAACAGCATCATGAATTTTGCTAATCACCAGCATATTTTAGTTTAAAACCTGGCGGCCTCTGTTAGAAGGCTACAACTTGACCATAGATGGATCTAATGACGTCATTTTAATGAAAGGTATCATTCTGAAATCGACTGAATATATTTTCTTCCTTTTAAATTGTTCACTAAAAGTAAACAAAGTTGCAAACCACAAGTAGCAGAATTGACTTTCACTAAACTGACGTAACAGAAAGAGAGAAAGTTCCTCATATACAGTATTTCTTGACTGACATGATTGTGTTGATTGTGTTCAAATAATATTAGATCATTTTCTACCGGTTGGTATCAGTACAAACTGTTCTCCAAAATATAAAATGGCATTGTTCTCCCAATGCCAATATAAAATGAATGGAATCAATAATAAACAAATCAATAATAATACTAACTATGTGAGAACAGAATTTCATAGTCAACCCCAGCCACCTCCGTACTGTGTTCTCTTGATGTTATGCCTGTCTTCTGTATTTACTCTAATATGATTTATTTTCCTCCTGCAACAATTTGGAATTTGAAATATTACCCTTAGTAAATAACTTTTTTCCAGCCCGGATCAATGTTACTATTGACTTTTCTCTCCATTTTACAAAGGACTACTTCCCAAAATTTGCACCTTCTCTTCTCTGGCTCTACTAGAGCTTTCACCCTATCTGAACCTAATAATAAGCACACAGGTCAAGTCCCTGGGACATCAATCCATTTCATCTGGCAACTCCACATAGCTCTCTCAGGACTGTGCCATTCGATGCTACCCTCTGAATAATGAATGGGTCTCAGCTGTTTTAAACTCATGCTCAAATGCTTCTGACAGATATTGACCTGAAATGATACTGAGAGAGAATCCCTAATGCAATGGGATTGGCGGAAACAGAATTTTCTGTCACAAGGAAGTCATCACTTTGTGTACAATGCCTCCAGACAGCGAAAACAAAAAGAGCTTTGCCAGTGATGGCATGATACTCTACATACAATACGCATTTTTATTGACCCTGTAGTTCACTTAAACGTTTGGAATAGTTATGAACTGAATACAAATATAGAATTCGATATTAACAGAATGTGTACTAAACTGAAAATATTATACAAATAGGTACAGATACAAATAGTCACATTATTTTGGGTTTTGTTTCGGTTATTTAGTTTTTTATTTTAGAAAACTTTCCCAAAAGGTTCACAGGGCATCTGATTTAAACTAAAGGTGCGCTTTGCGACTGGGATTCCATGATATGCAATGAAAAAATAATGCAAGTGAGACATTTCTACTTTCATGCAGGCGAGTGGTCAGATATGAAACTTGAGTGTGTGTGCGAATGGTCAGACATGAAGCTTGCGAGAAAAAGGCCAGATTCATTAAAGTGAACTTGAGTCACTGCAAGATGCATATACAGCATTCATTCAGTCATGCTTAGTAACTGTTTATATATATATATATATATATATATATATATATATATATATATATATATATATATATATATATATATATATGGGGAAACAGAACCCTGCTGAAAAAAACTATAGAAACCGTCACAAAATTTGTAATGGCGTTAATGGTTATAATGGGAATTATATTGGTTTTAATGGAAACTGTAATGCTTCCTGTGGGTCTCTACTGGTAATTTATTGCCTTCTATTGGTGGCATGTTATGTCTAGTGGATACCATTAAGGTATTGGTTTTAATGGTTAGCTGATGGATTGTAATGGTATTTGTAGAGGAAACTATTAGAGGCTGTGATGGTGATGGTTTCTATTGTTGTTTTTCAGCAGGAAACCAACTAAATTCACTAGTTCGTTCCGTGAGTGGGTTTATTTCTTCAGTGGGACCCAACCCTTCCGGTTTAGCCCACACCCATTTTGGATTTAAATCTAGATTTAGATAAAGATATAAATATTTGGAGGACTATTGTACAGTCCTCCAAAACAGTATTGTATTGTGGTATTTAATATTAAATAGTAACACTACATCAAAAGTACCACCATTGTGTTTCAATCCCAAAATTTGAAGCCATGGCACATTTTTTTTATTTGATAACATACTACAGGCAGTTCACATTCAGACAATGAGTCATGCAATTAAAGACTTGCTGAGTTGTTGAATGTTTTCCTTTGAGCCCTGATAATTTCAATTTTCTACAGTGTAAATCATAAGTGATTCCAAGCACCACTTGGTGCTAAAGAATAATACAGAGAGAGAGTGAGTGTGTGTGTGTGTGTGTGTGTGTGTGAGAGAGAGAGAGAGAGTGAGAGAGAGAGAGAGAAAGAGAGAGAGAGAGAGAGCCTAATGTAATGACACACACCAATCATAACCAATCATCATGGTGGTTCTGGATGAGCAGGCACAAAGATGGATGATAGGCAAGAGACAACCAGCAAAAACAAGACCCTCAACCTTCACAGGAGGCTAAAACAATTTCTTATCAGTGTCCATTATGAAAGTGGGAGGAGGACAAATTAAGCTGATTTGTTAGCCGAAGGAACAGCATTTTTATTGAATCTGTGTGACGCAGGATAATAGTGTGTCATTTTAAACAAGTTCATTTGTTGATTAACAAAATGGCCTACCAAAGATGCCATGTGAACAGTATATTATAGTATTACAGTACACTGCCACTTCAAAATATAACAGGCACCACATTAAAAAGAGTGTGTGTGTGTGTGTATATATATATATATATATATATATATATATATATATATATATATATATATATATATATATATATATATAAAATTTCTTGAAGTAGTAATGTGAAAGTACTGCAAACTATGGCACCAAGCTCAATCTAGCCCACCTGGTTAATGTGATATTCTCAGTTAGTGTAGGTGGTGGCAGAAGTGGTGCATTAATCTGTCAGCTGTCAATCATTGCCACATCTTGCGGGTGTGTACTGTCACTAAGCCCCCTAAGAGAAATAGGGTTTCTGTAGCACAGAGCATGCAGTGTGCTCACACGTTCCCACACACTATGAATAATATCTATGAATAATGTATGGATCTGGCGGGACAGAACAGGAGGGAAATACAGAAGCAAACTAATTACAACCTGAAAACACAACGATGTAGCTCCACTCTAACACCTCATACTATCTGTCAATCATCCATGTCTAACACACTCCTTTTTTTGCCCTGCACCCATCACGGCTTTGGAGATGTAGGTTTGGCTGTGGTGATATCGGGTGTTTCTGGAGTGATATAAGGTGTTGGAGAGATTCACACCCTGCTGACAGAATGAGAGCACCATACACACTCCCTCTAGACACTTAATAGAGTACATGATTCTCTTTTAGTAGCATTACTGCTGAGAGCCAGAGGTAACAAAGACAAATAATCACATAAGCATCTGATTAACTTATGCTCTTGATCAAATTCTCGGCTGAAAATATTGTACAAAATCGATCTGGGCCATGTCTGCAAAGGCCACGTTAGTTCTACCATCAATGCGTTTATTTTTACAACCTCAATATAAATCTTGTATTGAAGCCAGATTGCAGACTTCATCTGGGTTCCCAACCTTTTTAACAGTTCAGACTGGACCACAGCTCATAACATTTTTGACTGTGGTGTGTGGGCTGTGTCATGGGACTGACTGGACTATTGTTAAAAAATGGTTGCTTATGTGGACAATAAAACACAATGGGGCATGCTGTTACAGAAAAATACGAAAATAGTAAACAATGTGGTGGTGTTAGGTGAGCTGACACAACATAGATTTAATTGCAATCATTTATTGTCCAATAATGGCACTAGGGCCGTCACGACTACTCAATTATAAAAAAATTAAATGAAAATTTCATGTCATCAAATATTCGGCAAATGATTCTCCAGAAGGTGGCGATAACGCACAGCAAAGTTGGCTTTAAAACAAACCAACTATTTTTGAGCATCAAAAATAGTTACTCAAGTAAAAGTACCATTGATAATAATTCATAATATCATTAGACTATTAAGGCCCATATTTTGTTTTCATTAATGGATCATTTTAACTGAACTTAACACATCTTAACACAAATCAGTCAAATTATTTAATAAGGTTTCAATAAAGTTATTTCAAACAGAGATTAAGAATTTGCTTCTTATAGAAATATTTACGATATCAACAAATACTTAGTAACTGCCTGGTCAAGGTTGCTGTGAACCAAAATAGATCCAACTAAATACATTGTGGGCAGGTACAAACAAAAATGTGTGAGGGGAATTTTAAAAAACTGTTATATGCATATGTCTAGTTGAGGCCAATTCTAAACTTGTGTGATGTACCTGAGGTTGATGAACTGTCTGAGCCACAATTCACAGACCATACATGCATTTCTACCTCTGGGTTTTCCTCCAGTGTTTTTCAAAAATTTTGGGACATAGCAGAAGGGCTCATTAAAAAAAAAAAAAAAACCTTCTGACTTAGGACATGCCCACTTTGGGTTTAAATCCAAATACACATAATAAACATGCAGATAGTGACATTGTGTTACCACTACTACAGAGCCGTGCTGTTACAGAAATTTATTCAAAGCCTTCTGACAAAACAGAATCAAGCATTCAGTAGAGTTGGTATATGATTGGTTTAATTGATAGGATTTGAAAACCCTATGTTGTTGTGATGTGCCACAACCTGTAGCAAGCAAGCCACTGGTTCTTGTCCTGGTATGACCATTTTGACTACATGAATGATCTTGATTAATCATTTCACTAGCTGTTTCACTAGGCATACAAATAGGGATGTACCAGTCCAACACTGAGTATTAACATTAGAAACTATACTGCCTTGAAATCCCTGAAATGCTGAATTAGAAGTTGATTTTATTTGATGCATCTTGTGATCCAATCCACTGACATGCAATACTATGCAAAAGTTTTAGGCACCCTATTTTTTTAGTACAAACTTTGTTATAGATTTTTATTTTATGACCTCTACATTATCGAGTCAGTACAAAAACATTTTATATTTCCAAACATTAGTTTTCCTGCACAAAATTAAATGTTACAGAAAAATGTTTGTATGTCAGTAAAGAAAGCAACATATTAAGTAAGAGACACTTTTCAGACAAAAACCGCAATGAAGGCTGCTGGATTTTCTGCAAAAATAAGAAGCAAGTGCG
This sequence comes from Ictalurus punctatus, assembly GCF_001660625.3. Taxonomy (NCBI): domain Eukaryota; kingdom Metazoa; phylum Chordata; class Actinopteri; order Siluriformes; family Ictaluridae; genus Ictalurus; species Ictalurus punctatus. The sequence continues at coordinate 10,271,537 of NC_030425.2, forward strand.
ACAGTCAAAATCTCCAGAAGAACCTTGGCTGGTTCTGCATGATGCTCAATAAAACTTACATTTCCTTATAAAAATGCAAAAAGGGTACCCGAGACTACTTTTTTTTTCTTTAAACAAAGGGTTGTCAAAATAAATAGTGACTTTGTTTCATTTATTGCTGCACTTTATAGTATTTTTAAATGTAGAAACATTAAATTTCTTTATTTTTGAAGGCATCTTTGCTGAATAGCATTTATTTGCATGTGCTTAAGACTTGCACAGTACTGTATTTTATGCCAGGAATGTGTCATATGTTGACTGACAAAACAGATGTTGCTCGGAAAAAGAAGAGACAACTTGTCTTAAATCATGTCACCAACTTGCCAACTTGTATTCATTACCTTATTAATGGAAGCTTGCAGAGAATTTGCTTGGTTACGGACTCAGATGTCAGGATTATTGTCGTTATTTTTATTTTCCTAAATCTTTATAATTTTTTTTATATTTATGCTGATAGTTTTTTATGCTTCTCATTTTCATAACTTTCTCTCTTGTTTATTTTATTAATATGATTTTATTTCTTGTATTTTACTGTTATTGTTAAGCAGCAGTAGCGGTTCTTCATGTGTGACTTCCTTGTACAGGTTTGTTTGTTGGAGCATGAAGGCTACACTTAATGCATTGCAAATGTCACCAGCAAGGCAGTCATGACAAGTAACAAAACCTCCTTGAACATGGCTTTGTGCTGCCAACCAGGCACCACAGCATAAAAGGAACAATATTTACCAACTCATGGGAAGAGCATGCTGCAAAGCTGCTTCGCTCTGGAGGTATAGCTGAGCCATTAAGCATAATGCCTCTGCATATCTGCCTGCTGCGCAAAATATTCATTACCTTTTTGCTTTTTTGTTTATTCATATTTAACCTGGTACATGTCATGCAGTGATGCCTGTTTCAGTAGAAGTGCCATTACTACTGCTGTTCTCTAAAGGGCAATGAATGTGAGTAAATGACAGCTGGTTTGATAACAAAGCCGTTGCTCTGTGAAAACAGGCAGACACCTAGGATAACATCGAAGTTATGCTAATAAAGCACAAGAAGGATTTGCCATAGTGCAAAATGTAGCAAAGTGTTCAGTCAAGCCAGATAAGACAGCATCAGGGGTTTAACACTGCATTCTGCATCTTGTGTGTACTTTTAGAAAAAAGGGCTGCTCAAGGAATTTTGGATGTTTAAGGGTTTATATTCATTCATTCATTCACTAAATGGGACATAATATACCCACTGCTTCAGACTGGACTACTTTAAAGGTTTGAATGAAATGAACAACTTTAGGTGCACAGTTAAGGCTGATTTACATTAACCAGCTATTTTATTAGGAACCTGTACACCTAGTCATTCATGCAATTATCTAATATAGTGTGCCACAATAGTGTGGCAACAGTGTAATGCATAAAATCATGCAGATACAAGCCAGCAGCTCCGGTTAATGTTCACATCAACCATCAGAATGGGGAAAAATGTGATCTAAGTCATTTTGACTATGGCATGATTGTTGGTGCCAGACGGGCTGTTTTGAGTATTTCTATAACTTTACTCAGAATGGTGCAATAAAGAAAAAATATCCAGTGATCAATCATTCATCACTTGAATTGTATTGTTGTTGACCATGTGCATCCCTTCATGGCCACAATTTACCCATCTTCTAATGGCTACTTCAGCATGATAATGCACCATATCACAAAGCAAAAGTCACTTCAAACTGGTTTCATGAATATGACAATCAGTTCAGTGTTCTTCAGTGGTCTTCCCAGTCACCAGATCTGAATCCAATAGAATATCTTTGGGATGTGGTAGAACGGGAGATTCACAGCTTGAATGTATACCTGAAATCTGCAGGAATTGTGTGATGCAATCATGTCAACATGGACCAGAATCTCAAAGGAATGTTTCCAACATCTTGTGGAATCCATGATGCTCCAAACATGAACTGCTTGATACTGCTTAATCCATTTGCTTTAAATTCTGGTTGGTTTCATGTCTCACTGCTCCTTACTGTAAATGCTCATATTATGTCCAAATAAGAAGATGGGTATCTATATTGCAGGTATGTTAAAAAGCCCAAATGTGCTCTTTGCAGTTGACAACAGCCATTTCGTTTTCTTTTACTTTGCTTTCAGTCTCTTCTTATAGACACTACAAATTTGTTTTCTTGGTGAAATGAATAACAGCATTAGCACTGCTTTGTCAGGTGTGATTAGCTGCATTTAAATGATGAATCACTGTTCATGGCTAGACTGAACCATTTGCACCTCTGAGCTCACAAATACACTTTGAAATAAGTGCCAGCATTTTATAGGTTCCATTTAGTCTGCATTTTTATTCTCCCCAGAAGAATTTATAATTCTAATTTTCTCAAAATGTAAAAATTGGAGACCAAAACAAACACCCCCATTCCCAGCTGTTTGAGGACTCTCCTCACAGTTCCACTATACTCCCTGCTCTGATGCTAACTGTTTGGAATGGACAAATTAATACCCATTACATTGTTACTATAGCTCAATCAAGCTGAGACTTGCACAGGGATGCAGGAGTGTGCTTGAAAATATTTATTCATACATAATTCATGTGTGACTCGTGTCCTTGCCTGCCTGCGAGCCTCCTGCGTTCAGGCCGCAGGCAAAACACAAGAAAAGAAGGATTTATCACACTTGAGTTGCATTAGCAATGCTAAACATTGTACACACTAGAGAGTTTACTCTAAAAGGGTAAAGGGTTATCATACGAGTCTGCCACATTATCAGAAAGCAAGTTCTTTTTATTTTCTCTTCTGTCCCTGTTCAGTTTGTTTAATACATTCATCTCTTGTTTTCTGTTATTAAAAGTATATTAGTCCATAATACAGATGAAGGAAATGAATCAAGATGAGCAATGCAGAGAAAAACCAACCTCATGCCAACCTCAATGCTTTCAAGTGTGAATCTCCTGCTGTTACAAGTGCCTCTGAATTGCTCATTAGCGATCGAAATCTGCATCCAGCTTTTTGGAAAGCTGCTGACAAGGTCTATTGTTAAAGTGCTATACAAGTAAAATTGAATAAAAAAAACAACATAAAACATGACAATGAAAAACACAATCACTTGGTTTATATTCTAAAATTCACTGACAGCCCCAGATATTACAGTTGCTGAGTATTACACTTTTTTTGCCAAGAAAATGTCACCTTACCTTTGTTAGAGGTATTATTGCAATCTCTCCAGCCTTTTCAGACCTATGGAGAGGGGGAGAAAACAATTTACAATCACATTAAAAAAACTTCATACCATTGTGCATAAAACTAAACAACACCATTTAAAGTTAACGTCTTTGTATATGTAAATGAATGGCTTATATAAATGCATTGAAGTGCCATTATGTTATGCTAATTGTAAGGCAGTACAGATGGTCACACTCAAGAACATTCTAGTTAAAAGATTATAATCACAATAGCAAGGGCAATAGTTTTTGCCCTTGGAACGCAGACCACAGAATGAATTTTTACAAGCACTCATCAAAACTTTTCTAGGTTTGGACCTCAGGGCAAAATGTACCTCGGACAGATCCTCTGCTTTATTTTCATCTCATGTTGCAAAAATTGTTACAGTTGGCTTTTCCACTCAACCATGTAATTACTCACTGTTGCAATGAATTCACCTTAATCTGTTTCGCCTTCTTTGCACCAATAAAAAAAATTGTCATAAATCCTGCTTAATTCAAGAACATTAGCTGTGTCTATGGTGGTCATTTTCATCATCACTACACCTCAATCTGAAGCAAAGGCCGTAATTTGTACTGAATGCTAAATAAGTGGATATGTAATTGAAAGAGGGGATCTTTTTATCCATTTGGCAGGCACTTTTATCCCAAAGTGAGGTGGAATACAAGCACATAAGTATGCAGTTGAGAGCTAAATGGTTTGCTCAAGGATCCAAAATATGGCTTTTTGGGAGTCATAGGATGAACTCAACCGTTCAGCAAAGAACCTTAATCATTCAACTACCACTGACCATTTTGTGAAGCTTATATTACAACTATTAAGTTTAACATGAGTACTAATCTTGAGCTAATCTGTGTTTTATTTTCCCCTCATCAAGAGCATATTCACAGACAGGTGCCTCAAAAAAATCAACATAAAGTGACTTAGTAAAGTGTTGGGCTGCCAGACCTGCTTCACTGCACCTTAGCATAGATCCTACAAGTCAGTAGAACTGTACTGGAGGAATAAACGCCATTCTTCCAAAAGATATTCCCTCAGTTGATTCTATTTCACCCCACCTAACCACCAGGGGAGATGAATACAGTATCAATTGTATAGCTTGTTGTGTATTTACTTTTCTTCTCACCTTGTACACATGCAAGGCTCGTGACTACAGTTGCAGCTACAGGTAACCTGTTCTACAATGTGGGCAATAGACTCCGATCACCTCCTATCATCTCTTCAGCTGCAGTGAGTGTAATTTTTCATACTTTCAGATTCCATTCAGAACAGTGGCTGGTCGTTTTAGTTGAGTTAAGATGCTGTCCATAAACAGACTAACTATTCTTGTTGCGTAGTACAGCACTAACCTCTCACTGTTTCACACCACTCTGCTATCAAACGTACAGGAGTTGGAATCCCTCTATTTCTCACTGTATCTGCACTGAGTGGGGTCTCCCTCAGTGCTTCAGCTCAGTCCCGCAGCCCACACAGTCTCTTGACTAGTGGACTTCTAACTGTGGGTTTCCCTCACTATACAGTTACTGATTCATGTTGAGGCTGCGCCGGTGGCCAGATCATTTCAGAGTGTCTAAATAGAGACTGCTCCACTGGCTGATGGACATCATCACCATGACATATAGCTAAGCTAGGTGTATCCCACTCTATGAGAAGCATCTCCTCCTCATGGGTATCACTTAGAGGTGTGCTGCTTCAGGACGTCTGTGCTGATGCTACCTGGATATCCCTGTACAATGTCTTCAGGTTCCACCCCATACACTGTCTCCAGGTTCCACATAGATAACTTCACCCCTCCCACTGGTGAGAGTGTGATGGTCATCTTCATGAATATGCTTTCCAGTCCTGAGACAGGTTGGTTCCTCATTGCATGTTATCCATGTGATTTTCATTACCACTGGCAGCTAGTAGTAATGAAAACAGAATGCTAATCATGTATGTAGCTGTGTTTCTATGAACACTGAATAATCAGTAGTGTTCCCTGTCATTCAAAACTAGTGTTGATTTGGTGGAAAAATCATCAAGAAGGTTCCAGTGTATGATGGCTGCTTGACATGTTATATTTATAGCAAACATAATATCATACAGTTACTTTGTGACTTTGTTGAAAGGTCTTGTGTATGTGCTAGAGTTATGAAGACAATACGAAAAGTTTTGTAAGTAGTATATTAACCATATAGCTGTAGATCAATTCATAACTGATCATCTATCCATCCATTTTCTGTACTGCTTATCCTACACAGGGTCATGGGGAGCCTGGAGCCTATCCCAGGGGACTCAGAGCACAAGGTGGGGGACACCCTGAATGGGATGCCAACCCATCGCAAGGCTCAATCTCACACCCATTCACACACTATGGATTTGGAAAATCAGCCTACAGTGCATGTCTTTGGACTGGGGGAGTTAACCAGAGTACCTGGAGGATAAATGAATTGCATGGGGAGAACATGCAAATTCCACACACACAGGTCAGACATGAGAATCAAACCCCCAACCCTGGAGGTGCGAGGCAAACATGCTAACCACTACGTGCTACCGTGCTCCCCTGATGTAACATAAACAGACAAATTCATTCCTTACATTATAAGGGACTGGTACTGCTACACTATTTTACAGTAGTTATAATAAATACAACAATTAAAGTGCTCCATCAGTCCATAAGTCCATCAGTGTACAATAATAGCTGACTATTTATCTTCTTTAATCTACTTTTGAATACACATCTGTCTTAGTCATACTCAAGTGCTGTTTGCTCTTTAAAACATTCAAGCAGTGGCTTTCAGAAGGGAGTCAGCTAATGCAGTAGAAGCACTACTCTTGGCGACTTCCTGTGACTACCCATAACTCGAGAACTAACTAATTTCTCTTGGTTTTAATTATTTCTTTCTGTGAATGCTCCCGGATACTTCTCTATAGCCAGTGGATTATGTGCAGTGTTCCGTTTCTGACCTCCAATTTCCAAAATGTCCCAACGGCTTCGCCAGGAAATCAGATGCCCCACATTTTTATCAAGCTCCGCTGCTTTTGTGGCTTCGTCCCCAAGTCTTTGTCTAATTTCTGCAGCGCAGGCAAAAAAAAAAAAAAAAGCCCTACAGTTCAGTGTGCACATTTCAATAAGGCCATTTCAGGCTCACAAAAAAAAAAAAAAAAAAAAAAAAACACAACATGAAAGAGATTCTGCTGAAAAATAGTGAAAAGGAGTACAAACACCATGAGCAGTGAATGGAAATGATGAAATCTGATTACAGTCCAGACTATTACATTCCAGACTATTACATTACAAATAGACATTTGATCATGACAGGTTCTTAAAATGGTCTACCAATTGATCACACAGAAGGAACACAATATATATCACTCGCTTGGAGAATCAATTTGGATTAGGTCAAGGAAATGTAATCCTTCTTAATCCCTAAGCGAAGGTGAGTCAATCCCAATAAACAGAGCTGACCAGCATGGCTACTGTTCTTGATTCCTCATTACAGAGCTGCAGCCAGGGTGTTGAGAGCGATAAAGAGAGAGATCCTCTGTTGTTGGGATACCTGGTCGTAAGTGAAATGTAGATACAACATTTAAATGGTAAATGGCGCACTTATATAGCGCTTTTATCCAAAGCACATTACATTGTGTTTCATTCATCCACTCACACACCAATGGTAGCAGAGCTGCTGTGCAAGGCACTAACTTGCCAATGGGAGCAACTTGGGGATCTTGCCCAAGGACACTTCGGCATGTGGAGTCATGCGGGCCTATGATTAGTGGACACCCCGCTCTACTACGTGAGCCACAGGCGCCCAGTACAACATTTAGCAAAATGCGTCGTGCAAAATGCAAAATGAATCTTGTCTATCAGGACAAGATTCATATGTGAGGTGCAGGACTCCATTCCCTTTTTTTGCTCCCCTCCCTTTTCAGTTCTGCAAGACCACATCTTAACTGCAGGGAGCACTGTTGCTCTGTGCAAACTCTGCTACTCATGCAAACATTTTTCCACTAAACAATGAGCACTATGCCTGTGGCAGTCACACACACACATACACACACGTTTGCCATCCTTGCAAGGACCTTCAATTGACATCAATTGTTAATTAATGCAGTTGATTAATGCTATTCCTATACCTAAATCTAATCAAAAGGAAATATCTTGTCTCTTTCAGTTAAAAAAAAAATATAGAACTGCAGATGTTGTTCAAACAAACAAACAAACAAACAAACAAACAAACAAACAGATTTCCCTAAGAGGACCAGAAAAATGTCCCCACAATGGTAAAAGGGTCAGGTATTTATATCTTTTTGGGGACGTTTGGGCCTCAACAAGCGCCCCCCCCCCCCCCCCCCCAACCTAAATAAAAATAAATAAATAAATAAATAAAACAAAATACAGCTTCCATTGACTTAATTAATAATTAACACGATACCTGTCCTACCCCCCTACCCCCTGCCCCCCCAAAAAAATCACCCCTGATCTCGAACACACACACACACACACACACACACACACACACACACACACACACACACATTTTTGTCTTACTTTCCCTGTGAGGACCCTCCACTGACAGATTAACACTGAATAAAACAGCTGTTAAAAAACTGAAGACAGGAATTAGTTTAATTTGCACAAAAGAGCATTATTGTGGTAATAATAAAATTATAATAATCATTTTTAATAATGAGTGATGCACCAACACAGACAGAACGCATATGAATATTACAGATAATTATACCTCTGACCCAGCTGCGCTTTCATATTAAATCATGAGAAAAATACCCAAATGTGTAATGACTAGGAGGACTAATCTTTAAAACTCTCTAATTATTGATGAGTAATAATGTCAGAGAGAATAGTGTCAGAAAAGCCTTATATAAAATAATGACATTAAAGCAAAGATGGAAGAAACAGGGCTAGCTGAAGAGACTCAAATGTGATCATTTTTATCCCACATTATTATTAATATTTATAATGTTAGCCCACCAACAGGTCTATACTGAATTATTCTGGCATAAAGCTGACTTTAAAACATTGTCTATGCTTTGTCTAAGACTCAGGAAGCTGAAAGGAGGGAGCTGTCATTATACATTATTTCTCACTTCAACTGGATAAGGGTTGATTTAAGGGCGTTTTCACACTTGGCTCAAATACCTGGCCCGACTCTGCACACAAGATTCATCATCGCAGATTTGTTTTCACACAATTTCCTTCCAACTTGCAGATCAGTTGTGCAGTGTTATACATGTTATACATCTCTTCTGATGTGTGTGCAGTTTTTAAAAAGAAAAAAAAGAGAGAATAGGTACATCCTTTTACTGTTTTATCAATATAATTTAAATATTTCACTATTTCTTTTATTAGTGCTTCTGTATATTTGACAGGGGTTACTGTTACTGCTCAAGTTACTGTTTGTGCAGTGTTGCATGCATTGCACATGTCTGTTTTGGTTACCTCTGATCTGTGTGATGTCCTCTGACCTGCTAAAAAATGTTGCATGTCCAATGAATGTATGAATTTTTGTGTGCATGGTGTCCTGTGATGGACTGGCATCAGATCCAAACTGAATTCCCATCTAGCACCAAATGTACTGTACCCAGGTCAGGCTCTGGACCCTTTACTTTGCAGTTACTGAAGGTGAAGACCAGGTGGCCCAAATATTTGCCGGAGTACACTCGGGCTCGGAAACTGTTTTCACATGCAACAAATGTACTGAACTACTCATGCATAGAACCGTGTCTCTGGAACAAAGGTCATATTTCAATATAGGCTAAAGCCTTGATTTGCTTGTGTAGAATATGTACAAATGTGATAATATCTGCAAGCTGAGGTACTAAGTCCTATTAAGGATCACATCCTTCAAATTTCTGTTTTGTGCATTAATACTGCATGTTGTATACTGTTGACTGTTCATTTCTGACTGGCCAGAAGATGTTTATTATTTTTTTTAGAACAGCAGCTCTGATAGAGGTTCTAGCTGCAGGGTTTATATTAATGAACTTGTTCTAATATATCTAATATGCAAAATTGGTTCTATATTACCAACATATTCAGGGACTTGTATAGTGGACATTCCACCTAAATGGATTACAAAAAAAAAAAAAAAGACAAAAACGTTTTCAGCGATGTTTATTTAACATTTATGGAAGGAGTCTCCAGCGCCAGCACTTTGTAACAGTATGTAAAGTTTTAAATTTCCAACATGCAAAAGTCTTCAGGATGGAGGACTTTATTGTTTTCTTTTTCCTGTAACATGACAAGCTGCATTTTTAACTCTTCTTATTAACTTTAAGAGAGAGATAAAAAAAGAGGTTGGGGAAGGAACAACTGTGTATAGCTGTACAACTTTTTTGTTGCAGATGTTCCACAAAGTTAAATTTAACTATCAACTGATAATTTTGATAATTAATTTTTTTAATTTTACATGCTGGTAAAAGAAAATAATCAAATTTGGGGTGCTAACAGTAACTCTGTTTTATGTCAGGGCATGCCAAACTATGCCACTGTTGATTATTTTTCTATAGCAGCATGCCCTGTTGTGCTTTATTCCTTACATGTGTAATGCATATATGCATTAATATATAATTTGGAGGTCTCTATGTAAATAGATTCATTTTGCAAATGAACGTCACTCTGAGAATGATAATTGTGTGTGTCAATATGACCAAAGGGCAGGTATTAAATGGTATAAGCCCTGCTTAAACCACATGCATGACCAGTTTATTAGATTGCACACATAAATTATATGGGATATTTGAACACATGGAAGAGAGTGTGAGAAGCTGAGAGTAGTAAATGTTTGCAGAGGAGAAGGTTTCAAGTTTAAGTTCTTTACCCTAAAGTCTAGGTAACCATTAAGCATTATGGAAGTTCTCAATTATATGATACATATTGTAATGCTACATTACTGTTTGTACAATGTCTATCATCTAGATTCACAACACAACAAGCTGCTGAGCTCATTTGTTATGTGTTCTCATATTTCATTAAAGGTGAATCACCTTGACCCTAAACATGTGGAATCACATAGATGCCCAATATGAGTACTAAGAGGATCTCTTTTTGTGGAAGAACTGGTTAATATAACTTCCAATCAGTAATAGCTCTTGTGACTTCCTGTTTGTGTACCCACCTTTAGGTTATGTGTATATAAATGTCATTTACACATGAGAGTTAACATAAGCTGAAGCACTCTGTACTAAAACTAAAACTAAAAACTGTCTTTTAAAGAGTTCCCATTTTTTTTGGAGTTGCATAATTCCGTGTTGTTTTAGTGAATTGAAACTGGCTGAAAGTGCTATTCTTTCACACTTAATACCAAGAATAGCCAGAAGCCCTGTTAAATACTGCTCCAGCTATTCCTGGATATTTTATTTGTTTCTATGAAAGTCTTCATTAGCCACTTCAGCGTTGGAGGTGGAGCAGTGATAAAGAGCCAGAAGATGGACAGAGTGGCCCATTTTAGACAGTATTAGGCACCTGATCGATGCCAACATTTCCAGTACATGAAAGAGGACTAGTGACACAGTTGGTCACCTTTACGAAACATAGCAAGAGGAGTGAGTGTATTTGTATGTTGTTGTATCTTAGTGGAGACCAAATGTCCCAACAAAGATAGGAATATCTGACAGTTTTGACTTTTTGGGGACATTTAGCTGGTCTCCATGAGGAAAATGGCTTTTTTAAAAATCCCTGCAGCTTTTATTTCCTTTGGTTACTGGAGTTAAGGTTTGGGGTTAGATTGAGGCGTAACATAGCAATAATTAGTTGTAATAATAATTATGTCAATGGAAGGTACTCACAAGAGGACCAATTATCTCCACATGAATAGGAATATCTGACAGTATTGCAGTATTGATCTCACGGGGACATTTGGCTGGTCCCCATGAGGAGCACTGCTTTAAAAATCTTCATTTATTTTTATTTAGAAAAAAAGCAAAAACAAATGAAGGCAAAATGCTTCATTTTGGTTACTAAATTTAAAGCTAGGGTGTGTGTGTGTGTGTGTGTGTGTGTGTGTGTGCACGTGCATGAGCGTGCGCACACTTACTCCTCCAGGGAGATGTTGGAGTAGATAAATGTGTGTGCCGGTCGAGTGGTCTCCATCCAAACCAAGCTGGTATTTAAGAGCCTCTCCTCCAGGACGGACTCAACGGCCATCTGGGGAACGATCTCTACCACTGTCCAACACCTGTATGAGAAGGACAGAACACGAGAAAGAAAAAGAAACATATTTTTCATTCTCTACCTCTCAGGGGATTTCTGACTTTCTCAGTGAAAGTGGAACATTCTTCCTTTAGAACAAAGAGATAATGAATAAAACAAATGAATAAGCATTGTAAATTTGTTCTTGAAACTGCTTAATGAACACAAGATCAGATGTGATTATTTCCCTTGTGTTGGGGTAAATATAGTACATGATTTATATTATAATACATTAAGAGCTTGTACACCTGTTTAATACCTCACTATTAATCACAAATGTAGGAACCTTGTGTTTTGATAAATCCACTGGATTATTCTTTGCTTTGGTCCTCCATAGGTTTATAATCCCCTCACAGGTTATAAACACAGCAAGCTTGTTGGCTAAGTCAAATTTTGAGCTAAAATTAGTATGTACAGGAGGCAACTGTTTCAGTGCCTTAGTAATATGCAATAATTGTAGAAACATATGCTGTGTGAATTATTAGGAAATATTTAATACCAGCAACAGCCGTGCACACATTTTTTTTTCTTAACTATTATATTAAATACGGGTTATATATTGCAATGCAGGTTAAAGCAGTCTTGAACATTTATGCTCTGATCTGGAGGAGGTAGTGTCTGTGTCTGAAAGCACACTAGTTTTCTGTCATGGATTGAATTACATAAGCTAATATAAGCATCTATTAGAGTATATCACCATGTTATGCCAATACCACTACTAATCAGCCATAACATTAAAACCACTGGCAGGTGAAGTGAATAACATTGATTACCTCATTACCCTGGCACCTATCAAGGGGTGGGATCTATTAGAGAGCACGTGAACAGCCAGTATTCAAAGTTGATAAGTTGGAAGGACAAATGGGCAAGTGTAAGGATCTGAGCAACTTTGACAAAGACTAAATTGTGATGGCTAAAAGACAGGTCTTGTGGGGTGTTCCCGTTATATAGTGTTAGTACCTACCAAAAGTGGTCCAAGGAAGGACAACCGGTGAACCGGTGACAGGGTCATGGGTGCCAGTGAAGGCTAGCCCATCTGGTCCAATCCCACATCATAAATTGGAGAAAAAGTTCATGCTGGCTATGATGGAAAGAGCATTGCAGCTTACAGAGTATGGGGCTGCATACTTGCAGACCAGTCACAGTGCCCATGTTAACCCCTGTCCAACAACAGTGGGCATGTGAGTATCAGAACTAGACCATGGAGCAGTGGAAGGGGGTGGCCTGTCTGATTAATCATGTTTTCCTTTATATCATGTGGACAGCCAGTTGTGTGTGTTGCTTAACTGGGGAAGAGATGCCACCATGATGCACTACGGGAAGAAGTCAAGCCGGCAGATGCAGGGTGATGCTCTGGGCAATGTTCTGCTGGGAAACCTTACTAATGTTACTTTGACATTTACAACCTACCTAAATATTGTTACAGACCAAGTACACCTCTTCATAGCAATGGTACTCCCTAATGGCAGTGGCCTCTTTCAGCAGGATAATGCGCCCTGCCACACTGCAAAAAGCATTCAGGAATGGTTTGAGTAACATGACAAAGCGTTCAAGGTGTTGACTTGGCCTCCAAATTCCCCAGATTTCAATCCAATAGAGTATAAGTGGGATGTTCTGGACAAACAAGTCAGATCCATGGTGGCTCCACCTTGCAACTTACAGGACTTAAAGGATCTGCTGCTAACGTCTTGGTGCTAGATACCACAGCACACCTTCAGAGGTCTTGTGGAGTACATGCCTTGATGGGTCAGAGCAGTTTTGGTGGCACAAGCGGAATCTACACAATATTTAATGTTATGGCTGATCTGTGAATTTGCATGGTACTCTGTATTCAATCATTTTGCCTTAAAGTTGGTCATTAATTAATCAATATATTTCTTAGACTATATTAGACTATATTAGACTCTCTAACCCAGTCTATATTAAAAGCTTCAAATTTATTTCTCTGACATTTTTTTGGCTTGGCCAAATATGAAAGATGTCTTTGCTTTGTAAGGTTATTATTCTTGGAGATCAGGTACACTGCCATCCTCCTGCTGCTTACATAATCACAGTCCAGTGGTCAAAGAGAAGTCATTATCACAGGACACGAGTGTCTGTGTTCATAGCTCATCTCCGTGTGCCAAAAGGCTTGGCTTTAGCCATGCTACCTGGGTGTTCCACACAAAGCGGATTATCCTCAGACCTGTGCCTCTCTCGCCATCACTCGGCAAGAATCGAGAGAGAAAATGGGTCAGTGCCAGCCATCAGCATGCAGCTGCCGCATATTAATGACAAAGTCGGTCTGTGACAGATGAGGTCGTCTCACAAGGGCTCTTTCTTTGTCTCTTTCTCTCTCTGTGCCTTCTATTTCCATTTCTCTCACACACTCTCTGTGTTCAACTCTCTCCAATAGCAGTATCCACTCTCTTCACCTCTTTTTCTATTTCAGTTTTCTATGAACCTACACCTGCACTCTTATTCACTCCAACTCTCTGAGGTAAATAAATAAATGTAGATGTGCAATGCTGGAAGTGAGCACTGGGAGCAGTTCAGAAGGGACCTTGTTCTGACTGCAGGAAATCAGTAGACAGTATATGGCAAACAGTATAATCCAGGCCAGCCAATGTTCCTTCCCTGCATTCCTATCGTACAGGCTTTATGAACTAAGTGTTTGTGAACCAAGTACAAGGATAAGAAATCAATAGCGCTGCATGGCCTGGAATAAATGCCAAAACAACCTTAAAGATTTAGGATTTGGACTGGAATGGAGCAGTAAACTGGTAGAGGAGTAGCACTAAGATGGACAGATTGATAGCATGATGAAATCTAAGACAAATGTAGAGACTGGAGATGTGGAAACCACTCATAATAAACTGCAATATATCCTGCAGCTGTCAGAAATTCAAATGTAAATGAGTAGTTTAAATATATTTCCCATTTTTATTATGTCTCCTAGATGAATGGTGATGAAATATTCTGTTATATTCTGTGTCTAAGAAATAGCTTGAACAGGTAGAATAACATGCCCTGTGGCTGTACCTAGAATCAAGATAAAAGGCCTATTTTTAAACAGAGACCAATAGCTGCAGAAAGAAAGAGCTCCTGAGTCATGACGAACCTCAAACTGAATTGAAAACAAAAGAACTCTGATGATATAAGGAGCCACTTTAGCTCAAGGAGAGAGAAAGCACTATTGAAAGTAGAAACCACTAGAACTTAATCAATAAGAATATTAATTATTTCAAAGAAACAGAAGCTCATACTCATCATTCTCATGGACATGTAGCAATGAGGTTTGTGACAGCTGAGAAATGGATAAGAAAAATAACGAGAGCCTATCATCTGTCCTTCAGGAGGAATAAGAGAGCTGACACTAACCATAAAACCTTAGATCAGACCAAAATGCTCCTTCCGTAGCTAGTGAAATAGCTAGTGAAACTATCCTTAAAACACTTGTCTTCACAAAAGCAGCAGTGATTTCAAGCCATGTGTATTTTAACATGCACTAATAACTGGAGTGCTGCTACTTGGCACCTTATTCTAGCTCTAAATGGAGTGCCTTGAGGTCCATCTCTGTGTATCGTTATAAACACCTCTGGATTTATGAAACACCTCATGATGTGTGACTTCTTGATGGCCTTTCAGTTTGTTTAAAAGACTCCATTTTCCATCAGGGCTGCATGGTGAATTTTCCCACTCACACCACAGTGGTGCAGGGGGCACTTGGGATTACATTCTGATGACGAATAAGGCAAGGTGGAATGCAATACCTCATCAGTGTTAGGCAACTCAGACAGAGTCCCGCGGTGATCAATGTGCAGCCAACGGTCATTAACAATTTAGCTGCGTCTGCTCTGGCTCCCCGCTTGCTCATTGATGACTCAATTATAGGCTGTGCAGAGAAGTATCCACCTATAGCAAACTGAATAAAAACCAGGGGGCATTAGTTATGTCATTTGTCAGAGCATTCCCTCACCTCGCATATGACAAAGAAATCGTTAAACTGCAGAGTAGCATAATGGGAAGCTCAGCATTAGGAAACATCGGCATTACAGAGAGACTCACTGTGTTGGTCTGTATGTCAACACAGTCTGCTAACAGTATTGATGGGTTTAGAGCACTGACAATAAGGATCGTATAAGGACGTTGGTTTGAGCTGTGTTGTCTTATGTCAGATTTGACAACAAGAGAGCATGAGATTTCATATAGTGTTATGATCCGGTTTTGACAGGATCATATAGTGTTATGACAGGTCACTGTCTGTGGGGTGCTTTGCACATTCTGCCTGTGTCCACATGGATTTCCTCTGGCTTCTCTGGTTTCCTCCCATGTACTCAAAAATGGCAATAGGTGAATTGGTTAAATTTCCTCTAGGTGTGAATGTGTGTGAGTGTGTGTGTGTGTGTGCGTGTGTGTGTGTGTGGTGTCCTGTAATGTACTGAATTCCCATATAGGGTGTATTCCTGTGTTGCTGGGAATCCACTACAACCATGACCATATCCATCCATAACTATCCATACCCAACCATAACCATGACGCAAATAAAGCAGTTCCTGAAGATAAATGATTATATACATTTTTCAACAGCCGTAAACTATTATACAACTGCTTTTGTCATTTTCACTCTCAAGTTGACATGACACCTGAGACATGCTTACATAAGGTTGTATTATGATATTTACCAAATTAACTTACTTTAGCATATCATTTAAACTGTTCTATGTGCTATAACTAGAAAAAGTAATAGAAAAATTAATCAGAATTTAACAGATAAGCTTGCTTCCCCGATTCCTGAGAGATTTATTTGTTAATCTTTTTGCTGATATGCTTCAGTAGAGCTCAGTCTATAACCATTCCAGTCCTCTTTCCACTGGAGGTGATACAGGAGATTTATGTTTTGGGGTGATAATTACATATCTAAATTATGAGCTGACAAAACCAAGCAAGGATAAATTGTTTAACACATTGACGTGTGGGCCAAATGCCTGTAGGTACGATGCCAATAAACCAGTTCTGAACATTGTGTATTTCACAGGGGTGATCTATCAAAAGTACACAGCTGGTGTTTTTTTGTTGTTGATTTTTTTTTATGAGGAAAAAGTCCAGAATAATCACATTGTGCTTTCCACTTTAATAATCTCTAACTGCTAATCTGAAGATAATATACTTCGCAAAAAGGGCATTTTAACAAGTGGACATATTTTGAAAATAGTCATAGTTATCTAATATTCCCAATTAGAAGATTACGATAAACATAAAATGAGAAAAATGAGAAAATGAGAAGCCAATTTTATACGAATTTCAAGCTATTTGGCACATAGTTTTTTGTTTTTTATTTTAAACATTTATTTCAAGAAAGAAGCACAATCATCTGCCAACAGAATAAGAAAATTTAAAGCTTGAAATTAGTAAGAATGTCAGTTTATGAATCATATATATGATTTAGTGTAATCTTATAATAGAAAATACTAGCTTAATACTAGATAAATATTAGAAAAATACAAGATAATTTACTGGCTAATATTTTTTGCATGGTTGGCAGAATCTTCTACTTGATAGTTATTTTTTGTGTCAAATAAAATTTATTGTCACACTAAACATTGCATGTGGAAAAATAAAAAATATTGTTTTAGCATTCACATTAAATATACAAAGAGGTTTGAAAAAGTGCACCCCACACATTTTCCTGTTTATTCATTATGAGCCAGTGTGTGTATTTGTTTAGAGGCAAACACTATGCGGCTTAATACGCTGATTTGTGGTGTGTGGTGATCATTCTGAAAGCATGTCTCCTGCTATTCCAATTAACTTCCTTCATCACTAAAAGACCAGATGCAACCTATTTGTGAGATGCAAATGAGCATCATGAATGTTGCAACCTGTTGAAGGAAGCAGAGGTGGCTGACAGCGAATATAAAACTTCACTGCTGCAGAGTTACAATATGGGCATTTTAGAGTGTAGAGTTAAATCAAATGGCCATGCTAGCTGAGACTAAAGTAAATACATTTGGATTACATGCCACAGTAACCCAAATAATGCTCTGTAGAGATGTAACTCATGCCAGTGCTTGCTGAATTGAATGCTCTAATAACATAAACATTACATATCAGACTAGGCCTGATGAAATACACCACAGCAAACAATTGCTAATATTTTGTTCTTAGCCACAGGTAAACAGAAAAGAAGACAAATGGAAGAGCCAGCCAGAAGCCATTTATTGGTATGGGTCAGTAAACAACAATGAATTCCACCTGGACGAACAGGGAGACACATAACTTTAAATTAAATAATCTGAAGAATTGAAGAACGGCCAAAAAAACTTTGGAAATACTAGGGCCTGGACATTCTCTCATTACTTAAACCCACTCTTCTTTTATTTCATTTGCTCCCATATAATTGCTTTGGCTCTCTAGAGTAACACTGTTGATTGCTAACTCAATAACATCTTAACAATTGATTAGATAGAATGACAGATTGGACTGATTTTTGTAACATGCTAGATTGAGTAAGATGGGACAGGCTGGATGCTGATGACAAGTCTTGACAGTGTCTCAAACATCAACACATTCAAGAGGTGTAACGTAATGCCAGTAATGGATTGACGATATCGCAGTGCCCTCCACTAATATTGGCACCCTTGGTAAATATAAGCAAAGAAGGCTGTGAAAAATTGTCCTTATTGTTGAACCCTTTGATCTTTTGTTAAAAAAAGAAGAAAAAAAAGGAAAAAAAAAAAAAAAAAATCACAAAAATACTCTGTTCTCATGGATATTAACCTCTTTTACCCGTAGCCAAAAAATGGTATTTTTGTCCGTTTTTGGGGTACCTGTGTTCAGCATTGATTTGTTTTGTGATCTCACACACACCACAGTAGTAGTTAGTGGCTCATATGGAAATAGACACTTAAGACTTTAAGAATTAGCAGTTATTTCAAGTATTTCTTCTTTGACCTAGCCTACCTGGGGCAATATATTAAGAAAAAATAAATAAATAAAATAATTACTTTTAACACAAATGTTATATCTTCACAGCAAATGTTGATATCAACCCCATTCCTGGTCTCATAGATGCCCCAAGTACTTGTCCATGAACACCCAAAATATGAGGACGTTATCTCTAACCACTAAAATTGTGTGTAAGGTTATCCAAACACAGGTAAAAACCTCTCCAAAATGGCACAAAACCTTTCCAAATGGCACCAAACGTCTCTAAATGACACAGAACCTCTCTAAATGGCACAAAACTTACAAAAATGGCACAAAGCCTTTAAATATTGCAGACTTCTAGAAACAGAAAACATTGTTTTAAGGCACAAAATAATCTCTCCAAATGGCACAAAATGAAAACAAACGGCAGTAGCATGAACTCTGTTACACAATGTGTAATTTCACACACACAAAAAAGTCTGAAACATACTTATAAAATATAATGTTTATTAAAAATAGTACCAGAAGCCCAGGTGAATGAGCACTTGCTCTCCGAATGGCTCAAATGATAGACACACGAGTGACCCCTATCCTCTGACTTCTTTGGGGGGGGGGTTTAGGTAGATAGAGCCCCTCAACTCAATCCACGCAGTCTTCCTCAAAAAAAAGAACCACTCGGAAATAACTGCTCCAGAAGCTGTGACGCATTCAGGCTTCTTCGGGAGCACGCCGCCGCTATAAGACGCCAATAAATCGCACAGTCAGTGAAAGCCAGTAGAAAACTAGCGATCAGAAAAAACTGCCAAACATGCAAAAACCTGCTGTATAAAGGTTTGCAGGAAGACCGCTAGAGCGGAGCTGCCATTTCCTGATAGTTTCTCTGCACGGCCCTGTAGTGCTGTGCCGATTGGCCTGTACCGCTGACACACAACTCAAGACACACGCGTAAAATCTCATTGGGCTGATTACGCGTTTGATTTTCTCAGCCTCTGAGTGGTCAAGCCTATCGAGTTTGGGTTTGTTTGAAAGCTAGAAGTATCTACAATTGGTCCAAATTGGTATCAATCAAGTTAGACTGCCCGATTATAATTTAGGAGGCGGGTTGTTCAGCATACCCAAAGCAGATTATTATTATTATTTTTAAGTGGTGTCTCAGTACAGTTTATGGCCAATAATTCCAGAGGGGTAGGATACCAAAACACAATGAATTTTGAAGAGGAAATTTGTGACTAAATATGAAACTTTGCATTTGTTTTCTTCAATAAAGCTGATGGACTTTGTACCAATGGAAATGTGCATGATTTGTAAAACCGCGAGCGAACTTGATTTTCGTCTATGTAGGTAATGTAAGGTAATAAACGTTTATACAAGTCCGATCTTGGGTTTAAATGTTAAAATTTTATTGTGGCAGTTGTATACGGTGTTTTACTATCAAAAAAGCTTTAGTGGTGCTCTCCGATTTATCTCTGTCTCAATGTTTTCGTGGAGAGGTGTGAATTGTTTGCCCAGCAGTGGACTCAAACTCCGCCCCTTTCCCATCCCCCTGCTCACCAGGAGTTAAGCATACAGACATAAAACTACACACAGAAAGCCACCATTGTCCTGACTAATCTTGTATCAGAACTGCGGTGATACAATAATTCATTTGTTAATGCTAATTGAAAATGTCCGATAAGTCGTTTTCCATTCCGTCGGCGGAATGAACGCTAGTGTCGGGGCGAAAGGGGTTAAACAATTGTAAACAAAACACAGGTTTATATATATATAAAAAAATCTTTGCTAAATATAGGTGTGCAACAATCATTGGCATCCTTTTAGTCAATCCTTTGTGATATCTCCCTTTGCCAAGATAACAGCTCTGAGTCTCTACTATAATGCCTGATGAGGTTGGAGACCAGAATTTCTCCAGATCCTTAAAATTTTTAGGTTCAATCTGGTGGGCTCTCTTCAGTTCACCCCACAGGTTTTCTATGGGTTTCAAGTCAGGGGACTGGGGTGGCCATGGCAGGACCTTGATTTTGGAGTCAGTAAACCTTTTTTGTATTGATTCTGATGTATGTTTTTGATCACTGTCCTGCTGGAAGATCCAACCATGGCCCATTTTAAGGCTTCTCACAAAGGCTGTCAGGTTTTCATTTAATATCTGTCAATATTTGATAGAGTTCATGATGCCATGTATCCCTCACACCACAGAAAGCTCCCCCCTTTTTTTGTTTGAAGTGTCATGCTTCTGGTGAAAGCCGTGTTTATAACCCTGCGACATGGGATTATTCGCTTATTTGTAAACAATACAGCTATTTTGTTATGCCGAAGATGTAGGACGCACTTCGAGCCACCTTTCTCCAGCAACAGCAGCAAAATCAAGGGGGCCTGCTTTGCCATCCAAGCCATTTAAAGACCTGTTCACACCAAGGATGATAAATATAATGATAAAGATATAGTTCTAAAAACCATTATAAATAAAAAAGAATAGCAAAGTCCACACCACAACTATAATGATAATGGCACAGAGAAACGATATTGTTGGAATCATTTTCAGAACGATTTTTTCCCAGCTGATGAACAATAAATACAGAATCCATCCTGCTTTAAACAGCTTGAGAATGTAAAGCAACACACAGCATAACTGCAGTACATGCTTAGAACAAACAGAATGATATCATGTGTTGGTGTGGACAGTAATATAGTTATCATTATAGTTATCATTCTTGGTGTGAACGGGCCTTAAGACCACCTCGGCATTGGCTGGCAAAGCCTATACAGCAGAGAGTCTTGCTTGTTGTTCTCAGCATACAATGGCAGTATGGCAGGCCTACCAGGCAGACCTGCTGAACTGTGGGGGAGGCACAGAAGACAAGTGTGGTGTCCCACCTCCACCTGCAGAAATTAGAGTGACCGGGCGGCCACCGTCACAGCCTGCTAGTAGGCCTGATTTTAAATGGTAATCAGTGCCAAAAGACAAAAGGACCTCAGGGGCCACAGAGGGAGGTATCAAGGGATGAGAGGTTGTTAGGGTAGCTAGCCCCAGTATTATTGTAGGGCTCCCCTAGCCAATGTTGTCCCATGTTTTCAGTTTCTCTGGTCAGAGATTCGTCATAGGGCAACAAAAATTTTATGCCTTCCCTCCAACTAAATGTGGAAAGTTAACTTTACTAAAAACCATCTGGAAGCATGGAAACTACTGCCAAATGTGTCTCCATGGGTTCTATCCTCCACAGAAAAGGGTTACCGATCCAGTACATAGCTCGACACAGTAATCAGCACAATGCAGTGCCCGATGTTAGGCCAGGAAGTAGATCTCTCTTGGACAAAGGGGCCATAGAACATGTACCTCTGCTCTGAGGGAGGGAGGTTTTACAGCTGTTATTTCCTTGTCCACAGAAAAGAGGGGGTATGCGGCCAATTTAGATCTGCATCATCTGAACCATATTCTTCTGACATACAGGTTCAGGATGTTGACGCTCAAATGTATAATTCCACAGGCTCAGTTTGAGGATTGGTTTCTGAAAATAGAGCTAAAAAAGACACATATTACATTGTCCAGTCACATGAAGTTCCTGAGGTTCGAGTTTGGAGGCAACATGTATCAATATTGCTTCTTTCTTTCAGTCTAGCTTTATCCCCTCACACCCTCACAAAGTGTAAGGATGCCATGCTGTCTCCTTTGTGAATCCAGGGCATCCATGTGCTAAACTACCTGGAAGATTGGATAATTCTAGTGCAGCCCAGGAAGTTAGTGATTCAACATCAAGATGTTCTCGCCCATGAGGAGCTTGGGGTTCACCGCAGGGAACGTTGCTTCTCTAGTCAAGACTTTTCTCTGGGTTTTATGGGATTCAAATATGACCACTTTATAGCCTAGGGTCATACTCTAGGGGCATCTCTTATCGCAAGACGGTAATGTCAGACACTTCCCTCACGGTCTCTGGAGCGGCCATCATCTAGTGTGGCATATAAATTGCCCAGAAGTGTGGGCTGTACTCCTAGCACTGAAATCCTTCTCCTCAGCTGAGAGATCACCATGTGTTAGACAAAACAGTGGTGGTCTCATATATCAACCACCAGGGAGAATTACCTTTGTGGCCCCTGTTCAGGCAGGCTCAACTAATTCTTCTCTGGCAGAGGGGAAGTTTGTCAGTGAGTGCAATGTACATTCTGGGAAAGCGGTCTGTGGGGACAGATATCCTGTCTAGGCAGGGGCTGAGGCCCGGGGATTGGAGGCTCCATCCACATGTAGGTGAGTCCATATGGTGCAGGTTTGGCCAAGCGGAAGTGGACGTTTTCACCTCTGAGGAGACAACATGCTGCCCGCTGTAGTTCGCCCTCACTCCTGCACAAAAAAATTAAAGGTCAGGGCTGTACGCTATGGTACACATGTGGCCGACACATCTGTACGCCTTTCCCTCGATTGCTCTGCTCTCAAAGGCTCTAGCAAGAGTTCACCAAGATCGTGCCACATCTGCTGCTAGTAGCACCTCTATATATCTCTGCTGGACAGCACTCCCTGGGGGATTCCCATTCACAGGGATCTATTGTCTTAAGCCAGAGGGTTGATTTATCACCCTCGGCCGGAACTATGAGAACTGTGAGTCTGGCCCCTGAAGGGCACCAGCTCATACATTCCCGTCTCTCAACCGAGGTTGTAGAAACCATGGTAAACACCAGAGCACCATCCACGAGAAAATTGTATGCATACAAGTAGCATTCAACTTTATCATCATGGTGTGAGCAACACGAGTGAGACCCAGTAACTGCACAACAGCTACAGTCCTGGAGTTCTTACAGGACTGTTTCTCAGCAGGGTTGGCTCCTCCTACAAGTAGGGTCTACGTGGCTTCCATTTCGGCCAGCCACGCCCCTATTGATGGAGCTTCTGTGACAGGCCATACCCTCAGTATGACAGAGTGGATATACTCATCCCCAGCGTGAAGCTCACACAACGTTGAGTTACCATTGAAAGGGAACATCTGGTTTACGCATGTAACCCTATTCCCTGAGAAGGGAACAAGATGTTACGTAGCTTTGTCATACTGGGTCTTTCCTGTGAATCATATCTTTGCTTCAGATAACGAGGCTGATGACGTGGTTTACAGGCGTCGCTTTATAGTTGCGCGACGCGTGAAATGTTACGTAACCTGTCCATGGCAGGCCTATAAATAGGCATGATTTCACACACTTCAGATATCAGTCACATACAAGAGCACTTCCCACAGTGTGTAGCTCATGCAACGTCATAACCTCATAACCCAGATGATTCTTTGGCCACTCGTTCACAATGTGTTGAGACAATAGAGACACACATCCAATTCCAGGTTGATTCCTAACACTCCCATTTGACTGGAATTTTGATTATTGCCCTGATAGTGGAAATGGGCATTTTCAGTGCTGTTGCTATTTTCTTATAGCCACTTGCCATTTTGTGAAGCTCAACAACTTTTTGCCACACATCACAGCTATATTCCTTGGTGTAACCCATTGTTATGAATGACAAAGGGAAGTTGGCCTAAGTGTTACCTCATATTTATACCCCTATGAAACAGGAAGTAATGGTTGAACAATTTTCTTTTCCTAATCACACAGGTGTACTAAAAAAAATAATATCAATGGGAATATACTTCAAATATATTTTTCTCATATGAAATCATGGGCTGCCAATAATTGTTGCACACCTATATATCACAAAGATTTTGTTTAGGATAAACCTGTGTTTGCAATTGTTTGATATCCATGAGAGCAGAGTATTTCTGTGAATTTTTTAAACAAAAGATCAAAAGGTTAAACAATTAAGACAGTTTTTCACAGCTGTGAACAGTTTTTTTTGCACTGTACCTGCAAAACATTTTGTTGTGTCAAACATTTGAATTGAGACTTGATGAGAATTGATATTGTATGTCATAAGATAGATAGATAGATAGATAGATAGATAGATAGATAGATAGATAGACTTTACTGTACCAAAGGAAATGTGTCTTGGACAAATACAGTACAGTATCTGCTGTTTAAATACAAATAACATAATGCATACATACAGTACATATACAGGCTATCACCCATGCACACACAATACCTACAGCACATACACAGACTGCCATCAATCAACTAATTGCACACTGCCCATCGTACCACACACCTGTAGTCAACATAATGGTAAAATTCATCATTAAAAATAAATAAAATCATAAAATGTACATGCTTATAGTTACAATTAAAAACAGTGTTATAGGGGTAAAGCTCTGGCTGACTTGCCTTTTAGGGCTTTGATGGACAGAGGAACAAAGGAGTTCTTAAAGCAGTTAAGCCTGTACTCGGGGGCTCTGAAGTGTCTTCCTAAGGGAAGAAGCTGGTACTCAGGGTGGGGGATATGGGTGGGGTCTGAAATATTTTTTGGGGCCTGTTTGATAATTGTTTTGTCAAAGACAGCCTGGAGTGTGGGATGTTGCTTGACTCCCATGATTATCATCGCTCTTTGTGTTAGACGTGTAATCTGGGTCTGTAACACCAAAGACCCTCAGCCTACGAAGAAAATGTAATCCCTGTTGGACCCTGGTACAGACGTTTTCTACCTGAACACTCCATGTCAGTTTACTGTCAATGTGTACGCCAAGATATCTGTAAGAGTCAACCTGGGCTATGTTCTGGTCATTGATGACCACTGGTGACTGGTCTCCAATGGATTTGGGGTCAAACACCATCTTCACCTTTTCTTAATGTTGATGGTAAGAAAATGTTTGTCGCAGCACTGGACAAAGGTCTGAACCTCATGTTAATATACAACTATATCTGATGTGTCTAATATGAGGCCCAGGATGGCTGTGTCATCAGAGAACTTAATCATGTAATTGTTAGCAGTGCTACATGTGCATTCATTGGTGTACAGTGTGAACAGGACTGGGGAACTAATGCACCCCAGGGGGGCACCGGTGTGGATGGTCAAGTGTTCAGACAACATCCTGTTTACCCTGCTGACTGTGATAGAAATTAGTGTAACCACTTAATAATGGAGGGGTTGTCCTTCATCTGCTGCAGTGTTTATTTATGAACTGGTAGGGGTCTAACTGTGGGCCTACATCCAGCTGTAGTTTGCTCATAATGAGCTTTTCCATACACTTCATCACAACAGAGATTAAAGCAATAAGTTTCTTATGGACAGGTGTAATAATTGCCTTTTTTAGTACAATGTGATAATAGAGACCTCTGGAAAATGGGGCACCAGGCACATGTCAATTCATCTGCACATGTTCTTAAAAGAAAAGCAGAGATGCCCTCTGGACCTGTGGCCTTATTGATATTAATTTGCTTAAGGAGCTTGTTGATGGATTTAGGGTCAATCTCTAGCCTATCAGCATCATCAATAGCAATACTATCAAGCACCATGTCACATTCACCTAAGAAATCATAATTGTCAAACCTCTTGTAAAAAATAATTAAACTCATTTGCTTTTGCCAGTTCATCTACAATATGCAAAGATTTCTTTGTGGGTTTCCGGTTTGTGGCTATTCTCATCGAGTCCTATATTTTTATTTTTATTTTTTTTTTTAGAGTTCATAGTTTGTAGGTTTTCATCTTTCAACACCCTATCAACACCCAACTCCTTTTGTACAGTTTT
The DNA here is from genome assembly GCF_001660625.3 of Ictalurus punctatus. Classification (NCBI taxonomy): domain Eukaryota; kingdom Metazoa; phylum Chordata; class Actinopteri; order Siluriformes; family Ictaluridae; genus Ictalurus; species Ictalurus punctatus. The sequence continues at coordinate 10,297,479 of NC_030425.2, forward strand.
AAGTAAGTGGTCATTGGTATTAAATGCCTGTTTTTTATGTTAATACACTCCTTCACCTACTTTGTGATATAAGGTTTGTTGTTGTGGTAGACTTTTATTTTCCATTTTGGGATCAGTGTCAACACAGAATTTTATGCAATCTGTGGTAATTTCTGTGGCATTTTCCAGGCTCATCTCCCTAAAGAAAATATCCCAGTGAGTGTATAAAAAAAACAACCTTTCAGTGTTTCTATGCTGTCTTCTGACCATGCATTGATAGATTTAACCAAGGGTTTACAGCTCTTTAGGGCTGTCTTATATGTGGGGATCAGGTGAACAGTATTATGGTCAGCGTTAGACAGGGGTGGTTTAGCTATGGCTGTGTATGCATGTTTTATATTACCATAGCATTTGTCCAAAATCCTATTATGCCTAGTATCATACTTAACATACTGTTCAAAACCTGGCAATGCACTATTTAAGTTATAATGATTAAGATCTCCCACGATGAAAATAGGGGCATTTGGGGTACACTGTAGTTGTTCATGAACACAGTCTGCCACCTGTGTCGCAGCCCTTGAGGCATTGCCACTGGCGGGTACATAAACAGAGCAGATGAGGATATTACCAAACTCTCAGGGTACATAGAATGGCCTGAGACTCACACATACTCTACATCAGGGTTACAGATTTTCTCCCGGACTGTGTGCTGTCTACACCACTTGTCATCAGCTCACTTCTATCAGAGCAAATGTGTGAGAACCTCTCTATTCCAACAAGACTGTCAGGGATCTCTGGGTGGAACCAAGTCTCTGTAAAAAAACATAATACACGACTCACGGTACTCAAAGCATCCCCTTGTTAGAATTTGGAGTTCATCCATCTCATTCCTGAGCAACCTTGCATTACTCAGGATCATAGATGGAGGTCCATGGTCATTGTTGTACACCTCCTTTCCGGCTCGAATAAGCTAGCGCCCAATTACCCCTTGTGCAAATTGGCATAGTTTTGCAGGTGCAGAGAAGTTCACACAAGAGCACCATCACCAACAAAAAAAGTCCCAAAACACATGCCGCTATCCAGTCCTTTTTCCAGATCACACAAATTGCACATAGGGCATACAGAATGCTCACAAAAAGGCCATACAAAACAGAGCAGTGCCACTGGATGCGCCACATATCATGGATCTACAAAACATAGCTCATAATATTGAAAACCTAAAAGTTGTGACTGCCTAGGTATGCACAACCATTGATGTGAAACGTCTATTTTTGTTCTTTTGGAAAGGGCTATGGTTAAAATGTATTTGGTGGGCCAGATTATAACCCAGTTTGTGGACAGTATGTTTGACACCCCTGCTGTAACTGCATTACAGTGACAAATTTGCGTTAATGTGAACCCATGACCTTCATATCTTACTGCTCATCCACATTAAACTAAAAGCTTTATGCTTGTGTAACTTTTTTGTTGCATCCTGCGGGATCCTAGTCCTGACCTTTCTGCTGAAACAAACAAACTAAAAGTATAGTGTGTCTCCTGTATGTATCTGTATTTGTTTACAACACAATATCTGTTGATTCCTAATAACTATGAATTATTCAATGACTATCATGAATGGAACATCACAAGGTATCTGAGGATTGTGAAGGCTGGAACTGCCAACAGGTCCTGGAGCTTTAAGGGGTTATTAAAGAAACAGTTCTTACCATAATATATTTAGGATTGTGTACGTAGCAATTTCTCCTAGTACAGCTCTTCTGAAACACAAGACCTGTTGAAAAAATTAAAAATTTGAAATTTCATCCCATGAGCTCACTAGGAAGTGTGACACAAAATTAATACCACTGAACAAGTTACCTGTGTTTTGTTGTGGTAAATCTCAGCAAATAGAATGGCATCACGTTGACAATTCTACCTGAGCCGATAAAGAAAGTGTCAAAAAACATTACTAAAACATTAACTGTCCATTAAAAAACATTAATAGCTGTCCATCATCTATAAATAACTATTACTCCCAGTACAGTGTGAAATATTCTCATATAGTGTACTTCAACAATTATTATATGAAACTTGGGAAAAGGAGTCTAATGTTGTTGTTTTTTTAATGCCTGATATTTTAAAATGAACATAGTGATGTTCACTTCAACAAAGAAAGTCATATAAATATGAAACGTGCCAAGGGATTATAGTGGGTACATTACAACAAGGGCTCTCACAACTGAGAAAGGTAAGAGCCTTTGTAATTGTAGCTGCTCCCTGGAGCCTGCTTTGGGATTTTAGACAAACACACAAAGCTGGTGACCCTCAAAAGGCTTTTATACTTCTCTTAGCTGTTTTCTATTTACCTTTAAAAATCTTTTAGAATCAGGTCTGATTAGTGTCAGTATCGGTGTTGCCAACTAGCTTTGGTGACTTTTTACACACCTTTAGTAAATTTATTTTTAAAAACAGCCTAACAACAAATGAGACATTAGCAACTGTCCTGTACTCGATACAGCTCTCCGCCTTATAACACTGCTACTGGTTATACGAATTTAGAGAGCAGGTTCGGTCGACTCACAACAGGTGTATAAAAATCCTGACTGAGTCGGTCTTGTGCAAGACTACATTCACAACAATCCCTGATAGTTGTTTCCCAATGACCATTTACTGATCACCGTTGTTCCCAACAACCTATCACTGATCACCATTGTTTCCCAATGATCAATAACTGAATATTGTTGTTTCTTAATGACCAATTAAGAAACAACACAATTGTATCCCAATAAGTAATAACTGATCACCATTATTTCCCAATAACTAGTCACCAAAAAAGTTAAAATATATGACATCAATTGCAGAATTCTAGGGACTTTTTGGCCATGCACGAACTACTTTCTCCTGAAAACAGTTGGCAACACTGGACTGTATAGAGGCCAATCATTTACATCTAATGCACAACTCTAATTGTAAACAAAACCTGATCCTTGTCTATTTAAAAAAGGGAATCACATAGCGGTTCCCTAGAGTTACATACTCAGCCCTTAAATAAGTCTCACAAACTAGCAGCTATCCCTCTGAAGGTCTCACAGTGGCTCAAGCTGTAAATAAGAAAAGGGTAGCAAGTGAGGCTCTGGTAAGCAGAATTATGTTAGCTCTGTTGACAGACGTCTCCAGTGCCAAGTGGTGCAAGGCTTCCTCAGGACCTTGGCACTCTGAGTGAGGCAACCAACTAATGGCATTAGAATTTGAGACACATAGACTGAAAAAAGGAGAGAGAAAAGAAGACTCACATCCACACTGTTACAGTAACAGGGTTGAACAAGCACTTCTGCACGCAAACAGCTCTCATCCCAATTAACACATACAGGAATCTCTCACTTCTTCCACTATTCAAGATTTTATTTTCCTGGTCTTTTTTATGAGAGCAACAGTTCCCATCAGGAAAGGTTTTCCAATTTGGGTGAAGTCATTCTTGGTCTCCTGGTGAACCTCTGAACCCACAACAAATGTCACCACCACCTTGAGGCAAGGAAATTATGACAGGCTCACCCCCATGAGGTGCAAAGCAAGAGTGTCCAATGCAATTCAGCCTGCTGATAGATTCTCATTTCTTATGACATTTGCAGGGCTATACAAAAGCAGGAAAAAAGGTGTGATGATGGATGCCTATGTGGCCTTGTCAGAGGTTAGAGGAAATGCCTTGGAGGAGCATGACCAAAAAAGTGTTTTAACACAAAATGAAATGATTTTATGGCATGACTACAGATACGATGGGGGTTCTAGTGGCACAGAGATGATGTTGAGGCATAGAGATGAGGACTGACTATAATACATGTTGTAGCTCACAGTTACAATTAGATTGAAGCACTCTTTGAAACGATGCACCATATAAACATTAAACCAGTTAGCAGTCCTGATTGTTATGTACATTAGTCACTATCAATGTGATATTTATATAAGGAGTAAAATTTTATTTTCTAAAAAAAAAAAATCTCTACAGATTTCACAGATATAAAGGGTCTAGGTTTCACAGTAGTGACTAAATAAGTTTAATCACACAGAATTAATCACACAGAATCATACTAGTAGCCTAGCCATCTCCATGACTGAATGTAATAACTAAGTATCCAGTGACTTTGATAGACTTCCTGACTTAGCATTGTTGATGGATAATTCCAACGAAACAGATTTTGTCAAATCCAGAAATGCTACCAGTGACTGAATTTAAATTTCAGTGGCAGAACAAAGGAGAACATAATGGAGAACTGTCCACTATTTTCAGGAATTGTGCCCTATCTCACATTGGACACTAGTGACCAGGATGCTTCGATTCATCCAAAATCACAATATTTTTCAAGCTCCTGTCAAAGTACAGTTTGGCTCAATTCTGAATTTCAGAGCAAATGGTTAATTTCATAGGAAAAGGCTGATTTTATGGTCCATGTCATGAATTTCATGGACATAAATTCAATAGAAGCCTAAAGAAAGAAATCCCTTAAGCCTAAATTTTTTTGCCCGGTGTTCACAGAATTTATTCATACTGCTGCTACCAGTGTGTGAGGGTGAGGACTAAAATGTACTTCCTCTGAGACATGTAAAGCCAGCAACCACATCTTTTATAACTGCACACATCACATAACAGCAAAGGGCAATTAATTGTCTGGCAAGTATTGCTATTATAGAGAGGGGAGACAGTCATGGAATCTTTTCTGGCAGTGCAGTGCAAATGATTAACTCTTGGTTTTCTGGTCATGGAAAGCTGTCCACATAATCAAAGTCTAATAATAAACAAAATTAAAAACAAAAACAGTGTTGTTATTTAACAAAGAAGTAGAATTGTTGATATGGTGAAGTTTTCTGTAAGGAGATGTTTATTTGTCATTTTTGGAAGGAGTCTCCAGTGTCAGCATTTTGTAACAATCAATAACATTTCTGCCATGGGAACGTCTTCAGGTCAGAGAACTTTGTGCTTTCTGGTTTCTTGGGGACATGTCATTATTTTTGTCTTAAAATATAAGTGATAACAGGAAATAAATTGTCCATGGACATTCCACAACATTAAATACCTAGAAATTGTTAAAAGTATGATGTACCTTTCTTTAATAAATAAAACTTTGTAAAATTTGACAAAATGCTGAAGTATAAGTGAAATAAAATACTTCGGGATGTGCTGTTATTGGAAAATAATCAGGATAGTAACAATATCTCCTAGACTATCTACTATACTTCAGGATAGTAACAGTAGCTCCACTTTGTGGTGTTCTGCATCACACCACCCCGTCACTGATTATTTTCCTATACCCCATCATGTTTTATTCCTTACTTAATTCATAATTGAAAAACTTTATATCTAACAAACATTAACAGATTTGCATACAAATCCAAAAGCATTTCCTGCTACAGAATGGCACCCCATTAACCCTGTGTTCCTGGCAGAGGTGGGATTCTTTTGTTATGTGTGATAAGGATAACAGCAATGTAGTGGTGTCAGTGATGTGCACTGTATGTGTTGATGGAAATTCTTAGCCTAATGTGCCTGTGAGAGACTGACCTCAGAGACCAATAATAGGCCCTTCTGAAAGCCTGGAACTGCTGCTCATTGCTAACACATGTAATGATGGGAATTTAGTTTGACTGAATCTAAATTACCCCGAGTTCTCCATCTCTATTTCCTTAATGTTTTCCAATCTTAGGCAGTCTGCAAATGCAGTCGCAGGTCCAGACACTCCTCACTCTTGTAACTACACACCTGGGTCATTCCATCTTAAATGATCTAATGTTGGTTGCTTGACCATTTTTCATTTTCCCAATTTTGTTAGAGCGATTACCTCTATGTATTGGCATTGCAAAACTACAAATTTAATTATTATTATTATTTTACTTGGTTTAACTACGATGGCCATCTTTGTGTCATGGCACACAACAGATTTTGGTTATACAGCTGTTAACAGAAGTTTATCTCGGCTCAGGATGGCTCTTTGGGAAGAAAAACTGATTTCTAGAGCACATTCTTGTTCCTTAGATTTAGAACTTACATCCAAATGTAATGCTCAATATTGCTCACAGTTCCGCTTTTAAGGCCAATGTATAATGGGAAAAGTTTGAGTCTCTGTCTTATTTTTAAGGGGGTACCTAGGCTATGTGCATGCAGAACATTTCAGGTTTGAAGACTTCTATTATTTTTTTATGGGGAGAAAGTGTAATTTAAAAAAAATTCCCCTCACTTTTGGGTTGAATATCTCTGGTGGGGGATACAAATCAGATTATGTTTACATAATAAAATGTTCACAGAAATACAGTAAGTCTTCTATAGTAGCATTCTGCTGTAAATTTGGAGTTTGAGATCCCACTGGTTACATAGTTAGGGCTAATAGAAATCTGTGGAAAAGCCTACTTTATTCATGCATTTTGAAAAATTAACAGATGTAATATAAGCGTAACAAATAATAACAATAACAGTTTTTACAGTAATTATGTTTATAGTTGACATACAATAGCTTATGCTTGTCAGTGAGGTTATTACATTTGATACTGGCAACAGTGAAGCATTGACTACCACAGGGTTCTTCAAATCTGCAGTTTAGCTCCAAACTCAAACTTGCCTGCCTGTGTATCTACCTGCATGAGTAATCCTGAAGACCTTGGTTAGCTTGTTCAGGTGTGTTTGATTGCTACTTCTTCTTCTTCTTCTTTTCATGTCGAGGTTCCATTTCATAGTGGAACCATCGTGGTGGAATGATTAGCCGCTCAGCAGTATGATACGGAACTACTACTATGGCGGACTTATTTCTGTGAAAATTTCAGGTCCCCCACCAGAGATATCCAACCCAAAATTGAGGGAAATTTAAATAAAATTACAAAAAATCACTTTCTAACCCCCTAAAAAAAGTCTCAAATCTGAATGTTCCACATGTACACTATATTTACCTAGGTACCCCCTAAAAATTAAGACTGAGACTTAAACCCTTTCCATAATAAACTGACCCTAAATGTGGAACTATGAGCTATCTTGAGCATTACATTTGGACTAAAAGTTCTAAGTCTATGGAACAAGAATGTGTAAAATGTTTATATATGTCCATGTACCTTGTAATGTGCTCTAGAGATTTATTGGAACAGTTTTTGTTCCAAAGAGCTAGGACCATCCTGAGTCAATATATTGTGGTTTCCGTAAACAGCTGTTTAACCAAAATTTGTTGTGTGCCATGACACAAACATACACAAATGTACATAACTATTTTATGTATTTCTTGTCTGTTTAAGGATGAAAATAGTTCTACAGTGTGGCTAATGCTAATTGGTTCCACATCTTACTGTATATCAGGTAGTTATTAAATAAAATGTTTTAATATAAATAACTAAATAAGAAGCTGAGAGTTTAGAAATATCTTGAGAAGGCTCAAAATGCTGATATTTAGTGTAATAATAGATACATTATTTTTAAAAAAAAAAAAATAAAACACATTACACATTATAAAAAATAGGGAATTGCATTTAAAAGCATAAAATCCTATAATTTACAAAATATTTTGCATTAAAAAGAATTGGCCTTTGCAAATGTGCTTTGCTAGAGTCTGCATTATCACAGTTTGTATTTTCAGAGCACAACAACATTCCACAAGTAAATATTCTGCTTTCAACCACTAGAAGAGTATGACCTGGATTATAGGGAAGAGGACTCCATTTGGAGAATGCTTGCATTTTCGAGCTCTAGAGAGCAGGAGTGAAAGAAGGAAAGAAAACAACTGCAGAAAAAAACCCAGAGTAAGTGGCTTCCACTTCCTTGAAAAAGGCCTCAGTGGATCACGTGATAGAGTGGAGATGAATCCAAGCTTGTGATTAGTCCTTGGCCACTCTCCACTAGTCAAAAATCTGGACCGAGTGCTAAGAAATGAAGTGTAAAATGACACATTACCAAACAAAGAGAGCGAGTTCTCTCAAATCCCATGGCTCTAACTAAGAGTGCTCCACTCCATTTCTTTGCTTTTCACCATTGCTCTTGCATCAGTTCTCTTAGCTGGGGTTTGAATGTGTGAAGGAAAGTGCAGGAGTTCTCATTTTGCACTTAACCCATTCCTGCACTGGTGCACACTGGCAGATTTATTTACATCCATCTGGAAATTTACCAAAAACAAATATGCAAGTGCCATGCACACTGTATATAGCTTTGCAAACTTACCAGCTTTGTCACAAAATTTGGTGACTTTTTACACTGTTTTAGCGAATTTGCAATGTAGAGGAGGAAATCTAGCAACTTTTGAGCAGAGGTTAGCGAATGTCGTGCACTTGACATGGCACATCCCTGCTGCTGCTTATATGAGTTGAAAGAGCAGGTATGATCAGATATTGGGTGCATATTATGTTAAACATTCTGTTAGGAAATGCTTATATAACATTTATGGAATGCATCGCCAGTATAAAGCTTTTTAACAATCAGTTCAACAAGCTTTTTAACAATCACAGGAGAGTCTTCAGGACAGAGGACTTTATGATTTCTGATTTCTCTGTAACATTAAAAGCTATTAACTTCAAGAAAATGAAGAAGAGAGGCTGGTGAGGATATGACTGTTTACTTCTGCTTTAATGTAAGTGATAACAGGAAATATCTCACGGACATTCACTCCACTGTGGATTATTTTCCAACAACAACACAGACTGTCATGTGGTATTCCTTACATAAGAAATAGATTATAATAATTTGATAAAATCTAACTCTAACTATTCTGGTTTCTTCTTTTCTATTCCGTAAATCTTCATGTAACACCTTTTGATATGCAAATGAAAAAGCATTAACTACATTCCCCTGAAAAGAGCTGCCAATACAGATCAAAACCTGCATGCACACACACTTACCCATGTACATATTTACTCTTGCTTTACTTTTTAAGCAAAGAAAATCCCCATGAGTGGAGCAGATCAGTTGTTTTCCTATCTCTGAATGTACACAATGGATGCAGTGGCTTAATCCTTTGGACTATCAATATTAGTTGTGTATAGTAGCTAGAAGAACTGAGTGAGCTGACTTTCAGGGTGAAAAACATTTCACATTGCTTTCATCCCACTATTTTTCTCTGTGCCATAGCTAACTTTTAGGGCAATGCTCTGATCCTCACTCCCCCGCTGCTATTAGCAAGGGAGCAAAAATATGAGACAGGGCTTTGCTGCTGCTCTTAAGCCAAATAATAAAGGACACTATGATCCAAAAGAAAAACACACAAAAAACATGTTTTTAATCCCTAGTACAAAAAACACCAATTTTTCAGCTGTTTGAAGAGACTACTATTTTTGCCTCTGTACACCACCACAATGGATTTGAAATGAAGCAATCAAGATGTGATTGAAGTCTAGCCTTTCAGCTTTAATTTTAGGTGTTTAACAAAAATATTGCATCAAGGCAAAGAAATCAAATGTTCTTAAATATCCAATGACCTCAACAGAACTGAACATGCTTTTCACTTACTGAAAACAAAACTGAAGGCAGAAGGACCCCAAAAAGCAGCAACTGAAAGTGGCTACAGTAAAGGCCTGGCAAAGCACCTCATGGAAGGAAGCTCAGCATTTGATGATGTTCATGTTTTCCAGATTTCAGGCAGTCATTGACTGCAAAGTGTTTGCATATGTAAGTATTAAAAATAATCTTAATATTTATGATTATGTTAGTTTGTCCAATTGAAATTACCTGTGAAAGTGCAGGGGGAAAATGTCTGTAATTCATAAATGGTTAATGCAATATTATTGTTAAACCTGAAAGTCTACACTGCAATCACATCTTTGATCGCTTCATTTCAAATCCATTGTGGTGGTGTACAGAGGCAAAAAAACAAAAATTGCATAACTGTCCAAATACTTATGGACCTGACTCTATATGCATGTTGTCACACTGTAGTTTCATGTTATTTCACTTCAGGAGGAAGGATAAATAAAGCAGCAGGATAAAAAGATCTGTCTTTGTTTTGTTTTTTTTCCTATTTGGACATGTACTGTGTATGTGTTTTGCAATAAAATGTGTTTCATGTCATTGACTTGTTACATTTTTTATTATTCAGTGTTTGTAGCTTGAACTGTGATTCAAAGCTAGCTTAGCAAAGCGCCTATAATACCCATAGTTTATCGCACATATTGCACTGATTTAAATCCACTTATATTGTTCACTGAGATGTCAAAATATTCTTTATAATTATTTTTAAGTAATTTAAAGGAAAATAAATATATGTGTATTGATATACTTGTTCTCTAAAACTAAATGCAGTTTCTTCTGTGGGGAAAGGAGGCTTATATCTGTTGTGCTGAATTTCACAGAGAACAGTTGGTGTGCATCATCTCAGTGGTTATACTGTTGTACACTTGTAATAATTGTCTATAATGACTAACACAGCGTAATCAAATACTAAAAAGATGAATGCCGAAAATGAAACTAACGTCACCATCATGATATATAATTGCTTACATAGTCACTTTCAGACCGTCATAAAACTGTGTTCCTGCCAGTAACAAACTGAACCATGGTAAACGTTAACAGGGGCTGAGAAAACCTTGTTTTTCCGAGGTAAAAATCGCTCAGGAACATATTTACTCTCATGCTGGCAGGAGTGAGAGATCAGATATGAAGCTTGCGGGACAATGACAAAGACAACACATTTCCAGTAAAGTTCAGTAAAACTCTATTGTAGCTGTACATTTTGTCCACAATGAAAATATTTTTCTGACAGCTCAACAAAGGATGTCAGCATGAATGTGCAAAAAGCTACTGCACTGGTCAGTACGTGACAGTGAATAAGACATGGAAATCAGACATTTGGATTAAGTTTCCAGCAGAAGTTGATTCAAATCTCAAGAAGCTGAACATTACAATTGCAATTATGGCATTTGACAGTTGCCCTTATCCAGAGCGACTAACATTTATCTCATTGATAATTGAGGGTTAAGGGCCTTACTGAAGGGCCCAACAAAGGCACCTTGGTGGTGATGGGGGACAACTCATGGCCTTCTGTTCAGTAGACCAATACCTTAACCACTGAGCTACCACTGCCCCACTGAACTAATATATGACAAACTTTGCAATATTTCAAATGACAAAAAAACAAATAAGATACCTTATGTTTATGGATTGCTCACTCATTTCTATCTTTGGTCATAACCATGGTCACGGAGTGTAAATTATCTACAGTGCTTAATCTAGTCAGCATCGTCGAGGCTCCGCATATAGGAATCATGGGATAGGCACACCGGGCATGATACACTGTGGATGGGACAACATTCACACCTAGGGGCAAATTAGCACTGCCAGCCAATTTACTGTCTTGCTTTTTGGAGGTTGGAGGAAACACAAGAACCAACAAGAAACTTCACATAGACAATAACCTGGGCTCAGGATTGATTGGAGTTGTGAGGTAACAATGCTAGCTGCTGTGGCACCATGGTACCTGGTTCAAAATGGCTTTTTGAACATGCTCAACCAGAATAATATCAGGAATGGTTAGAATTGGTCAGGATTCTTGGGCTGAATTGGGAATGGAATTAAAAAAACAGTACTGAATGCACCACTAGGCCAGAGTGTACACCAGAGTATGAGTGGCGTGTCCACACAAAAATGGTAAACATGAAAGAGCCCTATTTTTACATATAAATAGTCAGCAAAACTAAATCTTCAAGCAGTTGATTTATAAGTTAACAGCTTTTAACATGAATGAATGCTAAAACTAAAAACCTTAGTCATGTTTATTCAGCCATGTCAAAATAACTTGACTCAAACAACAATCAGAATTGATTTCATTTAGATGAATCATGAATCAGTATTAAATTATTTTAGATAATGATTTTATCTATATAAAGTACAGTTAAGACACGGGTCACACAGATTGCACAGATGAACTCGTTTAAAAAAAAAAAAATCTTTTCACCCAAATCAAGCTAATTAGCTAGCAAATCTACGTGTAAAACAGCCTCTGTGCTGCATGAATAAGAATATTATAAATTTGACAGTCATTTATAGTTTTAAAATGACAGAAGTGTATACATTTTAGTTCAGAAACCATTCAGGATCGAATGGTTTTAAATCCTTATTTGACCATGTTCGACTTAGTGAGCAGTCATTCCTGTTTACTGTGCGAGTTTATGTGTGGGTAGTGATCAGTGTCTCACTTTTTAAAAGTGACCACAAACAGAGCAGGATGTTATCCTGCACTCTTCCCTCTCTATATAAGACATGGTGTAAATTCTCAGAGCTCACAGTGTTCCATATAAATAAGCTCTTTTGCCTCCGTGTACTCCAAGTCTTTATATTTTATTAATACACCTCCAGTGAATGCATCCCTCACAGAGTGTGTATCTGGAATCTGGGGTAAGGTATTATGCCCATGCTGCGGAGAGCCCAGAGGAAATGCAGTCTCCAGACATTGATCTGTTTGCAGAAGGCAGCTTATATCATGGGAGGACACACAGCTGTTACGCCAACTTCATAGCCAGGAAAAAATCAATGGGAGATAAGAGCACAAGCGTAACACAATGATCTATGCTCTTCAATGTGATCTTCACTCTTCAGCAGCTGGCAGGCTGAAAAAACACACACACGCACACACACACACATGCTCACAATGTAGTATACCTAAAGCCTCTTGTTGCATGTGATGAGTGTCTACTGTAAAGTCTGTTACAATAAAACCTTACACTTTGTAATCCTTTACAACTCTCTTGGTGATATCTGAATAGACTACTAAGGTTTATAGAGGGAGAGTAAGACCCCGCATCACGTATTTTGCCTACACTGCTTTTTTTTGCTCTCTACAAACTGCCAACATGCCCACTGCAGTCCCTGTGGGCTCCATATTCCTGAAATGCAGCCTTATAATTTGCCTCTCTTCCCCACAATACTCTCATAAACATTTCTGGTATTTAATGGTTATCTACTTTATTGCTTTGGTCATGGAAGTTTAACCTACTGAGTAAGATAGATGATGGAATTTGCTCTAATCAGAGGGCAATATCCCATTTATTTCAAGAAGGGCCTTAATAAACGTACAAATTACATTTTGTAAAATTAATATGGCATTTGCCACTTGACAATTTGCTTATAATTATGATATGAAATCGAAAACAACAGCAGCAACAAACAACTGCAGCACATAAGGGGATCCATCTCCTGACAGTGATGACGCACACTGGCCATTAGAGTTAGCAATTTCAGAAACTCAGAACAGAACAGGTTCAAATTTAATTAATCAAAGTGTCCTGCACCAAACCAAGATAATCTGTCTGCAAATGAGCGTCATGTAGGCGCCCATCAACAGGCCATGACGCCTCAGCATGATACATCGGGAGGGACAGGTCAGACATAAACCAGATGATCAGCCCTGCCATGCCAACTTATTTCTAGCCCTGTTTTCCCGAGCCCCCTGTAAAGATTCAATTTATAGCCAAATTCACAAAGAGGTCACAACCGAATGCATTATTCATGGAAAGTGGACACTGGCTGTTCATAAACACAGTAGAGCGATGTTTCTACAGTAGTAGTTGGGAATATAGGCTCATTTCCTTGTCATCCACTTGTCTTTAAACTGTTTGTGTTGTCCCTTTGGATTCATTAAGTTGAGAAAAACCTACACGTACAGCTAACCTAACCTAACATACAGCTACTCATAATTAGATCAAAACAAACATGTTAAGACTTGTTGAAGATATGATAATACCCTCCAGTTCAGTAATTCAAATCTGCCTGTGGTCCTAGTCAAAAAAATACATCTTAGCAAATTGAATATACTTGAATATACTAAAATTTATCTAGTATTTCTTATTATAAGATCCTGATAAACCACATTTAAGATTATTAAATCTATTTCAAGCCATTTGTATATAAAAAAAAGCAGAAAGAAGCAACATTATCTGTCAGTAGAATAAAAAAAGCTTGAAATGAGTAATAATGTCTAGAAATATGTTTAATTATATTTGGTTTATTGTAATCTTAAGAAATACTAGATAAATTTAATTATATTCAAGATATTTTCACTTGCTAAGATGATTTGTTTTGCAGTGTATTTATTATGAAACCATTAAGGTTGAGTCTTATAGCTGAGTCTCATCATATGCATGAAATGATTTAGCATACACACAGGAACACACGCATAGGAAAAACAGGCAGTGCCAGATATGATTGCTATTTTTTTTAAAGTCATGTGTTTCATGTCCATAATCATGTCACTTCTCTTCTGAATATTAAGAATGGTAAACAAAAAAAGGTGCTTTTGCTGTTAGCTGTCACAAATTCCCCCACTTAGTGTAGAACTTCCTGGTTTTGTATGGAATCCCAAACCTGGCAAAATAAGAAATAAATAAATACATAATTAAATCTACAAAGAAAAAGCAAAAATAAATGAGTATTTATACTTTGTTTCCTTATTTATGTATTTTTATATTTGTAATTTTTATTTATTTATACATTTATTTATTTGAAATTCATCTCTTGCATTTCATTTTGTCAAACCACAGGCTCTCACAGTGGCCAAAGAGCTCTGCCTGTGCCTATGCCAGCACTCTGAGCTAGACTGTTATGACTGAAGTAAAATGCACCCCCCCCCCCCCACCCCCCACCCCCCATTACCCTACTGACAAAGAAATGTATAAATAAATAAATGTGGAAATACATAAATGTTGACAAACATGTATAAATAAATAAATGAAAAAATAAGTAAATGTGGGTAAAATACAATAATACATAAATAAGAAATAAAGAATTCTCATTTATTAATGCTTTTTTACATTTCTTTCTGGATTTAATTATGTATTTATTTGTTTATGGTTTCTCAGTTTTGATCATAGACTATGTTTTCATGCACATCAAATTCCATTTAAGTTGCAGCCATATTCCGAATATGTTTATATATATACAGTGATTGGCATGTTCCTGTATACATGGTTGTTGTAAATATGCCTGAGTTGCCATTCCTAAATATCTACCCTACAGCTAAGCATCTGTTAGCACCCACAATTCCTTGCGGAGTGAGCATGTGCATAGATCTCCTTTCAGTGGATTTTCTGAATAAGGTGCTTACATGCAACAAATTTTGAATTAAAACAGGTAGGAATCAGAATTTGGAGCATCATAATATTTTCTTAATCTGAATCAGGCAACTGGATTGTGGCATTTACATGACACAATACTAATCAGAAAATTACCAAATTCCAATTAATAATGGAATATTAATGTGCGTGTAAACGTAGACATAGATATGCCCTGTCTGATGTTACCTGTCTGTTCTCTGACCTGGAATATTGATGATGATGATTAGATTACTACTAATAAAACAACCATGCTGATTTTACGCACTTGTATCCTATCTCAACCTGCATGAATCTACAGTTTGGGCTAGAAAGAAATCAGCCTCGATATCATACAATTCAGTGTATTTTTTCATGATCATTGATCATTCTTGCTGTTCTTGATTCGACAAAAGTAAAACATAATCCACTTCACTTTTGTTAATAGCAAATAAGACAATGTGAATCCACAAAAGAGAGCCTTTTTATTTGTATGTATTCTGGTGCTTAACCACTCTAGATCATTAATACCAGCTCCTAGTAAATGGAATTTAACACAGTAATACAGAAAATTGACTGTACTTTACATTGACACAGTAGACAAATCTATCATCACACCAGTCCTGCAGATAGATAAGGTTTTATGGATGAATGAGGTTTACACACACTGTTAGCTATTACTATCCAAACAGGAGTCCCCTGCATTTATCTGCACTTGTTTGGCAATGAAAGAGGACAGTGCTGGTGTATAGTGGACTTGGTTAAATATGCAGTGCGTGGTGTGAAGTAGGAAGAAAGTAGGCAGAAGTACTGCAGTTGGGAGGAAATGGCTGTTTGCCTGCTGTAGAGGTTGTGTGGTATGAAGAATTCATGGTATTATAATTATACTGCCCAATATCATGGCATAACCTTATAACATTTTAAAGAGAATAGAAATAAATTGCATGTAATACTGATGCAGTGTACTCTCAGAACATGTTTGCTTCGTCCCTCTTAAGGAACAGAGGTTTTCACTATCAGAAAGGAATCCTAGTAGAAACCATTAGCCATCCAAAGAACCCTGGATCTAGGGCAAGCATTATAGTCTTTGGTCCGGTTTCCTGTAAAAGCGCTTATGTTGCATATTGGAAATAATAATCCTGTACCTGGAGATAATTTTACAACATCACTACGTATACCAGTATTGCATAACATTAACAAAGTAACTACAGTCATGTGACAAATTGCATACATTAAAGTGGCTTAGTAGAGTGTTGGCCTGCCAGACCAGCTTCACTGCACCTTGGCATAGATTCTACAAGTGACTAGAACTAAACTGGAGGGATAAACACCATTCTTCCAAAAGATATTCCCTCAGTTGGTGTTTTGATATTGGTGATGGTGAGCCACATCATGCCAAAAAATTCCCATAAGTCTCCAATAAGTTTGAGACCATCACACATCCAAAAGTCTGAGACAACTAGTAAAAATGCTTCGGTTTGGCATTCTTCTTCAATTTAACACAAAGGATTTTGTTAAAAATTATATTATCAGCAACAACTTGTGAAAAGTAGAATCTTAGAAATATTTATGTGAATTTCAGAATTTCTTAGTATTTGATATGTTCCTGTTTTGCTTTAAAGACAGTGTGCAGTTGAGCTGACACAGACTCCACAAGTTTATGTATGTCATGAAAACAAGGTGATGCAGGATGCAAATGCAGTTAAAGCTTTTATTAAAGACACAGGCAGACAATTCCAAACGAAAGGCAATTACGTGGTCAAAAACAGGCGTGGGTCAGACAATCTACAAACAACACGAACGAGGCAAGGCAAAGTAAACACGAGAAACTATGGACAGGATCAGAAAACCGAGAAAGGAGGACAAGGAACCATGAACTGTTAAACATTACAAATAAAGTCAGTGCTAATGATAATTGGACAGAGATTAAAATGCTGTTTGTTTGTTTTGCAAAACAACCCAACCTGTGCCACCAAAACGCCTCTGGCAGTATAACAGAGCCACCACTTTTTCCTTTGTCAGTCGTCTTTATTTCAATTCAGATGTCATGATATTCCACTACTGGTATATAATGCCTGAAGTTATGCACAAAGCAGTAGCCCTGCTTAATCACTCTCAGATCCAAGTTGACTGGGTGACATTTATATGCTGTTGATTCAGTGTTCATGAAGTACATGATTAGATGAGAGCTATTTTGCAATAAACAACCAGCATCGCATGCTGATTAGAGAAATATTACCATCTTCCTGCTTTAACTATGATTTACCAGTCTCTGGGGTTACAGCCTTATAGATCGCCACTTGTGTTCTGGAGGGGAACTGGAGGTGAGGCACAGCAGATAGAATATATAAATCACCACAAGGTGGAAAAATTGATTTTTTACCTCCTCTGAAGCATTGTGGGACAAAAAAAAAATCATTTAAGCCTCTGAAGCTTACAATGTACAATAAAAGCCAAAATAATGAAATAAAACAAACCCAAAAACAATAAGTCATAAAATATGGCGTTATTGTGTAATTCCTCTGATATGTTGTATATAACATATTAAAACAATAAAATAGAGAGACTGAAATATGACTCATGCCAAAGTATTTGCACATATATGGCTCCAGGCACGTGTGGAGAGAACTTGAAAAAGTGTATCCTAAGCTGCATGAAGGTAATTTGTTTATTTTACAATGAAAAGAATATAAAGGTCATGTTTTTGATTGTGCTCATGTTCATCATATCATTCACAGTATTTAAAATATTCCATGTTGCAGGAAGGAATTTTAGATGCAATTCCGCTTTAGATGCAAATGTGAAAAAAATGGTTCTTGGTTTGCAAATGATATTTTGAAACAAGTATGCATTTGGTCCATGGAACAAAACAAAGCAATAAATGCTTTATGCATCCTAGGTTTGCCTTGACAGGCTAATAAGAGACATGAGTAAGCACTAACTCTAATTTGGCTGTTATGAGACAAACAAATTAAAAGCCAGGGAACTATGTTAGTGTAGTCAGTGAGAGAACCCAGGGGCCATGCAGTGTTCATAAGTATGACAATTCCTGAATGGCTAATAAGCTAAGAAAAAGGCATTTCTTGACATTGAGTCTAAAAATATTGGCAACATGTTTCTATGTAACCAATATTCATCATTAGGAATTTACTTACAATTCTTTGTCATAATTCCTTGTAAGGATTTTATAAACTCTAAAAATGCCTCATAAAGCTCTAATAATGTGCTATAAATAATTCCAGTAAAGCTTCCTAATAAGGCCTTATGTATAATGACCTATGAATACACTCATAACATGTTATGTGGCATTTTACATATTGTTATAACTACAAGTACTATAAACAGTGTTGTAACACATTATATCACCAATACAAAAGGTACATTTAACAAGTAATTGAATGTTGAATTGAATATATATATTCATATATGAGTGTAGATTATTAACATACATAACCTATGTTATGTATGTTATAATGGTAGGTTATAATGTATATTATAACCTAATAGGTAGGTTATACTGTATATTATAACCTACCTATAATACCTTTATAGGCGAAGTTGTATTTGTGAGCTGAAGTTGTAATATTGTATCTGGTATTTCATAATTTTGTTCTAATGAAAGTCTCACTATTCATTAAAAAACCATGTGGTATCAACACATTACTGAAACACGCATGTCACATATACTTCCTGTCCCTTTAAAGGATTGTAATGTACATTTATTATTTTGACATACGTTTTCAAATTTCAATAATGTGACTTTGTGTTTTTGTAAATAACATGGACTTGAGTGTTTCCATATTACATGACAAAAATATAGTTAATAGTGTCTTACAACTTATAACAAGGAATAATTTAACATTTTACTTTTCTTGAAGCACTTGATATTTAAAATATGTTTTCAGAACTGTTAATAAGCATTTATAGTTTTATATATTTTATATTTGTTTTATAACTATTCATTATTATAAAGTTACATGCTTATAAAGTTTGTTCAGTACGGCACGTTATAATAATGATAATGAATTATATAATATATAATATAATTAATTTTACTGAATAGTGACGTGATATAACAATTATTAGTTATTATAATTATTGCATTATAAGTTATCAATGGATAATTTCTAGAACATTATTCAATGTTCATGGGGCATTATTAGTGTTTAAAAAATGCTTAGAAGGAATCATTACTAACTTACAGTTACATTATAATGATTTATAAAAATGGGCTTCATAGAAAGTGTTGCCAAATATTATTGATGCTTTAGTTGCCTGAAAGGTAACAGCATATCCAGCATTATACACAGTTTAAGGACTTCCAGGGCATTTACATAGGATTTTGATCTCTAATATTTTTTTATAATACTAGTATTTGTGAAAGCAACAACATGACAGGTCATCACTTTGTCAGACAGGAGAAAAGCTGCAGCTGCAATTAACCAAACCAGACATATTCCTTGGTATGGCACAGGAGTGGCAACTGAAGGTTGACCTAGGTAGACAGCTCAAATTCCCAGACACCATCACTGTAGCAACACTCAGACCAGAAATTGTCTGGATGTCAGAAACATCAAATGACCCTGCTGGAGCTCACAGTTCCCTAGGAAAATTGGATAGAAGAGGCCTATGAAATAAGAAGCAAAGAGTGATGGCCGGGTGGGTGAATGCTGGAACCAATGGATGGAGGGCTCAATGTGAGCCCACTGAAGTTGGCTGCAGAGGCTCTGTATAGGCCAGTCTCTGTACAGGGCCCTAAAGCTCCTTGGCATCACAGGACCGCACATTAGGAAAGCTATCAAAGACACCACAGATGCTGCAGAATGGCATTGATCATGGAATACATAAGCTACTCAGCCACAAACCATGTTAAGTGAGCTGGCTGGCTACAATGTCCCCAATGTATTTTAGATAGGGGTGAGATGTGTGCTACTGTCGTGCTCTAATGCATGTAGGTAGATATCTTTGTGCAGCATGAGAATTCCATACAGAACCAATGGCCCTGAGCATGCATTAACTGATCCAGTGGGGCTGGCCTCAGCCTTAGTCACTGGAGAGTCCTGTATGGTTCTGGGTCTGTCAGGCAGACATATCTGTGTGGTGTTAAGTCTGAAGAGAAATCCATACAGAACCAGTGACACTGAAAATTAATTCATGGTGCCAGTGGGAGAGGCCTGTTTGTTTCTGGATGCATTGGAAAAATATATGATGCTGAATGATAAGCGGGGTAATCCTTGGAACATATAAACTACTTTGGCACAAGCCAAGGCATGATCAACCCTGCCTGGGTCACCGAGCGAGGTGTTGGATGTTGAAAGACCCAAAATCCCTGATGAGCCCAGGTTACATTACTGATGATGTATCGCTTCGTAAGAAGTATGATAAAAAATAATAAATCTGGCCAGTTAAATTAAATTCTGGAGAGAGAATCTGGTGAGGGAGCTATTTATAGTTATGTACAATTTGCATAAATAAATGTATTTTACTACTACTATTCACTATTTACATAAGTAATAACAAAAACTAACATATTTGAGCACTTTCCAAACAATAAAAAACAGTTCTTATTTATAATCAGATTAAAAAAAATTTAGAAAAAAAAGTATGATATGCCATTCTTTGCTGAATAAAAAAAAAAAATGGCATTGACAAATTGCAGTGGTACAAGGGTGTCACACCACTCTGTTTTAGTCCTTATTTATGTAATTGTTAGGGAAGTGGTAATCTTACATAATCTCACAAAATGTTATATGCAGTCACCCTTTACAGTATCAAAGGATCTTAGCTTTGTTTCTCGCACCTGAATCTAATAGTCACACTAAGAGCCCATGATCTGAAAGAGCTAAAGGAACTTCTAATACATTCAGACAAACATGCTTATAGTGACACCAAGGTTATAGTAGTTTTTAATTTAGATTTATTCTAATTCAGTTACCTTGTAAATTCCAGTTTATCTGTAGTTTGTTTAAACTGAGGATAATTTACTTTTATTAAGGAAAGAATTTTAAAATAGTTGCTTTGTATACACACTATCTATGTATCAGAGCACATCATGTTGCACAAAAACCCACACGCTCTTATAGTACTATAGTTATGGGTGTTTAAATAATGACATCTCATTTCATTTATATATATATAAAAAAAAAAAAAAAAAAAAAAAAAAAAAAACTTTCTTCCTCATTTAGTCACTCTCAGACTAAAATAAACCACACACACACACACACACACACACACACACACACACACACACACACACACACACACACACACACAGAGTGTAAAACAACTAGTGCCACCTGCGTGAAGAGAAAAATGCACCATGCCACTTGCATCCTCTTCTCATCATCCCACATGTCAGAGGGCCTATGACAGAGGCAAACTGATTAGAGGCAACAGCAATTCCCACTCAGCCAACACATCCAGTCAAAGCAAAGTTAGACTGAGCACCATGCAAGCTACAAAACTCGAAGACATCTTCTCCACCACACACAATCCCACCCCCTTGAGCATACACTGTGAAAAAGACTCATGCATAATTCAACACAAACAGGCAACAGGCAAACCAAAACCTACTACGAAGAAATGAACCAACGTAAAGAAAACATGACCAAGGACTTTCCCATAAAGTGAAATATCCAGACTAATGATTGTATGCTTCACATATATGATATATAGGTTCATTTGCCATAGCAGTTCCATCTCGAAACCACGCATCGTTTAATGACCACCATTAACAGGCCAACATGTTGTCGTCAGCATGAAATATGTCATGGCTGCATTTGAAACAAGGCCCATATGCATTTTTAATGGTTCTATATTTCAGGTTATGATTCCCTCTCAAGATTTAAAGGGACGATCATCCAATCTGAACAATAAATCCCAGATTGGTGGTAATTAGGGAGCCAGCATCTGACATGCCTCCTTGCTGCCTCCCCCATTCGTAACCACTGCCAGCCTGCCTTTGAACTCATCTACATATCCTACTGCAGCTTTGGCTGATGCTTCCTTAAACTGTTTAACATTGCTGCTGACCCTTACAAAATTGAACCAAGAGAAAGGTGTGGTGTCGACATGCTCATATGTATGCTCCCAACACACAGTGTTAATTGTTGTCTCTTAATGGCTAATGTGTGATTCTGAATCAGTTGTTGTGATGGCATGTATTTATTTAATTCATGGACATATGTATATACCAGGGGGCATGGTGGCTTAGTGGTTAGCATGTTTGCCTTGCACCACTGGGGTTGGGTGCCCAATTCCTGCCTGTGTGGAGCTTGCATGTTTTCCGCATGCTTCGGAGGATTTGCATGTTTTCTGCATGCTTCAGGGGTTTCCTCTGGGTACCCCACTTTCCTCCCCCGTCCAAAGACGTGCGTTGAAAGCTGACTGGCATCTCTAAATTGTCTATAGTGTGTGAGTGGGCCCTGAAATTGGTTTGCACCCTGTCCAGGGTGTCCCCTGCCTTGTGCCCCGAGTCCCCTGGGATAGGCTCCAGGCTTCCCGCAACCCTGTGTAGGATAAGTGGTGCAGAAAATGGATGGATGGATGGATGGATGGATTTTTACTAACACAATGTGTTAAATGTAGTCATCTTTATATAGTTCAGGGAATAATCCACACTGAATGATTTGCATTAGTAATCTTTCTAAATAACATGCAATCTTCAAATGCATCTAAGATTTATTTTTTCCTTTTAAATTAAAAAACTTGTTTCGCAGACAATCCACATCTATAAATGTATAAAAATGTTGACATGCCATTCTTAAATAAATAAAAAATGCTTGTCACATTACTGTGGCATAAAAGGAATAAAACACTTCAGGACTTGTTATAGGAAAATAATTGACCCCATCACACATCATCCCATTGATGATTATATTCCTATTACAGAATGCCATGTTGTGTGATATTCCCTACACATTCCAGTCTAATCTTTTAGGAATCTGTAAAATACTTACTGAACTTTACTGTACTCCAGTGATTTCTGTCTGTTTATAGTATAATTTAAACTCAGTGTAGAGTGCTTGCTGTAGATATGGACTGCTTGCTCATATTCTAATTATATCAAGGACGAAAATGTTGATAAACCCAGTGTGTGCCAGAACCTTCCTACAGTCTATTTCAAAATGAGAAACATCCTGCACATGCACTGTGGAATGGCAATAAATTACAGCCACTTTAACTCTTCATTTGGAACCAATTATTTTATGGGTCAATGTTAGATTGTGAATGTCAGAAAAAAAAAAATGTCACCTGTGGTTAAATAGCGGTGCTATTCACAACCATAATATCCACTGGGAGAGGGTTTGTGCAGGGCAGCACTTCCTGATCCAGGTGGCATGATTGACAACATGACACCGGAGGGGCTACCTGCACTCCATAAAGCTCCAGCTCATAAATGATAACTGTTCAAATTATCGATAAGCATGAATGCTCCGGCTAACGACAATACATCACAGAGTGTGATTGATGAGCTCAATTAAGCTGGCTGATGAGACAAAGCTGAAAATTTCTCTCAGGCTGCCTGGATGTCCTGTAGCAGGCAGACTGCATGATGAAAGGCTTGCAGTGATCATATGCATCTCGGTGCATCTCAACAGAACTATGGCCTACAGTAGGGGTATATGTTAAAGCTCCCTGTAGATTTAGGGGGAACAGCCCAAGGATGGGTGAAATGAAGAGTGCAGGTTGTGCACAAATGAAACATCCAAAAAAAAGCCCCCAGCATACTTTATGTTCAGCTGGCTTCCATGAACAATATCCCATAATTGCAGTGCAAACAAATTAGCACAACATTAGTGAGCAAAGACTTCAGAAGAGATCTGTTTGTTCCATCATACACACATTGTTGATATCATCTCTGCATGAAGTATGCTGAGACCCTAATAGTCACATACCACCTGCTTCTTTTTTCTCTATTCTGTTTTTTTTTCCAACCTGCAATTTTTTCCCTCTTCCTTGTGTTCTAAAATTTCTATATGTACCTACAACAACTGCTGTGTTGCCATACTTTATGGTGTCTGCATTTGGCAGTGGGCAATCTTCTTCCTGTAGTCATGGAAATTGTCATGAAATAGTGCCACATGCAGTACTGGAGCACACATACATGAGTGCTTATAAGCAACCCTTGCAGACATTGTCTCTGCACTAAACTATATTTGTATTATTTATTTATTTATTTATTTGCATTTTAATTAAATATCTAAATATCTTTAGTTGTAATAGCTGTGTTTTGATCATTATAACATCTCAGACTGTGATGGCTTAAAAAAGTGCTTGGCACAAGTTTCTTTAACTGGATAAATCATAGGGCAGAAAAAAATATATTATTTCATAACTATAATTCATTATTTCTGTAGTGGCACATCCTCCTCTTCAGTTCTGCCTATTAATTTCTGTCCTTCTTCATGGCTCCTACACAGAATAATGAAGCGCCTTATTTTACTGAGATTAATGAATGTGATTAGAATGCAGAGACAGGGATTTAAAAGAGACAAAAGAGAAACAGGGGCTTAAAAAATATATAAACTAGATAAATGTGCCTGTACAATTTAAGGTAACACCAGCTACTGTTAGCATGAGTGAAACACTGAAATGCATAGAATGGTCTGATGTTATAAATGCAGGCTAGTGAGAAGTGCAAACGCATAAACCTAAGAGTTTAATTTACATATTTCTACTTGATTCAGAAAGCTATTGGTAATCTAATGGCATTGATAATGTTTATTATGAGTATTCTGCATATAAATTATTTTATTGTCATTTTTCCATTATTAAGCAATATGTTTTAAATGTGCATTTTGCAGTGAAAATCTGTGATATACACCGATTACCCATAAGATTAAAACCACCTGCCTAATATGGTGTAGGTCCCCATTGTACCACCAAAACAGCTCTGACCCGTCGAGGCATGGACTTCATAAGACCTCTAAAGATGTGCTATTCTGCTGAAAGAGGCCACTGCCATTAGGGAATATTGTTGCCATGAAGTGGTGTACTTGGTCTGCACCAATGTTTACGTAGGTGGTAGGTGTCAAAGTAACATCCACATGAATGCCATAACCCAAGGTTTCCCAGCAGAACATTATCCACAACATAACACTACCTCTGTCGGCTTGACTTCTTCCCATAGTGCATCCTTTTGCCATCTCTTCCCCTTCTCTTTCTCTTCAACTTTGGGAACTGACTGTTCACTTGCTGCCTAATATATTGCACACTTTGACAGGTGCCATTGTAACAAGATAATTGATGTTGTTCACTTCACCTCTCAGAGATTTTAATGTTATGGCTGATCAGTGTATATCAGAAAATCAAATCAATATTCGCTATTAATGTTTTATAAGTAAACTGGAAACTGTGCTCTATACACTGGTACCAATATGAACCAAATAAAATCGAAGGCCCACCACTTTGCTAAGAAAAAAACAAACAAACCAACAACAACCAAAAAAAAAAAACATTGACTTGTAATCTGTATTCCTAGCTATGCTAACTCCTCTGCAACAGGGTTTTAGCTTCTTCAATCCTAGCATAATTGTGTTAGCTTGTGAATAAGCTTTTCAACAACATATGTAAGTCTCTCTGTATAGGAATGTTTGTTAAATGCTGTAAAAGTAAACGTAATGTAGACAGTGTTTTTAAACCCCAATAAAATGTATGTATCTGTATGACACTGGTCTAGAACGCATACAATACGTGCTCAGATATAGTTCCTTTACACTGATGGTTCAAATGGAGGTGGGGTGACAAACTGGGCAACTACCATCAGCAACTGCAACTGGAGCTATACAGGAGAACTTAAAATAAATAATGAGTGCAGCTACAAGGACGGGATTGGGTGTATATATTCTTGAGACGAAAATATGATGAACATTGAAATTGTAGGATGAAAACTGTCCATATGAGACAGTTTGAGCAGCAAACAGAAATACAGTGCAATCTGGAGTCAAGATGATAATTAGGTGCACTTACAGTGATAATCAGCAGGATGCCTTTAAGGAGTGACGTGATTGGCTGGATTATAACCTGGGTCAGGAGAATACCAGGAGAAAACGAGAGCGTCCATGTAAATGCAGGAATAACACAGACGTGACTGCAAAGTACAAAAACAGGCTGGTAGTTACACAATGTTCTCCTTTCCACTCACATCGTGGATTTAAATAACAACAGGTCACAAGCAACAACATCTCAAAATTACATTTATTATGATGATCTGAACAGAATCTAACAGAGTAAATATCATATCTATGCTACAAGATCTATGCCAAGCTCACAGTGTTCCTGTAGTTAAACACATCATATGTACACACACACACACACACACACACACACACACACACACACACACACACACACACACAAACATTTAAATGATTGCATTTTAAACTGCATTTAAAAGAAACTCGATAGAAATTCAGGTCAAGAAATTACCATATAACACAGGCAGAAGATCTTAAAACAAGGCAAACCCAAATCAATAAGCCAATCATATCCTGCAGCTAAATATAAAATTCAGAAATGCAGTCCAGACTGTAAATAAAGCTCCTGTGATAGAATAAAAATAAATTGAATTGGTTCACTTTAACTTCAGTCCCTTTCTTCTCCTGACCTGTTTTAGAGCAAGCATCTGCCTACACTGCAATCTTAATAAACCATTCAAGCATTTAAGTCAGGCGCAGCCAGCCCTGTGTGAACAATATCCAGGTTAAGTGTTTACTGGGATGGAACAAAATAAATTACCTTTCCACAGTGATAAGTGCAATAACAGGGGGGGAAATCCACTGGGAAAAGAACGTGAGGTATCTGAATTGACACTGAGTATCTAAACGAGCTCTGGTGTTCCAGGCTTAGCTTCAGATCTGTTAATTTTACCAAGAGCTTTTAAGTTCTTAAGCCATCAGCATCCACAATGTCTGCTGCTTTTTTGTTCCCAGGGAAGCCTACATTCTGGCCATTATTGGATTCCATCAAATCAAGGCCATGTAGAGAGTTTTGTGTGTGTGTGTGTGTGTGTGTGTGTGTGTGTGTGTGTGTGTGTGTGTGTGTGTGTGTGTATGCGTGTGTGTGTGTTTACGAAAATATGCATAAATTTCCTATAAAGCCTTTCACTCTGATCACTATTGGTGCTCCAGCTTGCATTCACGCAATGATTTATTGCACTATATTACAGTAGAACAGTGCATGGGCAATTTGTATTTGATTTGATGGAATCCAATAATGTAAAATAATCAACAGCAGGGTTGCTGCTTAAAGCAAGGCATAGTTACCATTGCCGCCCTAAATTCAATTACTTTTCTAACATGTCTTGAAGTGGTTCATTCCTTTCAAACCACAGCAACTTGATGATTACAATTTATTAATGAGTGACACATCATAATTTTACTATCCTGTTATCAGCTATATTATAGCAGCGACAGTGCCCGCCACTAATACTAGCAACCTTGGTAAATATGAGCAAGGATGGCTGTGAAAATGTGTCTTTATTGTTTAACCTTTTGATCTTTTTTTATTTTTTATTTATTTATTCATTTTCATATGATTCATTTTCATGTGATAAATTTTCATGTGATTCATTTACGTATGATTCATTTACATGTGATTCATTTTCATGTGATTCATTTACTGATTTGCTTCTCTTTAAATCCAGTTTTAGACTGTGATATTACAAAGGTCTTCCCAGATTATTACTTGCCACACTGTATGAGATAACCTCAGTAAAATTGCCTGAAATCTAGAATATAATATGTTCACCATGTTAGGTTTAAATCCTCTAAAAACAGATTCGCAATTGAATAACATTGCTCTGTTCCAATTCACATCCTTCAAAGCATTGGCATGTTTTGTTTACTCTCACAATCCCCCAAACTCCCACACCCAAAGTCTCCATAAAACAAATGAGACAGCAGTGTATCCTACAATCAGTGTATCCTACGATCTTTTGTTTAAAAAATTCACAAAAATACTCTGCTCTCATGGACATCAAACAATTGCAAACAAACTTTGGAAAGTAATTGAGTCAATAACATGAAAAATGCGATAAGGGAATAAGCATTCACACTAGATATAACAATATTTGGTCAATTAGGAGCCACCAAATAGGCCATTGCATTGTTGTTCTCCTAATTATCATATTTTAGAATAAGAGCTTGGTCGAACCTGCAAATAGGCTTTCATATGAATAAACCAAATTGTCAGTGCACATTTTTTGATACTACACAATTAAATAGATAACATAATCCTATAGATTTTATATCGATGTGGCTGAGAGGATGGACTAATGCAGCCGGATCAAGCCTCCTGGTTGCCATGACCAGTCTCTATTGAGCTGAATTGTTTAGTGAATGGGATCTAAAACAGCTGCCATTAAAGCTTCATTTTAAATTGATGATGCCTCACCAGTGAAAAGCCTGACAGACTCGACTATAGCTTCAAACAAAACCATCCATAAATAAATAGTTCCTGAACACACACAATTAACTGACACATGATTGATTACATTGATTCTGCCCTTAATAATTTGTGCTCCAAAATGAGAAGGCCTGTTTTTACAAGCTTGCCACCTTTATGAACCCCAATGCTCTTAATATCACCAGGAGAATATCAAAACTGCTAATCAATGCACCTCATGTAAACATTTTCAGATCCATTTATGCCTTCATTAGTGCATTTGCTTAGCAGGATTTGGCACTAATGACCCCCAGTGGACTTGTAAAATGAGCATTGAGGACTCTGGGACTGTAGGTTGCTAGTGAAAGGGGAGGGGAAAAAATAAAAGGATTGATAGAAGAGCAAGGACTAAGTGAATAGAATGACACTGTTTGAGCAGTGAGTTCGAAAAATTGTCACTGCTAGAGCAAATGGGATTGAAAATGGAGTATTGGTATACTACATATTCATACTATTCTGTACATTGATGGTGCTATTGAACTGGTGGTTCCACAGAAATCCAAACTAATTACTCTTAAGACATTTGTTAACAGCCAATAATCTCATGTGGATGCCAAAGATGCAATCTTCCATTGATGTTTAAAAATAAATCTTTCTATCTTTATGTCTAGCCCATTTATACCAGCTTCACCTTCATCTTACAGACTTAGCTATGATGTGGAACTTACTACATGGATAAACTTGGTAGAAAAAAAACAAGCAGGTTGCAATTACAGCCACTCGTTAATTGAATTATGAGACCGTATGGTACTCTTGGAAAGGGCTCCAGAGTCAATTTATTCAATTTCCCTGTTTAAGCTTTAGAGCCCTGGACTGCATATTGATGCACACATAGAATGTGTCACTGCACCATCCAACACCTAAGTATTGTCTGACAGACCAGAACCAACCTTTTGCAGACATTTCATAATGGTTTAACAAGGGAAAAAATATTCATCTGACCCAGTTATTGCTGCAAATCTTTTACATTTGGAAAGCATGCTTGAAAAAAACAAATCCTCTATTCAGACAGCTTAAAAACATTGCTACTTTTCAAGACATTATGATGAAATATGCCTGCTCTTCAATTTGAGAGATTATATGCCATTGGCAAGATATAATAAGTTAATTAACTGCATATTAAATCAAATATGCAACTGCTTTTTCTCTTAATGGGCACATTTCTTGATATATGTCTAGCAGAAAGTGCAAGGTTGTGCTTCAAATAGGCTTTAAGAGAATAAAGAAAAGTGCATCTTCTTACAGTATATTCAGAAAATTAGAGAGCTAAAAATATCTCTCTAGTGTAACAAAGTAATTTTCAGTTACAATTTATTTTTAATACAGTGCCAAATAGATTTGATGCAGATTTGAAAACTCAACTTTTACATCCCATTATCTTCTGTGTGCTAGACATTTTGGCATAAATCAGCTATAATACTGACTCTGTGTGCTCACATATCCATTATGGCAGAATTTTAATAAAAGTGGTACTCCCGTGTATTCTGAGCGCTCGCTCTCAAAATGGTCTGGGTCAGAATCAATTATGCTTGTCCCTCTCATCCCCTGGGGATGTGTGTATAACTTTACAAGGACGTTTGCAGCCAAATGAACACTAAATCACATTAATGCTGCATCAAAGCAAAGCACAAGCTGAATGATGATTTGATCACTGAAGAAAGTATGCGTGCAATATATTCAGGACAAATTAGCTGACAATGTCCAGAACACCTGGAAGAGTTCAGTCTGTTCATGCATGTTTAATTTCTTGACATTAAATGAAAATGATGGAAGAGAAGTGTAATGCAAAACAGGGCTGTATTCCAACATTGTTTTTAACATGTCCTTGTCTGCTTACTGACCCTTGAAGCCCTCTAGGAGGGTTGTGAAATTTGTAAGTTGCAGACTACAGGGTTTCTGTAGGATTCCTGTGATAACAATGGGCTTTTGGGATCTTATTTTACCATCCCAAAGTCAAAACATTTAGTGTCTCTTCACAGCACAAAGATATCGTCATTGACTTCACTTATGCATTAGGGAGAGATACATGTTTATTGCATTTTAGTTATTTACTCAGAGTTTATAGCAGCTTAAAGTTTTGTTAGCATCACTGTTTGGTAAGTTTCTCAAACAAAAGTAATCCACTTCAGATTACTAATTACTACTTTAAAATTGTAATCCGATTATTAATTACTTTACTTTCAAGTTAATTTCAAAACCTATCAAAGCTACAAAAATACACTACAAAGTGAAACTCATAGTTCTTTCAGTAATTTTAGTGCGCGACAATGTATGACATGATCAGAAAAAGTTGGCTTTATCATAAAACTTGCCTTGGATGTTATCACTGTTTATAGGACTGATAAAATATAAAACTTTTCTAAATAGGCCCGTTTGGTGTCACTAGCCAAGAGGAGGCACAGCTAAGCTATCATTTAGCGACTACAGTACCATGCAAAGTATATTATCTTTCTTTATGCTCTGCTCATATCATGTTCATGTAAACTCAAACTCATATAGACATTTACACACCTTGTTTTCCTTCAGTTTCAACCTCTTTACTGGTTTAAAAAAAATTGCCGTATATCCATTCTTCCTCACACTAACTGTGTGAGCTAGCATTTGGCAGAATAAGACAAGTACTTCCACATATTTTCCTGTAAACCCTGTCTGAATGGTCTCGCCTCAGTTTGCTGAAGATATAAAATTACAACACCGCCAACTTCTTTTACTGACATTCAGTTACGTAGAGACAAATGTCTCCAAGTAGAGAATTACTCGGGGCTAAAGAAAAAATCTTAGTGGCAAAAATGCATTTTACTTAATATTGTTTTCTTAACAATACATTTGTAATGCAAATAACGTAATTTTACTGACATCAGTAACTGTAATCAAATTACCTAAATTTTCAAATGTAATTCATTAAATTACTGCATTATCAAAAAAAGTTATTAGAATACAGTAGTTACAAAGTAATGCATTATACCCAACTCTAGTTAGCATTAGCAATGCCGTTATCACCCAGTTCTCCTTGGAAGGGTGAATGATCAAGTCAGCATGACCATAGGCATTGGGATGACATGGGAGATTAGACTAAGAGTTGGCATACAATGCATGATTTCCAGTATGTTTATTGTGTTCAAAGAATGCACACATTATGAGTCCGTTTTCCTAAAAGTCATTCAAAGCAGTTATACATTACACCAGCTCATGATGTACTGTATAATGAAACTTTTGAACACTGCAAAACAGTGAGCTTTTATGAGTAATTTAGAGGATTGAAAAATCTTTACACCATCATCTTTAAAGGTCATTGATTCATTCATCTTCAGTAACTGCTTTATCCTGAACACGGTTGTAGTGGATGAGGAGCCTATCGCAGGGACATTGGACATGAGACTGGAATACACATTGGGTTGCCAGTCCATCACAGGGAACCATGCACACACACACACATTCACACACTCATTCACATCTAGGTGCAACTGCGTTGCCAATCCACCTACTGGCTTGTGTTTGGGAGATGGGAGGAAACTGGAGAACTAAGAGGAATCCCACACAGACACAGCGTGTACATATACAGAAACTTAAAGTTCAAGATCAAGATCAAACCAGGAACCCTGGAGCTGAGAAGCGTCACCATTACCCG
The DNA here is from genome assembly GCF_001660625.3 of Ictalurus punctatus. Classification (NCBI taxonomy): domain Eukaryota; kingdom Metazoa; phylum Chordata; class Actinopteri; order Siluriformes; family Ictaluridae; genus Ictalurus; species Ictalurus punctatus. The sequence continues at coordinate 10,329,544 of NC_030425.2, forward strand.
CTGCGCCAATGTGCTTCCATATTTTTTAAGAGATATCAGGCTCCAGCAAAAATGTCTGAGTCTGGTTGGTTAGTCAAACGGCCTCTGTCTGAGAAAGTAGGCAGTTCTTACTTCCTACTAATGATGACATAGCACACTCTCTAATGAAAGCTATATGTCTCGTTTGCAAGCTTAAATCAGATAGAAACAGTTCATTTGTAACATGCAATCAGAATGAATTAAATTGGATTGATTAAAATCTTGTATCTATTCCATACTGGGTATAGTCTAGTTAATATGCCGTATTTTTACTGTGTACTAACACTATCTATGTACACTGACAGACCACTTTATTAGGAACACCTGTACACCTGGTCATTCATACATGCATCCAATCAGCCAATCATGCAGTAGCAGTGATCATAGCAGATGCATAATCATGCAGATACAGTTCAAGAGCTTCAGTTAAAGTTCAAATCAAATGTCATAAAGAGAAAAATGTAATCACAGTGACTTTGACTGTGGCATGGATTTAATGCCAGATGGGCTGGTTTGAGTATTTCAGAAACTGCTGATCTAGGATTTTCATACACAATACTCTCTAGAGGTTACAGAGAATGCTGATGAGAGAGATCAGAGGAGAATGGGCAGAGTATTGGGTTCGAGCTGACAAGAAGGCTATAGTAACCACTCTTCACAACCATAGTGAGCAGAAAAGCATCTCAGAATGCACAGCACACTGAACCTTGAGGCAGATAGGCTACAACAGCAGAAGAAGAGTGTAGAGCCTGTACTTTTATTCTGTATGCTATTATTTATTTGTATCAGTGATATTTCCCACCAACTTCTGTAGGACAGCAATAAAAATTCTTTGCTTTGTGCTAATTGTCTGAATGCTCATGACACATTTTTTAGCAGAGCTGAACCATTCAAATGTGGCTAATTGTGCAAAGATGACGACATTTGAATACTATTAACACATCCATGGTGTCCTTGGAGCCCCTCTACAAAGCACTGTTAAGAATCCACAAAGCTGCAACCTTTTTCGTTGAGGCATGCTAATTTTCACATCAATAAATTAGCTGAACAGTACTGTGCTCTGCACAGACACACACCTACATTAAAAAGTAATGACAATCGATCAGCTCAATGTATCAATGTCAGGTTTTGTAAAGTCTGAGGGCTTATAAGAATAGGCTAACTCTTTAATCAGAAACATGAGCAATTTCTATACATATTAAAAATGCCAGTTAAAATTTTTAAAACATTGATGAATGTACAATTGGTCACTGAACAAAATTCACTGGATTAACCATGGCATATATAAGACAAGCTGTTGGTTATGGCACTGATGACATTTAATGTGTAAATAAAGCTCCCCTTCCTGCCGCTCTTCAGGGCACGACATGGATTAAAAACCTACTTAGCACTCAAATCTCACGAGGCCTTGATCTTCTCTTGCCTCAATGCAGAATGCAGCTCAGCTCTATCTTTGTGCTTTCATTAACCTTTTTGTTGATTAAGATAAAAGGCGAACAGCCCTAGGCTGAATCTCTCTCCTTAACTGGAGGTGGGGGGGCAATGTTGACATTTTATTTCCCTAAACGTTCCCTCAATGTTGCGTGAGCTTCACGCTGTGGGAATGCCTCTGTGCATGACCGGTGAAGTCTGTGTAAAATTATGCCAATTTATGGCTTGACGTGGTCAGGTGGCATGGCATTTCGCTCACTGCGTGACCTTAAAACGCGCCTATCAGCTTCTTTGTCTTCAGTGCTGCATAACTGTTGTCTCTGTGAACAAACATTGCAAAAACTATTCACTTTCTCTGTATTTTTCTGCTTTCCTTAAGCCTATATGTACATTATATATATATATATATATATATATATATATATATATATATATATATATATATATATATATATATATATATATACACACATACATATATATATATATATTTTAGAGATGCACCGATGTATTGGCCGATAATAGGCATCAATAAAGGTTATTTTTCATGCTAGTTTAAAAACATCCGATGATCAGGGTTGATTATATCCTGTCAATCAAAAGAGGGTGGGAAAACACCTAGATTTTGTGATGTCTTGTGTAGAACGATGACAAAACTGCAGTTTGTAAGCACTGTACTGCTAAAATTTTACACCGGATGGTGCAGCAGTGAAGTGGGAGTTTTGGCGTCGAGTCTAATATATATATATATATTTTTTTTTGCTGAGCTGCTCATGCTGAATTAAAGTGCCAGTACACCGTTGAAAGATTTAAATGAACATGAGTTGACAAAAAAGTATATATTGCACAGAAAAATATATTTGTAGAGTAGTATATTTCATATCCAGTTAATGTTAATATATAAAAAAAATTATATTACATATTACCAGTTTGATGTCAGTGATGAAGTAGAAATGCTTTTGTTTCTGGTGAGTGAATGTGAGACTAACAGGAGTTTTTTTAGAATTCAGTCAATGTTAATATGAATTAATAAAATTCAATAAGTGAAGAAATCTTACTTTAATATTCAGAATTTAGTTCATGTGTTAATGTTAATTTGAGTAATGTATTTTCTGTTTATGAGACCAATTACTGTGAAACAACTTGGTGAAATGGAGAGAATAAAGTTTTTATTTGTATTTCTTTCAGAATTGTGGAATTAATTATTATTAATTTATAAGAAGGCATAAAGGGCAGAATATCGGTTATCGGTATCGGCCGATATCACGCTGAATAATCGGTTATCATATAGCATCAGTGTACCTCTTATATATATATCTCTCTCTCTCTCTCTCTCTCTCTCTCTCTCTCTCTCTCTCTCTATATATATATATATATATATATATATATATATATATATATATCTCTCTCTCTCTCTCTCTCTCTCTCTCTCTCTCTCTATATATATATATATATATATATATATATAGAGAGAGAGAGAGAGAGAGAGAGAGAGAGAGAGATATATATATATATATATATATATATATATATATATCTCTCTCTCTCTCTCTCTCTCTCTCTCTCTCTCTCTCTCTATATATATATATATATATATATATATATATATATATATATATATATATATATATATATATATATATATATATATCTATCTGTGTGTGTGTGTGTGTGTGTGTGTGTATATATATATATATATATATATATATATATATATATATATATATATATATGAAATCATTCCCTCTTCTGTCGCTATCCTGTTGAAGCGGAATGAGAGAGAGAATTCCTCTCTGAGTCTGAGGAGTCAGAGGGGGAGCCAGTGAGAAGGAGAGTGCTCACTCACACCACAGAAAACTCCCCTTTTCCAATGAAGTGCGCCATGAAGTGTCACACTTCTAGGGAAAGCTGTGTTTATAACCCCACAATGTCAGATTATCCAGCCATTGTGGGGAATAAACAGTACGGTTATTTTGCAATGCCGAAGGTGGAGGAGGCGCTTGCAGGCTAGCTCTCTCCATTGACAGCAGCAAAATCAGGGGGACTGGCTTTGCCATCCAAGCTGTGTAAGACCACCTCCGTGTTGGCTGGCAAACTCTATGCAGAAGCAGGTCTTTCTTGTGGGTCTCTGCATACAGTGGCAGTGTTGCAGGCCTACCAGGCAGACCTGCTGAATTAAGAGGGAGGCACAGAAGGTGAGAGTGGCGGCCCGACTCCCCCAATAGAAATCCAAGGGGACTGGGTGGCCACAATCACATTTTTCCCATCTGGTTCCTTCAAATGTATTATGCAGAATCCACAGTGTTTCAACTGATACTTTAACTAACAGAAAGGGTTGCTAAAGGGAACCCCTATCCAAGAAAGAACCCTATCCAAGAAATCTTTTACATTAAAAAAATAATAATTACCTTAACACCTTAACTTTCTCCACACATTTTCACCTTTAATATTATAACAATATTCAAAGACAGCCTACAAGCAGTATTTTCCCCCAAATATATTTTTAGACAGTTTTTCGGTTTCAATTTTACTCGTCCAAGAATTTCTTCTGGGATAAAGAATCTGCTACATGCTCAGTAACTACACTCACAATTTATCAAATTGCAGCTGCAAATTAGGCTCTTTACTAGGTATCCTACTAAATTTTGCATGGTCTGTGTATCATGTAGTCTGTATATCATGATCATTTATGCAGGGATAAATAAAGAATAGAATGAAACTTGGATACATTAAGTAAAATCAGGGCACTGCATATGCCCTGCAGCAGTTCCCTATAAACTATAAAAGTACTTTAATTAAAGACTTTTACTATAGAAAGCCAGTATGGCTTATGATCGGATTTCTATTTTAAGGAACAGTAAAGAAGGTTTTATGACTTACAGTAGCAGGGTTGAGATCACTCCATAGGGCACGTTTATTAAAAAACCTTTAAAAGCACTGTGTGTATGCTGAACTCCAAGGAGTTAAATACAGAATCATGAGACAAACACTCAAAAGAGAAGAGTCGTTTGTAGGCTGTGAATGCAAGTCAGAAATACACCATTCCAGATAACCATAATATGCAACAATTTTCTCATGTTGCTTTTCTTTGAAATTGTAGGATCAATCAATGCGCTGCACAAAACTGGTATGAAATTGGTCCAAAGTGTCAGTATCATTGAACTTGTTGACATTTATTTTAAATAAAAAATAAAATAAAAATAAAAATAAAAAAACATGATTACACGTGATTGTTGACCTGAGCTCTGTTCTTTGGACGATCAAATAAAAAGCCTTTGTTTAAGCAGTAATATATGAAATAAAATAATTAAGTACTAAAACTACTCAGGTATTATGGATAACCAGGTGCATATCAAACATAAGAGACATCAGGCACACGTTCCCCGCACTTTTGTAGGTAAATGAATCTGTCCCCTGCTTTTTTTTTTTTTTTTTTTTTCTTTGCACGTTGCACATGTCCTGACTAACAATCAAAAATCTCTGAGGGGGAAAATAGCATACAACATTTTTAGACAGCATTTTTCAAAAGCATTTACAAGGTATTGTTTATTTTGGACTGACTGACACTGTGTGCAATTAAAGCTGTGTGTGGCCCAATCAGAACTAATGCATTGCATGAAGTCAGTGGCAGTTTTATGAAAAGACATTCACATGAAGTTTTGAGGGAGTGAATTAGCTAAATTAGCTTTCAGACTGAACTTGACAAGAAGTTATGAACATGTACAATTTGATTATGTTCTGGTATAAAAATGATATTACACAGGGATGTGTTTGGCACAGAGCATGCCTAAATGCACAGATTGCTACCATCTTAAGCGCAATGTAACAAAAATCTCTTATTAGATAGAGTTAGTAAATGATAATATTTTAACTGCATCCATTTTTTTGTTGGATCATATCAACTGTTTTTTTTCCCCCTCAACCAAGCAGTGTCATTGGAGGCTTATTAGTAGATTTATTTCATTTGTTTAGGCTACAACATCTGTACTGTACTCCATACTTGAAATAAAAGTCCTCATTGGGATATGTCTACTACTAAAAAGCTAACTCCTAATCAGAACATACTGTACATTAGCCATGTACTGGTATAAGTGTAATATTTTAGAATAGGTGAAATATATTCAAGAAGAGTCATAATGGACACATAAGTTAATCATGCATAAACAAATTTCAATATAAATGAAACTATAAGCAACTTTAATTGAAAAGTAATTATCCTCTTGTGTATTTTTTTGGCCAAAGCTAGTTGTTATGATCTAAATTCATAAATTCAAACAGACACTGAAAGAATGCCATCCATGTTGTTATGATGTTTGTTCGATTCTTAAGGTTGGTGCTTTGATTAATTGGATCCTTGTGGGGATTAGTGTCTGGGTGTGGGTGTGAGGAGTGGAGGTGTGGGGGAGCGAATCATATACTGACAACTCTGTGTTCTTCACTGTTAAAATGCCTGTTACACCCCTGCTAAAAATAAATACAATTTAGCAAATTTTGTGAGTAATAATGTGCCAGTTTTACCTACCAGAAGTGGTCCACTCACTCTTGCATTTCACACCTGGCTCCAAGCAAGAACTTTCCTTGCACAGTTTCTCTGGAAATTTTGTGTACTTTGCCTAATTTGTACTACATCTACTACAAGTGCTTAGGAATATTTTAGTTTTATTTGAGTCATTTTAATAGGCACTAATACAGCACTTATTGGAGTAAGATTGGAGTAAGCTGGAGTAAGCTGCTCTAGGCACTTCTAGTACTATATAAATAAAAAGTATAATTATTACTTACAAATGAAAAAGCAGGATAAAGCTGAAGGCTGCTGTGTTTGCTCAGGAAGAGTACGCCAAGCACATGCAGGTTTGGATGAAGTTCCTCCTGAAGCTTCAGTACTGTGTCGCCCTTCTGCAACAGGCCTGCATCTGAATGCATACAAATCAGAATCAGAATGACTTTAATGGGGCAAATAAGATTCACTTCTGTGGAATTTGACTTGGCAGTTGCTAGTGCAACGGTTGGATTAGGAAAAGAACAGCAGGTTTACAGCGGTACAGCACAAGACAACGTTGCTTTTCTCTTTTTATTTGTCTCCCTTCGATAGCTGCTGCTAGTGACAAGTACATTTCAGACAATAAGCGTGCAGAATGGATGGGTCAGAGAGTGAAACGCCTCAATCTGGCAGTGAGAGTGCCATGGACGAGTGAAGCCATCCTTCAGCTGCGCACATCACTCTTCATCTGGGGCTTCGGCTGCGTTCAACCACTTTTATGGGGTAAATAATGAATCAGGGTGCAGATAAATGGAGGAGTGGTGAGAACACAGAGAGGACAGATGAATATGGATGGAGATAAGGGAGGAAATGAGGAAGCCTGTCAGAGCATTGAGAATAATTCGTACTCCTGCATGAGGGGGCTAAGAGACACAAGAGAGGCCTGTTTACCTTCAGGGATTCTGCTCCATATTTTCTACTTACTGTCTTGTTACTGCTTCATCTCGACCTTAAACATGTTCCCTGATCACTGATGTCATCTATCTGGGTATTGGCTTCATTATTCTGTCCATATGCAGCCTTTCTTGTGATTTGTCCTTGTGAAGTCATGTATGTTGTGGTATAACTGCAATTCCAAGCTGTTTTCCAAGTGTTTAAGTTTTCTAGTTCTTAGATTCTTGAGTTTATAGTTAACAATTTCCTAGTCTTTAGTCTCATACTAGTTCAGGATTGTAGCCAGCCACAAGCTTTAGATAACCTTAAATCATTTTGTAAACCTTTTTTTATTATTATTATTTTTCAAATAAACACAGAGGTGCCAACATTACTAGGAAGAAAATACTAGCAGGCAGAAAAAATCCCCTGAATTTTACCATAAAAATCCTAGCATATATTGGTGGAAGAGCTGGTTCCATGTTCACAGCACAAATGACAAACAGCACATTCTACCTTGTGCTTGTCACGTTTCGTGACGTAACGGAGATATGACGGATGCAAACGCAGTTTGAACAGGTTTTATTTAGGAGAGACACAGGCAGGAAAATCCAAAACGTGATCCAAAATGTAATCCACAAACATGCAAGAGGTCAGGCGATCGGCAAACAGGCATACACGGGGCAAGGCAGGAATCAAGGTCGTGGTCACGGAAAACAGGATCGAGACACAAAACATGAAACATAAACAATGACTATGAACTGGGAGCGGAGAAACCAGCGTGATCTAAACAAACGAATCGAAACATGAAACATCAAATGAACTATGACTATTATCTATCGTAAGGACTCTTAACTAATCTACAATACTATATCTTATCTAATCTATCCAAGCTACTCTATCTAACTCAATATTCCGCGTTGTGTGCTGGGAGGCGCGTGGTATATATGCGGACATAATCAGTGTTGTAATTGCTGACGGCTGAGGGCAATTCAGACACACATGAAACAACAACCAATGGCCGAACGGGGAGGAGACATAACAGAAACATAAACAAATGCACGTGTCGAAATGTCACGATCCTCAACAAGGGAAAAGCAGGTGCTCGGGCACCTGCTCATGCACGCCCGCTCGCTCACATGCTCCACAGCACGCTGCTTAAAGGGGAACTCGTGACAGAACCTCCCCCCAAAGGCACTCCTCCCGGAGTGCCATGAAACATCCATCTTCATTGGCGGCCCCGGCCCCCTGGGCAGAATGTCCCAAGCAGAGCCAGGAGACCGCACGGCGTTCTTGGCAAAACAAAAAAGCAGAGTGACGTTCATGGCGAAGCAGGAAAGCACCATGACGTCCCCAACGAAACAGGAAGGCAGAGCAACGTACACGGCAGAGCAGGGAAGCGGAGCGATGTTCTCGGCGGAGCAGGCAGGCTGAGCGAAGTCCTCGGCGGAACCGGGAAACAGAGCGCTGTACTCAACAGTGCAGGAAAGCGAAGCGAGGTCCCCTGCGAGGCCAGGGAGAGGAGCGAGGGCCTCCGCGAGGCCAGGGAGAGGAGCGAGGGCCTCCGCGAGGCCAGGGAGAGGAGCGAGGGCCTCCGCGAGGCCAGGGAGAGGAGCGAGGGCCTCCGCGAGGCCAGGGAGAGGAGCGAGGGCCTCCGCGAGGCCAGGGAGAGGAGCGAGGGCCTCCGCGAGGCCAGGGAGAGGAGCGAGGGTCTCCGCGAGGCCAGGGAGAGGAACGAAGCTCTCGTTAAGCAGGAGGGGGGAACGAAGTTCGCCATGGAGCAGGAAGGCTGAGCGACGACCTCAGCCGAGCAGGGTGGCTGAGCGACGGCCACAGCCGAGCAGGGAGGCTGAGCGGAGGCCACAGCCGAGCAGGGAGGCTGAGCGGAGGCCACAGCCGAGCAGGGAGGCTGAGCGGAGGCCACAGCCGAGCAGGGAGGCTGAGCGGAGGCCACAGCCGAGCAGGGAGGCTGAGCGACGGCCTCAGCCGAGCAGGGTGGCTGAGCGACGGCCTCAGCCGAGCAGGGAGGCTGAGCGGAGGCCTCAGCCGAGCAGGGAGGCTGAGCGGAGGCCACAGCCGAGCAGGGAGGCTGAGCGACGGCCACAGCCGAGCAGGGAGGCTGAGCGACGGCCACAGCCGAGCAGGGAGGCTGAGCGACGGCCACAGCCGAGCAGGGAGGCTGAGCGACGGCCACAGCCGAGCAGGGAGGCTGAGGGACGGCCACAGCCGAGCAGGGAGGCTGAGGGACGGCCACAGCCGAGCAGGGAGGCTGAGGGACGGCCACAGCCGAGCAGGGAGGCTGAGGGACGGCCACAGCCGAGCAGGGAGGCTGAGGGACGGCCACAGCCGAGCAGGGAGGCTGAGGGACGGCCACAGCCGAGCAGGGAGGCTGAGGGACGGCCACAGCCGAGCAGGGAGGCTGAGGGACGGCCACAGCCGAGCAGGGAGGCTGAGCGACGGCCACAGCCGAGCAGGGAGGCTGAGCGACGGCCACAGCCGAGCAGGGAGGCTGAGCGACGGCCACAGCCGAGCAGGGAGGCTGAGCGACGGCCTCAGCCGAGCAGGGAGGCTGAGGGACGGCCACAGCCGAGCAGGGAGGCTGAGGGACGGCCACAGCCGAGCAGGGAGGCTGAGGGACGGCCACAGCCGAGCAGGGAGGCTGAGGGACGGCCACAGCCGAGCAGGGAGGCTGAGGGACGGCCACAGCCGAGCAGGGAGGCTGAGGGACGGCCACAGCCGAGCAGGGAGGCTGAGGGACGGCCACAGCCGAGCAGGGAGGCTGAGGGACGGCCACAGCCGAGCAGGGAGGCTGAGGGACGGCCACAGCCGAGCAGGGAGGCTGAGGGACGGCCACAGCCGAGCAGGGAGGCTGAGGGACGGCCACAGCCGAGCAGGGAGGCTGAGCGACGGCCACAGCCGAGCAGGGAGGCTGAGCGACGGCCACAGCCGAGCAGGGAGGCTGAGCGACGGCCTCAGCCGAGCAGGGAGGCTGAGCGACGGCCACAGCCGAGCAGGGAGGCTGAGCGACGGCCTCAGCCGAGCAGGGAGGCTGAGGCTCTGAGGTCACCAGGTGAACCTTGGGCATGGGCGGATCTTGGGTGGCCGTGTCGGCAGACTCGGGCGTGAGCAGAACTTGGCTGTGCGTGTCAGCAGACTCGGGCGTGAGCAGAACTTGGCTGTGCGTGTCAGCAGACTCGGGCGTGAGCAGAACTTGGCTGTGCGTGTCAGCAGACTCGGGCGTGAGCAGAACTTGGCTGTGCGTGTCAGCAGACTCGGGCCCAGTGCTCACCAGCTGCTCCGCCCAGTCACGGGCCGGACCACAAAACCTGGACACCAAGAACCCGATCCACTGTCTCTTAGTAGGCTTGGGAAACGCCAGGCTGCAGAAATATTCCTGGCAGCTGAAGAAAAACTCCAGCGGGTAGCTCCCCAATCCCGCTGTCTCTGGTGGCAGTTCAACAGCGTACCGTTGAGGGAACTGCACGGACAAGAAATGTGGCCAGTAATCCGAACGTTTCCCAATAAGGTATTGTCCTTCTACTCCCATTGTAGTGTGATGTCTCTCTCGTCCTCGTGCTGCATCCATGGTATGGCGGAATATTCTGTCACTTTCGTGACGTAACGGAGATATGACGGATGCAAACGCAGTTTGAACAGGTTTTATTTAGGAGAGGCACAGGCAGGAAAATCCAAAACGTAATCCACAAACATGCAAGAGGTCAGGCGATCGGCAAACGGGCATACACGGGGCAAGGCAGGAATCAAGGTCGTGGTCACGGAAAACAGGATCGAGACACAAAACATGAAACATAAACAATGACTATGAACTGGGAGCGGAGAAACCAGCGTGATCTAAACAAAACATGAAACATGAAACATGAAACGAACTATGACTGGTTATCTATTGTAAGGACTCTTAACTAATCTACAATACAATTTCTTATCTAATTTATCCAAACTACTCTATCTAACTCAATATTCCGCGTTGTGTGCTGGGAGGCGCGCGGTATATATACGGACATAATCAGCGTTGTAATTGCTGACGGCTGAGGGCAATTCAGACACACATGAAACAACAACCAATGATAGAACGGGCAGGAGACATAACAGAAATATAAACAAATGCACGTGTCCAAATGTCACGATTGTCAACAAGGGAAAAGCAGGTGCTCGCTCGTGCACGCGCGCTCGCTCACATGCTCCACAGCGCGCTGCTTAAAGGGGAACTCGTGACAGTGCTTTTATTGACCAAAGACCACAGCCCCACCCTTTTGTATTTTATATAATAAACCCAGGGTTCACAAATTCACAGGTCAAAGCACAGTTATTTGGCTTTTCCACTGGGTAGATTTTATTCGCATTTGGTATGACCACAGCTTTTAGCTGAATAAGTGAGGTTTTCAGGGATTTTATAACAAAGGACTGCAAATGTTGGCAGCTTTGTCCCTGAGTTCCTTTTTTACACCCAGTTTTGCTGTTTCATCACAGCTGGTTCTCTACTGTAAATTTTCAATAATGGATGGATTGTCCGCTGTTTTTGACCATCATCAAGAATCTTGACAATTAACTTTTGGTTTAATTAAAAAATAAAATAAAATAACAAGAAATGCAGTAGAATTTTTCTGGCTCCAAATTATTCGAAGTGTGATGACATATGATAGCATTTTATAAGGAAGTCAGAGTAGCATGTTCCTCTGCAAAATACATGTTGTATGACATAACCATGTCATATATGTGTCATGGAGTCATGGAAGATGGAAGAGTTATCATGACAGTCATATCCAGTTCTATAGCGCTATGGTGTTACTATTACCCTACTACTATAGACCCTTTTCACAATGATATCAGAAAAGGGTTTCGCCTTTCCGCAAAGCAGTGTATTCATGCTTCCATTTTACCTTATGTTGCCATAGTACCATGGGTGGCACAACTAAAGTTCCACCTTTGACAACAAAACAATTCTTGCTGTTAAAATTAAACATTATGAATGGAAAGCAATTTTATATCAAATTCACCAGTGTATACATATGCATCATTTCCTACTGGATGAAGGAGAAGTGGTGTGTGCTCGGCTGTGTACCTTCAGCAAAAGCACAAGCGCCAATTAGCTTAGCTTAGCTTTTGGCCTTAGTGTGTTTAAAGCAAAATAATAATAATAAAACACACTCACTTTTTATTGCAATTGTCAAAATCCCGGTGTAACTCTTATCTCAGTGTCATCATCAGGGTGTCATTCATTATATGTCCCGGTGACCGGGAGTCAGACCGCAGCTCTTCGGCCGAGGTGAAATGCCCAAAATCATATTGATTTTACTTTGAGGAATGTTCTCAAAGCATTAGATTATTCGTTGTCGCATCTGTTGTCAGATTGGCGAGCCTCAACCCAGCCTTGCTCGTGAAGGACTAGGCCTTTTTTGGAGGCTCCTTATATACTATGATTAGACAATTGCCTCACCCGTTTCACATCACCTTCTTATTTCAACTTCCAATTGCCCCTGTGCCAACTTTTTTTGGAACATGTTGCATGCATCAATTTCAAAATAAATGTTTACCTTCAAAAAACTATGCAGTTGATTAAATAAAGCATCAAATACCCTGTCTTTATATGTTGTTGTTTAAATACAAGTACATTTACAAATCATTCCTCTTTTTTTATTAGCATTTTCCATACTATCCCAACTTTTACAGAATTGAGGTTGCATGAAAGATGTTAGAGAGTCTTGATCTGCATACCTTTTAAACTTCATCTAAGAAATTAGACACATAAAACAAGTGAAATGGGCTTACAACTTAATTCCTAATGGCACGCTAGTTTGTACCGTTCATTAAAATGATGAATAACTTTGTAAATTGTTTGTGTCAGTCAGCCACCAATCTTGTTAATGATACTTTGGTGGAGCAATCAGATTTGAGGGTTTTTTTTTTTTTTTGACATTAAGACTACTGTAAGAATGACAGGGGAATATGCATTGCAGAAATGAAAGCTACATCATTAATTTCTGAGAAGGGCCCATCTGCTCTGGAAAAAACAGACAGCCGAGTAATTAAGACAGAAAGCTGCTCAATCTCAACACCTGTCTCTGGATTTCTCACTTTGAGGCAGCAAGACAAAAGGAAAAAATCAGTGAGGAAGCACAATATAGTGCAAGAAGTGTTGGTAAGAAATCTTAAAATGCTGTGGTATAATGATAAGGCTCATTATGGCTGCCAGTGTGCCTGGAGGAACACCCTTCCATTAAATACCAGTTAGGGTGGCTTGTGCCCATGCAAGCTTTTTCTGTTGGACAAACTGGCACATCATACCACAAATTCCTTGCAACCATTCATAATTACTCTTTTAAGCAATTGAAAATTATTTTTCAATTTATATATAAAATGCTATGATTGATGTACAATCAATAATTGATGCACATACTGTATAGCAAGTGATAATTTGAGCATAAACATGTGGCTTTGTTTTTTTTGTTTTTTGTTTTTTTTCTTCAAGGCAGTGTGTTCAAAATGATCAGCAACCCAATAATTAATATTTGTTTAAGCCTTCATTGTAGAGAAAAACAGCACTGGCTCACTACATAACACTTATGTCTTGAAGGGTCTTGGACCATTCATCCATGTAGAACATTTAAAAATCCTTATTTTTCGGTTTGTGCATGTGGACACATTTTTCATATTCATGGTTTCAGTAGGATTCAAATCCAGAAACTGAGATGATCATTGCAAAACACTGATTTTGTGTTCCTGTAATGATTGACTTGGATACGTGTTTGAAGTTTAAAGTTAAACTGAAAGAAGCCAAGCCTTAACTATCTGGCAAAAGCAGCCTGTTTTGGCTAAATATCCAGTTGTTGAAAAAGTCATAGCAACATGAGATGGAAGTCATGCTATTTTGAGAATACAGTCAAAGCATTACGAGAATAAATTCAGAAATTTTGATAATAAAGTCGTTGCATTATGAGAATAAAGTATCATTTTGATAACATATATTAATCGTAGAAAAATGGCATGATCACAATGATAGAAAGCTGAGCCAGGTGATCATTTTCATCACCTCATCCTCTTGACAAATGAAATTCAGTAACGCGTTGCTGAGGCGTTGCTGGGGCTTGTTGCTGAGGCTCGTCAGTAGAAGACAGACGATCAACGACACAGAGAGACGGAGAAGAGTATATCCTGAAAGTTTTGATATTTCATCAAAGTCTGGAAAAACCACCATGGCTTCTAGTTGGAGGTTTTTATCTACTCAGGAAGTTTTAGTTGCGCTTTTTGATGACAAGGATGATGGAAATGCTTCATCTGATTTGGGAAGCGCATGGTCAGATGAAAAAAAATCATCCTGGAGAGGGAGTCGATTTACTCCGAGAAAAAACGTAAGTACACACACAGACACACACACACACACACACACACACACACACACACACACACACACACACACACACACACACACTCACACACACACACTCACACACAGCCATATCCCAACCTTCTAGGGGAAGAGGAAGGCAAAAAAGACCTGGTACAGCCAAAACAGCCAGCCATAAATATACAGCACAGCCCTGGAAAACAGAAAGGGACCCTGATGTTGCCACTATACTCCACTGGTTTCAGCCACAGAGAACTCCTGGAGTCCAGGTTGATTCATCACAGCACTCTACCCCACTGGACCGCTTTCAGTTCTATTTTTCAAAGGCTTCTGTGCAGACACTTTGCACAAATACCAACAAACAGGCAGCTAGAAATCTGGACAAGGGCAAAAAGTACGTATGGTCTGATGTCACTGTAGAAGACTTTTAAACTTTTTGTGTTAGCTGACTCCTCTAATGGCTACACAAATAATTTCTTTGTATATACTGAGTAAAAAAAAGAAGCAAGTGGGAATGGACTATTTTATGACAGCGTTATGGCTATAAATCCAGCTTACCTGGGAACTGGATACAACATATATGTGGACAACTTTTATACAAGTCCCAGGCTTTTCTCAGACTTGGCACAGGCACACTTTGTAGCTTGTGGGACATATAGAGACAGTCGGAAAGGCTTCCCCCACAACAGGCAGAATGTTCTGCACCAAAAATCCCCCAAGGGATCCATCAGGTGGATCAGAGAGGACCCTCTTCTTTTTGTCAAATGGATGGACACACGAGAACTGTCTGTATGCTCCACAATTCACCAGGCCTTCTCAGGGAATACTGTCCGAAGGACCATCAAAACCAGAGACAAGAACTGGACTGTGGAAAATGTTCCCTGCCCTGCTGCAACTGTAGCATACAACAGATATATGGGTGGAGTTGACTTGTCTGACCATCTGTTGCACTATTATACCATGCAACATATGACTTTTTGTTGGAACCGGACAGTCTTTTTTCACTTTCTGGATATTGCCACCACAAACTTCTGCAATGGGAGATTGCCCAAACAAAAGGTCAGAACCCAGTGACACAAAAAGTTTTTATGGAGGAGTTCATTGCCCAGCTGTGTGGGTCAGAGATTACTGGGTGTCCCATAGAAATGCCATGAAGACAGTGCAGCACCTGGCCGTGGCCATTTACAACCCCACAAACACAAGCACAAAGGCCACACAAGGATGCAGGACCTGTGAACGCTTCTGAACGGTGGATAAAAAGAAAATGTGGACACCATGGACATGCAAGGCCCGGGTTAAAGCATAAAAGCCATACAGGAGGAAAGAATTAATAGTGCTTACAAAAAAATTATTCAATTATTATTGTATATTATTTTTTATTACATTTTTAAATTGCTATGTCGGATTAGATTCTTAAACAAAAGCACAGTAAAGCACTCTGGCCTTGGTCACCCGTCTGGTCCCACTGAATCTAGTTATATTTTTTTCTCTTTCGCCAGGGACACATTTAAAACACACATCGGATACAATCAATAAAATCAGGGGGGCAAGCTTTGTCATCCAGGCTGTGTAAGACCACCTCGACATTGGTTGGTGAAGCCTATTCAGCAGTGGGTCTTGCTTGTGGGTCTCAGCATACAATGATAGTGTGGCAGGACTACCAGACAGACATGCTGAACTGTGAGGAAGGCACAGAAGACAAGTGTGGTGGCCGGCCTCCCCCCGCCGAAAGTCAGGGGGACCGGGGGGCCACAGTTGAAGCCTGATAGTAGGCCTGATTTAAAATGATAATCAGTACCGAAAAGGCAAAAGGATGCAGCCCTGAGGAGGCACAGAAGGTGGTATCAGGGGACGAGTGGTTGTTAGGGCAATTCACCCCCAGTATTACTGTAGGGCTCCCCTAGCCATTGTCATCAGTTTTCAGTTTCTCTGGTCAGTGTGCTGTCACAGGGCAACAAAAATCTGATGCTTTCCCTCCAACAAAATGTGGAAAGTTAACATCACTAAAGACCATCTGGCAGCATGGAAACTACTGCCAAATGTGTCTCCATGGGTTTTTTCCTCCATAGGAAAGGGTACTGGGTGCAATTCATAGCTCGACCCCCCTGTTACAGAGCTGTACTCAGCACAGCAATCAACACATTGCAGAGCCCGAGAGAAGCCCATGAAGTAGATCTCTCTAGGACAAAGGGGCCATAGAACATGTACCTCTTCTCTGAGGGAGGGACGGTTTCCAGCCATTATTTCCTGCTACATAGAAAAGACAGGGTGTGTGGCCAATTTTAGATCTGCATCATCTAAACCATACTCTTCGCACATGTTGACGCTCAAATGTATCGTTGCACAGACTCAGTTTAAAGATTGGTTTGTGATGATAGATCTAAAAAAGATGCATATTCCTCCATACAGAATTTCTCCAGATCCTTCAAATTTCAAGGTCCATGCTGGTAGACTCTCATCTTCAGTTCACCCCACAGGTTTTCTATTTTCATGTCAGGAGACTGGGATGGCCATGGGACCTTGATATTGTTGTCAGTAAAAAAAATAGTGTTGATTTTGATGTATGCTTTTGATCATTGTCCTGCTGGAAGATCTAACAATGGCCCATTTCAGTGATGGCTTAGTGGTTAAGGCTCTGGGTTTCTGATCGGAAGGTCGGGGGTTCAAGCCCCAGCACTGCCAAGCTGCCACTGTTGGGCCCTTGAGCAAGGCCCTTAACCCTCTCTGCCCCAGGGGCACCATATCATGGCTGACCCTACACTCTGACCTCAGCTTCCTGACTCGCTGGGGTAAACGTGCACTGTGCTCTACTGTATATGTGACCAATAGACCAACTCTATCATTATCATTATTTGATAGAGTCCATGATGCCATGTATCCTAACAAAATGTCCAGATTCTCTGGCAGAAAAAACAGCCCCAAAACATTAAAGAGCCATCACCATATTTAACCGTGGGGATGAGGTACTTTTCCATATGACTACCTCTCTGTGTGCACCAAAAAGCTCTATTTTGGTTTCATCTGACCACAGAACCCGATCCTATTTGAATTCCAGTGGTGTCAAGCAAGCTGAAGATGCTTGAGGTTTTTTTGGATGAGAGTAGAGGCTTTTTTCTTGAAAGCCTTCCAAACAACTTGTCATGATGTAGTTGTCTTCGGACTGTAGTTTTGGAGACTTTCTGACCCCAGACTAACCAAGTTCTGCAATTCTCCAGCTGTGGTCCTTGGAGATTTTTTGCCACTCGAACCATCCTCTTCACAGTGTGTTGAGGCAATATAGACACACGTCCTCTTCCAGGTTGATTCATAATATTTACAGTTGACTGGAACGTCTTAATTATTGCCCTGATAGTGGAAATGGGCATTTTCAATGCTTATGCTATTTTCTTATAGCCACTTCCCATTTTGAAGCTCAAAAACCTTTTGCCACACATCACAGCTATATTCCTTGGTCTTACCCATTGTTATGAAGGACTAAGGGAATTTGGCCTATGTGTTACCTCATATTTATACCCCTGTGAAACAGGAAGTCATGGTTGAACAAGGTCCTGTTTCTAGTCACCCAGGTACACTAAAAACAATTTAAAATATGAGAATATTCTTCAAATATACTTTTCTCATATTATAGGGCTGCCAATAATTGTTGCACACTTACATTTATAAAAGATATATATTTTTTTATAAACCTGTGTTTTGTTTGCAATTGTATGATATCCATGAGAGAGAGTATTTTTGTGATTTTTTTTTTAAACAAAAGATCAAAAGGTTAAACAATAAAGACAATTATTCACAGCCTTCTTTCCTCCAGGGTGCCAATATTAGTGGAGGTCAATGTGTGTGTGTGTATCAAGCAAATTCCGCAATTTTCAAAGGAGCTTGCACACAAATGACCACAGATTTGAGCCAAGATGCATTATGTGACATCATAACAACATGCATTCAGTCAAAGCCCTCTTCAATTCACATACATTGAATTCACATACATGTACTCAGGGTACAGGTAAAAGGTAACAATTTCATGCAATTAGAATTTCGCCAATTCAATTTCCTGCAAAAAAAAAGCACAACAAACTCTGCAAGCTGCATCACAATTTTGGGGGGGAAAAAAGCCACAGCAAAAGCAAGCGTTTTTGGCCGCACCAATCACAAAAAAAAACTCCTGTACAGTACAGTTCTGAAACTGTCGTCTTTGGGCTTACCAAACCAAACACAGAACTACAAATTCAAAAACAAAACAGCAAAACTAAAAATAATCAACAAACAAACAAACAAACAAACAAATATTAACTCACAACAGAAAGTGTAGGTCCCCACATCACATGCTCAAGCTAATATCATATGAATGCCCTTGATCAAAATCAGTGTGAATAAAAACACAATAGATTAATTTAGGCTCATATTTTCTCTTATGGTAAAGATCCTTACAGTTCTCTGTTTTCTACCATCTCTCACATGGCTATATGCTGTAGCCAATCAGCAACAAGCATGTGACATCCAATAAGGACCTGCCCTACCTCCATTTTAAGTTGATCTTGTGTTTTTGATTTTGCTGTTGTGTTTTTTATTTGTTTTGGGCCACTGCAGAATCCATGACAAGGTGCATTGAAGCTGTCCTGGTGGCTTGTGGTGGTGCAAGATTTTACTAAGACATTTATTTTAGATTTTTCTTTAATTTGTCACTCATAGCTACACGTGTTAAACCTGGTCAAAAGACAACAATTTCTGGTTACTAAGAGCAATGATTTATTCATATATTTGTTTGTTTGTTTGTTTATGTAATTATTCATTTATTTTAAAGGCTGAATTATTTTACATTCATTTTAGTTCCACATGTTCTTAGTTAAATATTTATTTACATATAGTATTGATTTAAAATAGTAATTAGCTTTTAATTTTAAAAAACGTTTCTGTTAGAATGGTTTGTGTTCATACATATTCCTCTAATACTTGTCATATTTGTATACTTTCCTCTTTCTGGTGTTGATTGTATTCATGGTTCTTCATCTATAATTCATCATCATATTCTTTTCATGGTTCATCACAAAAACTCATTATCCTTAGTAAATAATCAAACATACAAATGTGGTTGTAAATAAGAATAAAGAAAATGGTTGCTCTGCTTGATGGCACTTAAAACCTGTTAATGGTTGGGAGGAACATTATGTATAGTTTATTAGGGCTTTTCCAGAAGCCAGAGTCAGGCCAGGCAGTGTGGTCAAGAACACTACTAGGCAGGGTCAGAACAGGTAGATTCATAACCAAAAACACAGAGACAAGCAGAAATGTCACAACCAGAATAACACAATGCAAAAAAACTACAAACATTGCACTAGTGAGACTTGCAAAGAACTGAGACAAACTGGACAACATATCTGAGCATCCTAATGAGTCCACAAACAAGTGACAGGAGCTAATGAGCAGGCGAAGGCAGAACAGAGAGACCAATTAAAAACAGAAGGGCCAATCCTGAGACTTCAAAAGGTGCAGGCTAACTGACCGTGTCCGACTGAACATTCATTATCTATGGGTAATTAAGAAAATCAACACATGTGGTGGATAGTAATGAAGTTAAAGTACAGTCCCTGTAAATTTTAGTAACTCTTTTGTTTAACTTTAAGTGTTTCAATCAAGTTGAAGTACCACCACATTTTTAAAAACTATAGCTACCCTTTCTTCAATAAATGTTTCTAGATACATTTGTTACCTACTGCAATATTAACGTTTTCATGTCGTATTAAAGAATCTATGACTTTATGAGTCAGGTTATGAAAATAGAGAGATGCTAATGCAGGTATGCGTGTGTAACGGGTATGGAAAGTGTAAAATTACACAAAAGGAAATTTATACCTGATAGTAGCTGTCTATTTGTGTGAGTACTTTCCCTTTAAATAGTCATGATGTCGTTAGTCTGTGTAATTTCCTGTTTTGGCTCTTCCTCTTCCCTTTCCGCAACGTGTCTTCATGGGAGAGGTAGGATTTTATTTAGCTCTGATAAATCTAATTTCATCTTTGCCTTAAGAATTACTTTTAAACTAATATTCTTTTCCATCCATCCACCTTCTACCACTTACTCCTTTTCAGGGTCATGGGGAACCTGGAGCCTATCCCAGGAAGCATGGCACAAGGTGGGGTACACCCTGGACAGGGTACCAGTCCATCACAGGGCACAATCACATACACACTCATACACACACAACAGACACTTTAGACACATCAATCAGCCTACCATGCATGTCTTTGGACTGGGGGAGGAAACTGGAGTACCTGGAGGAAGCCCCCGCAGCACAGGGAGAACATTTAAACTCTGCACACACATGGCTTCCGTGGGACTTGAACCCCAGACGCTGGAGTTGTACACATGATTTATTATTTTCATATTTCTACTTTAATTAAGGTTATTATTAGTTTGATGCATCATCTGCATGTTCTTTTGTCATTTATGTTACGTCTTTATATTATTTTACCTCCTTTCTGTTCCCTTTCCGCAATGTGTCTTCATGGGAGAGAGAGAAGAGAGGAGAGAGAGATTAAATGAAGATTCAACCCAGTTGCCGTCCGCATATTTATTTAGTTAGAAGAAAACACACAAGGCAGACTACAACCAGTTACACTTGGTGCCGCGACCATTTCGGATCATCAGATCAGCGCTTCGCCGATCGCCGTGGTTGCATGACGGCTCGCCTGCTTTGCCAATCTTCTCTCCCAGTCGTCCTCCTCATCAGCGTCGTTCGTTGTCGCTCCGTGTTTGTGCATAAGGAGGTCGCGCATGTGAAATGAACAGCATGTAACATCACAGGACAAACTGTTGAATCTTAAAGGAATTTAAGATTTTCTAATTTACTTCGACTTTGACCTTTTTTTCCTCCGGAGTACTTTCTTTCATCGTTGGTGCATATTAAACAAGAGACTTTGTGATTAGCACACCAGGACGCTTCAGTGACCTTCGAGCATAGTATCCTTTATCTGAACAGTATATAATAAATGACTGTAGATGCATTTTAAATAAGAAACAGTGCCTAATAACTTATGTGGTGTGAGAGAAAAAATTATTTTTGTCAAGAAAAGGAGCGTTTCATTTTTTTTTTTAAAATTATTTATTTATTTATTTATTTATTTGATTGATGTCCTCATTCTGATAGTGAATAGTTTTGAGCTAACTTTATTTCATATATTTCCCTGCGTGTATGAAGTATACTTGAACATTTGCCAGCTGGTTAAGGTTTGCTGTTTGGGCCATATTCATTCGCAGTCATTTTTACATTTGATGTGTTTTCACTTTACATTTGAACACATGTTTGAGGATATTGTCCAAGACAATTTCAGCCCTGTGAAACAATCTAATGTCACTTTCCCATTGGGCAGGGGTGGTGGACCCGAAATATATCGCAATGAGGGAGTGTCTGAAATTACTACTCGTTGTTATTGGAGAAGGAGTGCCAAATCTAATGTGGGACTTGACCCACGCAGTTGATTCAGTGATTGGTGCTTCTGTAGGTCCAGCAGCTAGCTCTACCCCAATCACGTGCCCAGATACTGAACGTGTCGTTATTCCTGAGTCATTAGGGGGCATCATTTCAGATCTGGCTCAGAAAATAGGGGAGAGTATTTCAGCCAGCCTTAACCTTGCGCACCAGCCCAGCCCAGTGCAGCCTGATCCACCTTGCCAGTCTCAGGACTCCAGTGAGTGCATTGATGCATTAGGCCTGAAGGTGGTAGTACAGCAAGATCCGGCACCTCCACCATTCTTCAGGGGCAATAAGAGTGATTACTTTACTGTGCATGAGTGGGAAGATATGATGTGCATTTATTTAAACAGAATGAAAGGCAGAACGCGAACTGATGTCTCTGATCTCATCAGTAACAGAATGGCTGGCAAAGCTAGGGATGTGGTTAAGGTGTCTCTGCGAAGCCGCCCTGAACTGAGTGCCAGTGAGCTTCCAAGTGCAGTGTTTGACATACTGAAACACAACTTCAGTGAGTTGGCTTACTCAAACATGCCTATGGCTGACTTCAATAATGCGGCTGACTTCATACCTTCCTGGGACCCCATTTGAGCCCTTAGGGTCAGCCACTGAGAAGCTTCTGACTCTAAAGGTAGCTATTCTGTTGGCCCTGACATCTCTTAAGCGAGCAGGAGACCTACAAGCTCTCTCTGTTGCCCCTTCATGCCTTGACTTTGCCCCTGGATTAGCCAAGGCCTTCCTGTATCCTATGCCGGATTATATTCCTAAAGTGCCTACATCGGCTGCCCACCCTGTGGTGTTGCAGGCTTTCTGCCCTCCTCCATTGCCTACACCGGAACAAGAGAGAATGCACCTGCTGTGTCCAGTAAGGACTCTCTGTACTTACGTCCACCGCTTCGGCCAGTGGCGTAAGTTGGAGCAGCCGCTGGTCTGCTTTGGCGGCGACAGTAGAGGTGATGCTGTGTCAAAGCAGCGCATCTCTAATTGGATAGTGAAAGCAATCTCGATTGCTTATGAGGCGCTTCCCATAGTGTTATGCTAAACGCAACGTTTCGTTCCCTTCTCATCGAACAGGGTTACATGGTTAACCCAGACGTTTTCTAAACGTGACCCAGTAAGACTTCAGTAGCAGATGCTGTGTTATGACAGGCCTCAGTTGGAGATTTTCA
Organism: Ictalurus punctatus; assembly: GCF_001660625.3. NCBI lineage: Eukaryota > Metazoa > Chordata > Actinopteri > Siluriformes > Ictaluridae > Ictalurus > Ictalurus punctatus. The sequence continues at coordinate 10,352,401 of NC_030425.2, forward strand.
GCTTATGCAATCACATGCATATAAGTAAATTATTTAGGCAGCTCATCAGACCAGAGAGTAGCTACAGCGCTAGATACATTAGCTCAGAAAGGGGTAACGTTTCACAGACTTTCATAGTTTTTTCATTTTATGTTTCCTCTCTGGTCTGATTAGTGAACTAACAACATGGTAAAAAAAATTATAATCAATGATGAATATGTTTAAAAGTGAATGGAAAAAAGGTGTTTTTTTTTTTTTTCTTCCATGTGTCAAATTCAAAATCAATGTCTCTCATCTGTCCATGGTGCTAGTCAAAGTGGTAATGTGAAGTACCACTAAAAAACGAAATGTAAGCACTTTGAATCGTCTTATTTATGCCTATGAATTAACAGTTAAGCATTAAAAGGTAACTGTTGTTGCCATTCACTCAGGTTAGTTGCTTATTTGGACCTTTGTAAGCAAAAAATGAACTGGACCATTACACATTTGAATGCTTAAACTGCTAAACCACCATACTGTCACAAAAACCATCCCAAGATTTTGCATAAGCAAATTCATATAAAAAGTTAGAACTGGTTAAGAAAAGCATTGGTCACAGCTTTCCATATGATTTCTTTTATATGACTTTTAATTAAATCTGTCTGATAAAGCTCAAAAATAAAGATCACATCAGTTAAGCTTTTTTGTTTGAATTGAATCCATATTATAAAAACTGTTGAACTTTGGTTCAACTATGTCAAGCAAATAAATACAATATATTTTAGCACAATGCAGCATAACTGATGCAAATTAATAAATTGTCAAAAGTTCTAAAATGTAATGAAAGAGGTACATAAAGATTTTGACCCACGTCATCTATCTGCCAATAGATTTCATCCATTCTGAAAAAAAAGCACAATGCAGACATCCTAAAGTGCATGTCATACCCAAAAAAGCACAGTCATTTTCTTGAGCAGTTGTCACTTTTCTACTTAGAGATGCTGGATGACATGCTGAATGTGATGTGGGGAATAAAGGTTGCCTAGTTACAAAAATAAGACTACAATGGAGAAACATGATAAAAAAAAGTGTTTATACACTCTGTGGGAAGATGCACTGACATTGCATCTGAAGTCATTTTTGTCAAGGTGACTTTGTTACAGATTTTACTTTTATTATTATCTTGAGACCTCAAACCCGAAAAACCCAACTGGCATTATACCTGACACCCAATATTCATCTTGCAGGTCGTGAGCCCACAAGATGATCTGACGGGATTATGTAGGTCACTCATTCACCAGCAGCCCAGCTATGGACACTACCCCAAGCCTGGCTCCAGGGGTGGGACCTGGTAACCCCAATCCAGGCAGGGTACACTAAAGCCACATTTCCACCGAAATTACCCCGAACATTTAGTCACAGGAACTTTTTTCAAGGGACCATTTGGTTCCTACAGACCCTTGCTGTTTGCATTTCCATCATGGTCTAAAGTATTGTATAGATTAGGGAAATTAGTCTGGTGCTGTTGATCCGCTCCTGTTATTTTTGTGATTTTTAATTTTTCTGCAGTCCTGTTTTAATTTCTTGAGCTTCTCTCTGCACTGTTTTCCTGTGTGAACAATGCCCAGCTCGCTTAACCGACTTAATATTTTTAAGTATACTTTTTCACACCATTTCCAGTTCCCTCTGTATTTCGTCCTCAGCATAAATACTTAATAAGGCCTCACCAAAACCAATCAAAATACTGCATGCACGCAACCAACCAGCATGTTCAGCGCCCAAGTCCCACCCCACAAAGTTCATGAACTCTGAAAAAGTACCACCTCCCGAATAGGGACCCTGGTCCCTGCGGTGGAAACACACTGAGTACCTCCAAAAGTCCCTAGTTCCTGGGAAAAGTTCCTGCGGTGGAAACATGGCTTAAATCTTTTTTGTACCTTTCATTGGGGTCATTAGGCTTGATATTTGTATGACCTCTCTCCTCAAGGTTCACCAAGGGTGGCCATACATGAAGCTCCTAGTGACATAGACATGGAATCTTGGCATATACCCTCTGCTCCTTCAATTTGAGAGGAGCCAGTTTGAACAGAGAACCCATAGTAGACTCAAGACCCACTGGAGAGAGTATATATTTCACAGCTGGCTTGAGTACCACTGGGGATCCCCCAGGAGGCCCTGGAATCTCTGGCTGGGGATGGTGAAGTCTCAGGCTGTTGCTACCACTGCAGGGAGAAGTGGAAAGAAAGTGAATTAATTAATGAACAGGTATAGTGACAATTTTGGTGGGGCAGCAGGGTGGCACAACAGATACTGTTGCCTCTATACAGCTCAAGGGTCTTGGGCTTGATCCTAAGCTCTGGTTACTGTTTGTTTAAAGCTTCTCTTGTTCTCCTTGTGTCCAGACAGGTCTCCAGTGGGTTCTCCAGTTTACTCCTACCTCTCAAAAACACGACATTTTATATTGCCTGTAGGTGAAAATAAGTGTGTTAGTGTAGATGCCCTGCAATGAACCTTGCAATTCTTTCCAGGGTGTATTCATACTTGGAGTGTTCCTGGTTTACTCTCTGGATCCACCATGTCTCTGACTAGGGTAAAGTGATTACTGAATGTGAATGAATTAGTAATATTTTGAAATGTCACTGATGACAATATTGCCCTATCATTACATATTTTATAATCAATCTGTATCTGTGTCCTTTCTCCTTTTTGACCACTGGGCAGCTGTTGGTCTAGTAGTAATTAATCAAGAAGACTTGATTAGGCATTTCATTACTCATCCATGGGCCTCAAGAGTTCCACAAACTAGTGGGAAGCTCATTGACATTTATATATCTGTGTGTGATTCACACCTATTATAGGTCACAGTCATTGATGATAATAAATGATAGGTTGTGGTTTGTTCCACCTCAACTCATTCTCCTTTGTAGTCCTTCTGCATTGTCTACTACGTTTTTCATGGGCAGTCCATCAAAATGGCACTTTTTTGAGCTTGAAAGCTCCAGCTACATTATTGTTCTTGACAAACCATAGTTTCTGGGACCTGCTTTAATATTCCTTTCAAACACAATTACCTACCAGATCTTTTTTCTTGCGCATTCTCCTAAAAGTCCTTTTTAAACTTCTCATATTCTTCATCTTAAAGTAGTGTTAAACATTTAAATCAATTATGTATTGATTATTATGTCAATTATGACATAAGAATAATATCATTAAACACACTATATCTAGAGTATGTACTTAGAGTGTTTGCTGTAGATACAGCCAAGAAAATATGCTTTCAGGTAGTTACTTTCAGGATGGTAATTCCTTTTTTTTTAATCTCTGCATGTTCTGATTAAAAAAAAAAAAAAAAAAGAGGGACTTTTTACAGTTACTCCAAAAATTCAACCCAGACTTGAAGGTAATTCCTCCAGTTGCAACTAATGTTTCTGTAAATGGTGTACAGAAAAAATTATTTATTTTGTCACGTACTTTGCACTGCAATCCCATGATGAATGAATACCTATTGCATATCACATTTTCTGGAACCTACATTCACCCTTACCATACTTAGCAGATAGCAGATGCACATTCTCTCCTCAGAGACATCCTTCTTTTTAATGGGATTCTTATCAAACTGCAACAAGCCGGTCTGTGCAGCCGGAGTGTGAACGCCTAATTGAATCATAGAATACCGAGCTGTTACGAAAGATATCTGATGACACTGTCAACCTGGAATATAAATTAAGCAGGGCTCTGGCAACAGAAAATAGTGGTGTGCACATCAACCGGCTGTAATAAACCAAATCTTTAGCATTAACTTTTTATTTAAAAGTGCATTAACACAGATAGGTTATCAATTTCAAGGATTTTATGAGTATAATAGGCCGCATGGCATGAAAGGCACCTTCATCATGTGCTAACGGCATAAAGCAGCAGAGAACAAGTAGACCTGCTGAGGATTTACAGGGATGTAGGTGACTTTGTGGATTGAAAGTCTATTCACTCCCAGTAGTGCAGCTTTCGCTCATCTTTTCAGGAATATGATTGCATTTGACTCACTTTATCTCCAAAAAGGGTACTATGAACTAACCACTGGTATTAAAATTCTTTCAAAAATGAATTTTAGCAGATTTGACTAATTTGACTAAAGAATTGACTAATGTTAATTACTTGAAGGGGCAAATATAACATCTCCAATTAAACCTTCCAGACTGCAACATGCAAGTCGTTAGTGTAGTAATTATTAAGAAGACAGAAACTAAAATAATGCATTTTTTCATGTTGACTCAGCCCTCCTCTCTTTGAATAAAAAGCTCTGCAAATCGCTCATTTGCTATAGTCACACTCACTTGAGGGGAAAAAAATGCTTATCCTTCTAAAATGATTTTCTTTGATAGAATGCTGACTCTCACACTTGAAGTCATTCATTAAGCATAGAAAAGAATATGCCAAGAAACTGGGACTACGTTGAGTGATATTATTCAAAGTTAATTCTGTACATGGCTTCAAAGCCGTGCTGATTTGCAAATTGTGCTGAGCCAACAAAAGATGTGCCATGGCCATCATCATGGTGAGGTCTACTGAAACAAAACAATAACACCATTTTCAATGTTCATGAACTGCAAAAAGCTCATATTTTTAATAATGCAAAACAATGCAGAATGTTTCACAGTAACAGAAAGATTAATATATGCAGACCACAGTGCTTGGCAAATCACAGCAATGTTAATGCTTTAGGTCACATAAGCTACCTTGACAGATATTTATACTTATTTTTGTAATCCTGATGCTTTGATTTCAATCACAGAATTTAGCTATTTAGTCCTGCTACTTTCTAGATCCACTGAGCCCATAGTGCTGCCAAATTAATTTGCTTGAGTTATAGCTCGAGGTGGGCACACTGAGTTGATTTATGGTCACAAGGTATATGCGGTGTATTTTGTATTCAATTAACATGTCAGGAGATACAGACATATTTAAATATGAATGCCAGGGAGAAAATGAAGGAGGTGAGCTATCAAACTGTCAAGGTGAAATATACGTATACAGTCAACCACAGAATTATTGGCACTCCCAATAAAATGCGCAAAAAATGAATATTTAAAATGGATAACACACACAGTGCGTCATATTTTACTGCAAAACATATGGGGGCACTATATTTTTATTTCTGCCAGAGAAAAAAACAACAATGAATTTCTTCCTGTAATGTTTAATAAGGTTGATGGAACTTGTAGAAGAATCATGGATATGTTCTTCATACAGAAACTTTTCAAGATTCTTCATATGCTAGGATTTGTTTGTGTGGATTTTCTTCAATTCAGACAGTCCAGAAACTGAGAAGTCATCGCAAAACACAGATGTTTGATGATTTGCAAAAACACAATCATAATTTTTTTGAAAGAGTCATCAATTTTAACATTTTTTGTACCTCATTGCAGAGGCAGTCTGGTTTTTATGGAACCCTCAAGAAACAGCTTGAATCTTATATATCAGTAGAACAACATCTATCGTTCTTGTGCATGTAGTTCTTGTGTCAGTAGAACAACATCTATTGTGCACGTGTATATAGGTGTGACCAGTATATACGCTGTTGCAATTGCAGCTCAAAAGTTAAGGCTCAGAGCTACTGCTGAGCCCTTAAACCATCATCTCAGCCCAACCTAAGTTCATTTGGACAGAAGCATCTGCCAGATAAAACTTATGTGCTGTAACCCACTGAGGTGGTCAGTGACCCATGATGCTCACCATTAAGTGTGTTATTGAGCATTGTTTGCCTTCTCTCAACTTCTAACATCCTTGATTGACTGATCTATGGCTTGCATTTATAACACTCCTGAATACTAGCACTTACTTCAAACCTTATAATTAATTTTAGCTTTCTCTTCTGCTAGCCCAATTTGTTGCTATTCAAAAGTATACTATCAATTAGCAAAGTGAGAACTGTTCTAAGTCTATGTACATACCTAACGCAAAGCTACAATTCTGGCAACCAACATTTGAATTGAGATTTTCTCAGTTCTCTTCAAATTAGTTATGACATGGTTAAGTGACAAATTTATGTCCCAGGGCACTTTCATGCCTTGTTACCTTCTAGTTCTCCCTTTTAGTTACACTGTCATAGTAAGTCTTAGCAAGCCCCTACTTGCAATTTTTGTACACATCCTCTTAAACCACTATAAGAGAAAAGCACCTAATAATCTGTTTTTTTTTTGCTCGCTCGCTCACTCGCTCGCTCTCTCTCTCTCTCTCTCGCTCTCGCTCTCTCGCTCTCCCTCCCTCTCTCAACATACACATGATATTATTGCTTCCTGATTTGATACCGGTACCTGACCCTAAATGCTTCTATCCTCTGGAATAGGGTTGGGTGATACAGCAAAAAAAATATATAAAAAAATTATCACAATATAATATTTCATATCATTCGGTATCAGTAATTACTGATAAATTTGAATCTTTTTTATACAAAGACCAATAGAAAAAAAGGTTTGAATTTAACCACTGTATTATTAATTTACCCACTTTATTAACAGTCAAACAAAATTGAATTTAAACAAATATCTTCTCTTATATCTTATATGTAGATTAAACAAGTGTTAAACAAACTCTTGAACTTAATAAATAAAATGTTACAAAATGTGTGCAATGTAAATGTGTAAACATTGAACAATCAAGGAAAACTTTAAGGAAGCTCAACATTGCATTATAGCGCAGAATGTGCTCTGGTTTGTGCTCAGTCTGTTAGCATAGTTAGCCTAGCCTCAAATAAAACTCCACTTTAACATTTACTTCCGCATAATACTGTGCTGAGGTCTGCGTCTGATGAGTCAATCTCCTACTCTGAGGACACTCACCGACATTTTAACAGAAAACACAAAAAGCGGCAAAATGTCACATTTCTGCACTGTACATGCGCAGACTACAAGTATCTTGGAGCTTGTTTCTCCGTACTTGGCCAGGACAGGTTTTTTCTTTTCTTTTTTTTTTGCGAAGCTTAATTGTGTTCTGATGTTGGTCAGACGAAAAGAAACCAAAAAACTGCCACACTGATGAGCTAACATCCTTTTTTATTCACAATCTCCTCGGCAGGCTCTGAACTCATTTTCACATGTTTGTGTGTTCTGAGGTCACATGACAATGGCACAACTAAACCCCACAGATATGCAACTTGTTATTAGCTGTTTGTTGTCACTCCTTTATCAAGGCATATGATAGGCTGTTTATGATTCAGGGATAGCGCACGCTTAAGGGCGGTTCATGCAACCAAGCTTCATGTCTGTTTACATTTTATCGAGTGTTATACCGAACATCTTTTCTATTGTTACTGATAAAGGTGTACTGTCAATAAATACAGATACCGTTTTACCGTTTTAACTCTACTTCTACATGGAGTTTCCTTCACCTGAGATTCACTTGCTACTGCTGAGGATGGCCCCACATGGATAGCATAAATATTGCCATGAGGTTGCTGTAGATTGTACCACATGGATACCTTAACGATGGCTGTGGATGGTTTCACTTGAATAAAACTGAATTCAATTGAATTGAAATTGGCTTCAGTGAATTTCTCAGACCAACCTAACAGTCCTAGTTGTCTGTTCCCCTGAAACTTCTACTCTTACAACTTTAGTAGCTACTTACATGTTTATGTGGTCCCCATTCAACCATACTTATACTTATTTTAATAGCATTAAAAGAAAAAGTTAACATGGTGTATAGAATGTGTGTGTGTACATACATTTTGGATACTATTATATCATATCATAGTATAACAAAAAAAAAGGTCGATAAATGCCCACAAATAGTACTGATAAGTATAAGGACAAAAGAGGCAAACTACAAATGACACTTGTTAGTGTGACTGAAGTGTTAAAAAGAGAGTTTACTTTTATAGGGTTTATAGCTTCCTACTATTTTTCTCTTATATGGAAACACACAAAAATTCAGTGGCATCCGGGGTTTATTTTGTAATAAAATGCTGAGCAGATTTTTAAAAACTTATTTCATCTACATGTGGAGTTTCCTGCATTACCAACAATGCTGCTTGACTACCTCCTGATAGTCAGATAAACAGATAGGCGCCAGTGGGATTTAACCCTTAAATTCTTCTCTACCTGAAGAGAACGATGCAGCAGTGCTTTAGTCCTTTATTCTGTCCAGCTCTCATCTATTCTTTTCTGAACACTATGCTCAAACAGATCAGCTTCCAAAGCTTCAACGTTCATGCTAATACCAACATCAGCTCATAGATTGCTCATGTCTATCATCTTATAGATTGCTAACAAGCTGAGATTCAAGTTTTTGCCATAACTTGGCGCAACTGCTTCGTGTATGTCAATGCATTCTGGAAGTTTGAGTCCAATGTTTGCTGCCTCCACTATTTCTACATTGGACTTCTCATTAATATGACATTCACAATTGAGTAATACTGATTCAACGTTAAAAAGAAGTTCTTGCTCTTTTGTTTTTAGAAGCTAACAGCAAGGCATAATTGTTATGATTAAGCGTGTTTAAATTTGCCTCCATTGTAACTGTGCAAGCAATGTACCCCTGTGACACCAGAGTGGCACATAACCACTAACTTCTCATAGGAATAATGAAAATACAGCATCAACAAATTAATGTGTCGCTAAGCACATCGCAAATGTTACAATAATAAGATTTATTTTGTTTCAGGGTGGATTTTTCCTTAAATATTTTCTCCAAAGGCGCAAATAAAGAGCCCTTAAGGGTTTTAGATTAAACCTTATTTTCTTTGTATGTTTGTTCCACTAACTGCTCTTATGCTTGGGTTGTATCTACTTCAGTGCTTTGTTGCTTGGGGGCAAATGCATCTGCCTAAGAAAAGAACAGAAAATGTAGGTTAGATTGTAACGAAGAATGCAGGCACTGCTTTTTAATCTTCATGTTTTTCCCTGACATTTTTCTCTGTGCCCTGGCATTAAGCTTTACTTAGCTGTTGTTCAAACTCCTACAAGGCAAAATGGACAGACAGCTTCTCGATAATCCCACTAATTATCACATTTAGCCTCTCAGAGTTCTGCTTAAATGATGTCATGTTGTGATGCTGCATGTCAGGTGAATCAGTAGGCCTTTGTAGAAACCTTACCACCACCAGTAGCTTATGATGGTATAAGAGGTTCTCAGGAAGCCCCTACTCTTTCATGCTCTCTCTCTCTCTCTCTCTCTCTCTCTCTCTCTCTCTCTCTCTGACAGCATAGCCCTTTCCCTCTGTATCATTCATCTTCATTAGCTAACTGCTCCCTCCATGGCATGTCAAAAATACTTATTGCTTCTCCTCTGTGGGCCTTGGCTGAGGCTGATTAGTTAGCACCGATACAGGGAAATTTCAGCTCTCGTGCTCTGGCGGCATGCTGTTAACACTTCCCACAGCCCTCTTAATGAAAAAACAATACAGCCACCATCTGCTTCTCCTGACGCCAGTCATGCTGCTTCTGTGTGACTCACTACACTCAAAGATGTTATGAGAATTCATCCTGTAATGAGAGATGTCAGACTTTTTTTTTTTTTTTTTTTTTAAGTAAAAAGAGAACAGGGACAAGTAGAAAACAAATACAAGTATTGTTTTATTTGGATGAGCAGTTGAATTGTTTAGCATATAATCCAGGCATCTAAACAACAATATCAAAGAGACTTTTTATTTGGATTTTAAAATACTAAAGCTGCTATATAAACAAATTAAAAAAGGATTACAAAGGATTAAAATTTTAGAATATTAAAAAAAAAAATAAAAAAAATTAGAGGTTGCCAAAACACCGGTATACAGCAAAAAAAAAAAGACATCTTAGCAAGTGGAAATACCTTAAATATACTCAAATGTATGCAGTATTTCTCATTATAAGATTAAAATATACCAAATATAAGATCATTAAACCTTAAGAAGGTTTGATTTCTTAAGAGTAAATAATTTTTTCTTAAGAGTAAATAACTTTGCTATTTAAAAAGGCATCAAAAAAGGCAGTCTTAATTTAAAATCTATTTTAATCAGTCCTGCTCCACAATACCTGAGCATACACTGTTATACATTATGCTCTACCATGTCTGCTCTTTTAGCTTGAATAATGAAAATTACATCAGGGGTACAGCTGTTTCTTACAAATCCCACCAGTTGAGGAATAGCCTTCCTGACTGTGTTCAAGATTCAGACACTCTCAGTCTGGCTGAAAACATGCTTGTTTAGTCATGTACTAGGCTTACAGCTTCTCCTGAAATAATGCAAAGGCAGATCTGGGGCTTCAAAGGCCAAAAAAAAGTATGTCCTTATGTATCTACTGAGCATACATAGCAAACACTGAACCACTTCATATGTTGTCTCCACCTTCAAGCTAAATCTTTATATCGGTTGAGAGAATGTGACATTTTAACACAAAAACAAACAGTATGTTATGAGTGAAAAACTTGAAAATGCAAAAAAAAAATTGCCTTGGGCATGGGTTTTTTTTTAGACATCTCAGCTGCATTATTTCCATTTGTCAACTGCATTTACTATAGCATAAGCATGGTATAGGTCCAATACCATGATTATTTATTCCTAATTGTAAAAAGTGCTCTGATACAACATCTGATAGTGATGTGATACTATGTGACATAGGCCTAGTGTATGTAGTCATGCTAATAAACAGATTGGAAAAGGCAGCAATCTGAACATATTTCACAATTACTGATCAAAGCAAAGCAGAGTGAAAACTGTGCTCTGTGAAAATATTAAGATGAGGTACTACTACATCTTCCTACAATACAAACAATCCTATAAAACTTATCAATGGGCAGTGTCAGCGATCATGGCGATGGTGATGGTAAAATGAGTGCATGGTGCTTTTAACGGCACACCCACAAATGTACGCGCAAATGTGGAGCAGTAAGCATGCACTTCAGTTCTGCTTTCCTTGAAAAAAATGGTATTGGTCTTCATCCCAAAGCTCCAGTATATCTTGATTACACACCTGACATTCTGTCTTTCCTGTTTATTTTTGGGGAAAAAGGCTGAATAAAACATTTACTGAATTAATTTGAATTTTATATATTCAGTAAATTTTAGGCACCCTATTTTTTCGTACAAATCCTGTAATAGATATATATATATTTTTTTTACATCAAGTCAGTACAAAAAAAACAACTATTTTAACTTCCCAAACATTAGTTTTCTAGCACAAAATTAAATGTTACAGAAAAATGTTTGTATGTCATTAAAGAAAGCAGCATATTAAATAAGAGACAAAAAACACAATGAAGGCTGCTGGGTTTTGTTGCAAAAATAAGAAGCAAGTACGACAGTCAAAATCTCCAGAATATCTGTGGCTGGTTCTGCAAGATGCTCAATAATACTTACAGGTCATTTCCTTATAAAACTACACTAATTGTACCGGAGACTACTATTGTTATTTTTTTGTCACACCAAATACTGACTTTGTTCCATTTACTACTGTTTACTTCTCTTTACGGTATTTTTTTAAAAAATGTAGACACATTTAATTTCATTATTTTGAAGGCATCTTTGCTCAACAGCATTTTTTTGCATGTGCATAAAACTTTTGAACAGTACTGTAACCATCTGTGTGCGTGTGTGTACATGTGTGTGTGTGTGAGTGTGTGTGTGTATATATATATATATATATACATGCACACACACACACACATACACAGTATCTCACAAAAGTGAGTACACCCCTCAAAAATATTTACACCCCTGTAAATATTTAATTATATCTTTTCATGTGACAACACTGAAGAAATGACACTTTGCTACAATGTAAAGAAGTGAGTGTACAGCTTGTGTAACAGTGTAAATTTGCTGTCCCCTCAAAATAACTCAACACACAGCCATTAATGTCTAAACCACTGGCAACAAAAGTGAGTTCACCCCTAAGTGAAAATGTCCAAATTGGGCCCAATTAGCCATTTTCCCTCCCTGGTGTCATGTGACTTGTTAGTGTTACAAGGTCTCAGGTGTGAATGGGGAGCAGGTGTGTTAAATTTGGTGTCATCGCTCTCACACTCCCTCATACTGGTCACTGGAGGCTCAAAATGGCACCTCATGGCAACAAACTCTCTGAGGATCGGAAAAAAAGAATTGTTGCTCTACATAAAGATGGCCTAGGCTATAAGAAGATTGCCAAGACCCTGACACTAAGCTGCAGCACGGTGGCCAAGACCATACAGCGGTTTGACAGGACAGGTTCCACTCAGAACAGGCCTCGCCATGGTCGACCAAAGAAGTTGAGTACATGTGCTCAGCGTCATATCCAGAGGTTGTCTTTGGGAAATAGACATATGAGTGCTGCCAGCATTGCTGCAGAGGTTGAAGGGGTGGGGGCTCAGCCTGTCAGTGCTCAGACCATACGCTGCACACTGCATCAAATTGGTCTGCATGGCTATCGTCCCAGAAGGAAGCCTCTTCTAAAGATGTTGCACAAGAAAGCCCGCAAACAGTTTGCAAGCAGACTAAGGACATGGATTACTGGAATCATGTCCTGTGGTCTGATGAGAACAAGATGAACTTATTTGGTTCAGATGGTGTCAAGCGTGTGTGGCGGCAACCAGGTGAGGAGTACAAAGACAAGTGTGTCTTGCCTACAGTCAAGCATGGTGGTGGGAATGTCATGGTCTGGGGCCGCATGAGTGCTGCCGGTACTGGGGAGCTACAGTTCATTGAGGGAACCATGAATGCCAACATGTACTGTGACATACTGAAGCAGAGCATGATCAGTATGCAGTATTCCAGCATGTTAACGACCCCAAACACACCTCCAAGACGACCACTGCCTTGCTAAAGAAGGTGAGGGTGAAGATGATATGAAGATATTTCTAAATATGAAAAAAGCTATAAATAGCACTGAACACTAAGAAACTAAATCAAACCATTTTTTTTGCATGACCCTTGTTTGCATATGAATCCCATTTCTTTTATCAGCTTTTATCTTCAGATCAGATTCTGCCTCACAAGTATGTCATTTTGGATAAAAGCCTCTGCCAAAATAAATGAATGTAAACGAGATCAAGCTAATAGTGTAGTACTATATGTCCACAGTGTACCTGCATCTTCTACATCCTTACTCTCTTCTACCTCCTCAGGGGACAGGGGATTCCACCGGGCTCACATTCTGCATTAATATCCGGTCCATCTCTATAGACTGCAAGAGAAAGCACCTCCTGTTCAGCCATTATTATTCTATCAGGTTTCAGCTGCTGCTAATAAATCAGAAAAGCATAACTCAGAGTAGTACCTTTACTGACTCCGTTTGAGCGACTCGACATCGTTGGAGCAAATCCACAAAAAGGTAGATGAGCAAAGCCTGGTCAGAGTAAGCAAACGTGACTGGAAAGTGCACATATATTCATATGATCTTGTAGCTCTTTATCAATGAATTTTTAAATTGCTATATAAGATATATTTTAATCTTTTGCTTGATTTCAAACTGTCTGATATTACAATAAAGGACAAGGTTTATAACAGAGAAAAGTCAAACAAAAATGACAATAATAATAAGTAGTAGTAGTAGTAGAAGAAGAAGAAGAACAACAACAACAACAACAACTATTATTATTATTATTATTATTATTATTATTAGTTAATGATTATTTATTATATTTATAATAATTATTTATTTATTTCAACATTTTGTTGGCTTTTCTATCTGCAACAATAGGCGCTACACAATTATATCTGATATAAGAATAATGGTCTCTCAAACAAATGAATAATAATAATAATAATAATAATAATAATAATAATAATAATAATAATGATAAACTCACTTTTCATACAAAAAGCAGATCAAAGTGCTTTACAAAATGACGAGTATATACCTTTTTTAAATGGCAAAGGATGTAGCATTTTATATAAGAAAAGCTAAACTAGAGCAATGATGAATAAACAAATAAACAATGTGTATATCTTCAAACATTATTAACAGTCATAGAATATATTAAATTGAATTGTATTGAGATAATGCAAAGAAAAAAAAATATTTTACTAAGGTAAAGAATTCCATATTATGTACAGTATGTCATAAAATGAGATCAGTTTAGACTATTATCTTCTTACCTACATAAAAAATCCAATGAGGAATGAGAACAAGAAGGGAATCAGTCCTGCACGAGCAATCATCACTGGCAGTCCTATAAAATCCCATCCATTTCATCAGCCTAGAACTTATTGCTCAGATTGTACTGTATATCTTATTCATACAACAGTGCTGTTAAATTCTAAAATCTGATTGGTCAGAAGGTGTTAATTAATTTTCTAATTAACACACTCATTCTAATATGCTAGCGTTTCTGTAGTAAATACTCATTCACAGGGACTTGTATGGCAGATGCTCCATATAATCTAAGTCTAATAATAAACTGATCAAAAATGTGTTGATATTTAGCAAAGAAATATATATTATGGTTGATATGCTATGTATAATGGTGAATCATTTTGTAAGAAGTAGGGATGTCAGGAGAACTGATGCTTCGGTACCAAGTTAGTACCAACATTCTCAAAACGTGACGGTACTTGTTTTTCTGGAGTAGCGTTGTTACGGTTCTAATGGGGGTACTGATGTTGCAATTCTTCCGGACCTGATGGGGGCAGCAAATACACGCAAGTGTTTTAGTCGGTCCACAAGTGGTGAAAAAGAAAAACAACAACTAGAAGCACATGGGAAAAACTACAGAAGTTTAGTTCCACCATGACTCATTGAGAGGAAAGGTGGTATGGAATATGGAAATACTTCGCATTCCAGGTGGATGACAACAAACATATAATTGATGCTCTGAAACCGGTGTGGAATCGATGCTATTGTTCATTTCAAACAAAGCGAGGAAACAGCTGGAATTTGGCGAAACACCTGAACGACGGTCCCTATATTATGTTTGTTTGAGGCAGCTGGCATTGTGGCCGTGAAACCAGCTAATGTTATGCTCCATGTAATGTTTGCGATAGCCAGTTCTTTGTTAATGACGCTAACACATTGCAGTGTTATAAACTACCTCTTAATGGGCCACCATGTAACGCCATTCAGCCCATGTCCTGTCAGCTAAATATAGCCTAATGTCACTAATAATTATTCAAATGTTCATGCTTTTAATAAATCTTTTTGGCCTGCCACCATATCAGTGAATTTAAACTAACGCTTGCATTCAGAATATAAGTTGTGTGTGTGCGTGGGTGTGTATGCGCTTAGGAGTGCTGCACCTCCACTGTAGCCTCCACTCATTGTCAGACAGTGTTTGATAACTTAAATCTCTCTCTCTCTCTCTCTCTCTCTCTCTCTCTCTAGCTCTTTTTGCCAGTATCAGCCAGAGGAGGAGAGTTTTTAATGTCATTTTTTTAATTTTATTTTTATACCACACCATGGTATCAATTTTTGGTATCGTGACATCCCTAGTAAGGAGTTTATTTAACATTTATGTCACAACAGACAACTTTTCATGGTAACTGCGTTTGTCTTATTAACTTCTAGAGAGAGATTAAAAGAGGGACCGGTGAGTGAATGACTGTTTATAGTTTCTATGACACAAGTGACAACAGGAAGTAACTGGACGTTCCGCATTAAATGTAATCATAAGCAATTAAAAAGTAGGACATGTTGTTCGTTAATACATTAAACATTGTAATCATTGGCAAATTGCTATTATATGAGATTAACAAAGCATTGTTGTTATAGGAAAATGATCAACTTTAGTTGACGTTCAACACTGACCAATGATCAACACTGACGTTGATTATTCTCCTTTAACAGCATGCTTCATCATGTTTTATTCCTTACATAAAAAAGGACATGGTGTCTCTGGCTGTGTATATTGTCTACCAATGGTTTGTACATTAAGAAACTTCATAGACATTGAATTACTTGCACTGGGACAGAATGGGAAGTGTCTTATAAAAACTATTAAAATCCTTCTGAATACAGAATGGCTAGAAATTGCCTAAAAATGTGGACATTTTATTGTGGCAATACCTCTTTTATGGTGAGAAGAACATAATGCAATTATGTCAGAATGAGAAGTGTCCTATATGAAATATTAAATCTTCCTGAATACAGATGCAGTGCACCATGAAATTGCAATCCCTTATAAATACATATCTGGTTTTCCACAGCTCATAAAACTCAGAATATATCATTAGCAAAGGAAAACACTGTCTTGTGCACTTGGACATTTTGTTGAACATTCAGTCTGATGATTATGTCCATTTTGCCATAATTGATTAAACTTGGCACATGAATTATAATTCATGTCAAGCGGTTTATTATAAAAGCAGGTGACAACTGGAGTAAAGACCAGAAGTCATGTCAGATGTGTCTAAAGATAAATATTACCTATAATTTTATCCAGTTATTATTCTTGTTCAGAATGGTGAATCATGACATCTCATTGGATGATTTAAATGTCGCAGTAGGAGGTGAACACATCCTGAGATGTAACGTGTAAAATTTGTAAGTAATGAGGCATTTTTCTGCTATAATCAGCCACTTCTGATTACCAATCAGACTTGATGTTGATGAGTCTGTAAGACATAATCAACAATTCTTTTTGTCCTGGAACATACAATCACATTTGCTGCGTTTATATTTAGGCCCATAGGACTTATTTAGACCCAAGGACTAATTTCACATTGTGACAGGAAGGAGGGAGGGGCCAGGCTGTGAGGACGCACACCTGGCACTGAACTGTTTAATCAGTGGAAGAGAGCGATAAAGGAGTGGCTGGGGAGGAGACAGGGAAACAGACAGACAGACAGAGAGACAGAGAGAGAGAGAGAGAGAGAGAGACACACACACACACACACACACACACACACACACACACACACACACACACACACACATACATCCACCCACTTCATGCTGGTGTTTCGGTTGTGTTTTTTGGCAACATTTTTGCCGTTTTTCTGTGAGCCCTTGAAGGTACATTAGCTAAAGCTATACATTTTTAATGTTTTATTATTGATTCTATCAATTAACAACTATTATCTGGCCTCTGAATGTAAAATAGGACATTTTGGGGGGAAAACAGAAACTTAATAACTGTATACACTATTAGGTGATAACACTTATTAAACCATTTAAAGTTGAAAGAAAAATGTTTTCTTCATTTTGGGACATTCTAAAATGCTTAATGTGAAAAGTGCTTAATATGGCTTAATGTACTAAAACAACAACCACGGAAAATAATTTTTGTCATGAACACTATCTACAGCTAAGATAACGGTACCATAATCCAAATGGAAAGGCAATATATTTACGTTGAGTTTTCCTCCCACAGACACCTGTTATAAAGGAAATGCTTAACATGATTTAATATATTGCCATTTATATTAAAAGACCAAATTGAGTATATAGCTATTAATAAAACATACTATGTACAGGCAAGCAGATTAACCCAGAATCTGGTGGCTTAATGACCTAAGATAGTGATATTGGATGACCAAATTTAGTTCACATAGTATGTTTTATTAATAAGGTATGTACTGAATTTGGTCTTTTAATATCACCGCCTTAATACATTAAGCCGCGTTAAGCATTTCCTTTTTAACGGTTTTAAATGGGGAGAAAATGCCTAATGTCAGAATACTGCCTTTACACTTGGATTACATGCCATTGTCTTATCAGTAGATAATCTTCAGTACAAGAGAAATGTGAGAGAAAAATGTTTTTTCCTTGGTCGTTGTTTAGTACATTAAGCCATGTTAAATTTTCAACCCAATTCAATCATCTGTCAATTCCCACCAACTACGAGGAAGCCTATCACGTTTTTCCTCTGAAACACATGAAGTCAGCCAATCACATCTTTTAAAACTGCTTCTCATGCTGTGTCATGGGGAGGGTAACACACTCAGTTCTATCCCTCCTCTTCTACATTCCTTAGCTCACAGATGCTCATGATTGACTAGTATCACTGTGACTGACAGGGGACAGAGTAGGCCATCCATCCCATCCAGAGAGCATAGCCAAATTTGCTCCCTTGGCTCCCTGCCGTGGATGGCTGTGGATTCTAACTTGTGGTCTGGTGAATGCTTTTCTGTTCTGCCACTTTAGAACAGTTAGTTTGAAGGTTCTGGAAAGGGACCTTCAGTCACGCTGAGTAGGCACTACTAAGCATCAGTCATTAACCGATCGCAGATTGAGGTACAGTAGGGGGGTGCTGTTCCAGACAAGGTATTGTATGTGAGCATCAAGGCCTTGAATTTGATGCAGGCAGAAACAGGAAGCCAGTGGAGGGAGATGAGAGAGGGGTGTGACATGGGTTCTTTTGGGCTGGTTGAAGACGAGACGTGCTGCTGCATTCTGAATCAATTTGAAGAGGTTTGATGGAGCTGGCTGGGAGGCCTGAGAGTAGTGCATTGCAGTAGTCCAGTTTTGAGATGACAAGAGCCTGAACTAGTAGCTGTGTAGCCTGTTCGGTGAGATAGGGTCTGATTTTCTTGATGTTATACAGAATGAACCTACAGGATCATCATGCAATTGTTCAAATGTGGTCTGTGAAGGTCAAGCTGTCATCAAAAGTCACCCCAAGGATCCTGATTGGCTTGAGTGTGGTTGAGCCAAGCTGTATGGTGAGGATGTGGTTGATCGAGGGGCAGGCTGGAATAATGAGAAGCTCAGTTTTTGCCAAGTTGATCTTAAGGTGGTGTTCCCTCATCTAGTTTGACATGTCAGACAGGCAAGCAGAGATTCGTGCAGAGACAGATGGATCATCCGGCCAGAAGGACAAATAGAGCTGGGTGTGATCAGCACAGCAATGATATGAGAAGCTATGAGATTCAATCACAGGCCCCAGAGATGTAGTATAAATAGAAAAGAGCAGTGGACCCAGAACTGACCCCTGGAGAACTACAATTGTGAGTTGCTGAGTTTCAGAAGCCCCTCCCCTCCACAATACCTTGAAGGATCTGCATGTCAGAAATGATTCCACCCAGCGCAGAACCGTTCCGGTGATGCCCAGGCTGGACAGATTTGACAGGAGGATCTGACAGTTCACAGTATCAAAAGCAGCAGAGAGGTCGGGTAGGATGAGGACAGATGATCTTGGGTTGATCTTGCTAGTCGTAAGGCTTCAGTGATAGAAAGCAGAGCAGTCTCCGTGGAGTGACTGCTTTTGAAGCCAGACTGCTTGGTGGAGGTTGTTCTGTGTGAAAAAATTGGAGAGTTGATTAAAAACAGCTATTTCAAGGATTTGGGGGGGAAGGGGGGAGGGGGGCAGGTCTGTAGTTGTCAACTGCAGCAGGGTTAAGTGTCGGGTTTTTAAGCAGTGGGGTAACACATGTTTGTGGAAGTGTATCCTGGCATGAACAAAGGAGATTTCTGAGGACCTTGTTGTTGATGCTCATCAGGCTGGAAATTTTTTTGTCTCATTTGCTTAAGTGGGTTGTCCTTGTATACTTTTAGGACTTTTGTGAAAATCTTATTATGTTTTAGGTCGTATTTATGCAGAATTATAGAAAGAAAAAAAAAGGTTCATAAACTTTCAAGCACTACTTTATATCCACCTTCCAATTATTGAAAATATATTACGTTAAGTAGGAGATTTACAAAGAACTCTCTCTACTACGAACATACAGTATACACATCCTTAGTCTCCCATCTCTCTTGTATTTGCATTCTATTAAATGCTTTTTTCAACATATTTGTAGGTCTCTATGCTGGGTGATACATTTCAGGATTTGGAATCACACTAAAGGCCAACACCCAACACATTTCTGAATCTTTTTTTGACACTGGCCTCACTTGCATCAAACACAGCAGACAGGCGCCCATTTATCCAGCGTTTCAGCACTGTGAGATGTGAGTCCACACACTGTACAGTGGCACATACAGAACACAGGCAGTCACTACAATACAAGTCTGGTGTGAATTCTAGGTATTATTAGTTTAGTGTGAAAATGTTGAGTAGTAGGTACTATGGGCTATTTCAATATTATTTTTATGTTCTGACTAGATGAGTGACATGAGGCATTGGGCCACATTTAGCCAACAGGCCATGAGACTTGTGATTTTTTTGCTTGTTTTAATCACCATTTTTTCACTATAGGCAATTTTGTTGAAAAAATATATAAATAAAATAATAAAAATAATAATAAACACTGTCACAATATAATTAGACTTTAAGACCAGCTGACATGAAACTTAATGGTTTACCCAGACCTACTGCTTGACAAAATGTTTGCAACATGTGCTGTGTAAGGTAAGTGATAAATATATATATTTTTTTTAAAAAACCCAGAAACTAGATTTCTTTTACTCTACTGATCAGTCTGACACCAGTCAATCAGTTCATTTTAGATTTTTTTTGTGTCACTAAGTATATAAATTACAATTGAGTATAAACAGTTGATAATGACAAAGCAAATTTATAGTAATGAGACAGTGTGTCAGATATTTCTTCATTCTGACATGTACAAAAATGGTCAAATAGTGTGTGTTAAGATACAAATAATGAAAAAAAAAAAACCCTAAAAGAATAAACAAAAGTCAATTGTTTTCAAATTCTGCATTACCATGCCAGATCAACTGCCTTCTTTAAATCGGGTCCTTAAGAAGGTTATGATGCTGAATTTTTCTTATATTTTGAATTGCTTTGTTACAGGATACACCATATATTTTATTTTACACATTTTAAAACACAGGTACATGAAACCCCTGGTTTTAATGGTTAATGTGTACTATAGTATGTGACATGCATGCTTGGATTCTACTTGCCTAAAATTCCAGTTACCAGAATAGTTGCAACAGTTATAAAATCTGTAAAGAGAGAGAAAAATTTTCACAGAGTATATGACATGTATTCCAATAAAACTAAACAAAAAAACAACAACAAACAAACAACAACCAAAAAAAAAACTAAGACCTGAATGGACACAGCTGAAGTAGGCATATTATTCTAAGAGCTGATATGAAAAGATTGTATTATTTCTGCAATAAGAATTAATTCATCTGTTAAGTAAATGATTTATTTTGTATTTGGGGAATGGAATATATTGTATTACTGAATGAACTTTTATTTTGATGGGGAGTTATGGTTTTGGGAAAAAAGAGAGAGCGGGGAAGGGAAAAAAAATAAAGACATGGAAAAGTATTAAGGAAGAGCTTGTTATAGTGTCTTTGTATTTTATTTAGGGAAACAAGCCCCATACCACCCACACACAACTATTACATAATTATTGATTCTATTGTATAACAAGATATCCAACATACACAAGGATAAAACAATGTAATACTCTCATATTCTCACATGCTTACTGACAAATACTGCCAGCTAAAACACTGAGCCATTTTTCTGTGCTGCTAAACACACCACTCCACAGACAAATGTGTGTCTGCATGGCTTTGTGTCTGTTCTCAAAGAGAGAGAGACAGAGAGAGGGAGAGAGAAACTTTTAAAATATAATTTATTCTACAATTAAAAAACCTTAACATACAAAAGACATTGTTTTAACAACCCAATACCAGTTGAAAAAGAGATCCTCGTCTCCTATAAAAGTCACCCCTTTGTTTACGCACCATTTCTTCTCAAACATTGGAAGATTACAATTCATTTGATAAAATTCATACTCTAATCTAATCCTAGACTCAACCAAGGCCTTAAATAATTTAACCATGTTGACTTCTTTTCCTTGAACAACCAAAAAATTTGAATAGTTACAGATTTCCTCCCTGTCCTGAGAATATCTACACCCATAAACACTGTTTTCGAGAAAATTATCCCTAAACTACAAAACATTTTATCGAAAAGATTAAAGAGCGGAGATAATTTACAACATTCACAAAAGAAATGAAACACGGTATTGAGTTCATTACACAAAGTGCAAAGTGGGGAGGTTCCATATTTACATTTAAACAAAAACACTTTTGTTGGTAAAGCACAATGTAAAATCCGCCACGGTAAATCACCAGACCGTTTTGGTAGAGGGTTTTTATACAATAGCCGCCATGAAGGTACTTTATATCCCGACGTCAAGAGATGAGTCCTCCATTTTGTATCCCTCCTCCCTCTTAGTTGTCCGACAAAGTAGGACTTTACACAGGAAATATATACATTTTGTTTGTTCACCATAGAAACCGGACGATTTTGCAAGCCTTTAAAAGATAATAACATGTTTACATTGTCTCCATTGTTATTTTGAGCTACCTGTGGAGTTATATACACTTCTGGAAAAGGAACCTTTGTGTTTTTACCAGACATAAAATCAGTTATATATTCCCACAGAGTCGTCGGAAAATATGTTTTCAAATTCTTTAATATGTTCCTGACTATTCTCTCTGATCTACCTGCAATCTTCCTAGTTGTACTGAAAAACACTCTCTATTTGTCAAATCAAACAGGTTTCCAATTTTAGTTATCCCAGCTAAAACAAAGTTAGAAATATTGGTGTTAGACATAGTGCATTTTTGAGAAAACCAAGGATTGTGCAGAAGTGGTTCATCAAAACCAAAATGTTCTTTCCACTCTGACTTAAAGTAACCCAAGCTTCAAGAACTGATTCATAAAACCTTATCTTAAACATGTCTTTTACCACATTTCCTGAAATCAGAAACATTTGTTTATCAAAATCCATCTTGTTTTTTCTCCGTAGAATGGCAAGGCCAAAGCTGATCCACGGTACAGAGTCCGACGAGTAAAGCAACTTTTGGGCGGTTTGTAACCTCATGGCTTTCACCTTAGAGGCTAAATGAATTAATCCTTGACCGCCCTCAATGACAGGGAGACACAGTACCCCCGGGGGAAGCTAATAATGACCACCCCAAAAGAAGTCTACAAAGGCTTTTTGAAGTTGTGACAAAAGCTCTTTCGGAGGATCCAACACTGTTAGACGATGCCACAGCATTGAGGTGGCTAGATTGTTCACTACTAACACCTTGCCTCTGTAGGAAAGCTGGGCTTGAATCCATTTCCATCTCTGGAGCTTGCCTTCCCAGTTCTTGTTCATGTGCTGTTCGGTCCCCCAAAACAGCCCCAGTATCTTAACCCCTTCTTTATTCCAAGGGCACTGATGTGGGAGCAGAGGTGGATTTTGGTTTGACCAATGGCCTAATAACAAAGTATCAGTTTTTTCCCAATTGATCCATGTGGAAGAAGCACTCTGAAATACGCTGAGGCATGAGGTTAAATGTTTAACATCATCTTCAGATCTAATGATCACTGTGATGTCATCTGCATACGCTGTTAGTTTCACCGTAGGTGTGTTTGAAAGGTGAGATGTTGGAACTGTAAATCCTTGCAGCTTCTCTCTCAGCATCCTCAACATTGGTTCAATGGAAATCGTGTACAAGAGACCAGATAAACTACAACCTTGTCTCACTCCTCTACCTACAGAAAAAGCTCTGGTCAAAATTCCATTTATTTTCAGCATACTATAGACATCTTTATAAAGAAGCCTTATCCACGAAGTAAACTGTTTCCCAAAGCCAAAGCTTTCACGTATTTTGAACAGGTATTCATGGTCAACTTTATCAAAGGCTTTTTCTTGGTCCCAACAGACAAGACCAAGATCTAATTTATGCAGTTCCATTAAGTACACAGAGTCCCGCACAAAAAAAAAAAAAAATATATATATATATATATATATATATATATATATATATATATATATATATATATATATATATATATATATATTAATTATAGATCGCTTTGGTACACAGTAGGACTGATCTTCATGGATGATGGATGCTATAGATTTTTTAAGACTATTTGACTATTTAGATAATATTTTATAGTCAGTGCCTAAAGAGAGACCAGTCGCCAGTTCTTTAATAAACCAAGATCTCCTTTCTTGGGTAAAAGAGTCACTACAGCTCTTCTACAACTGAGGGGTAGGATTTTTGATTCAAAGCTTTCAAGAAACACCTCATACAAATCCTGTCCAATGAGGGACTAGAAGGCTTTACAAAATTCAGAAGTCAAACCATCTAATCCTGGTGATTTTCCTGAAGATTCCTGCTGGACAGCTTCCGTTAACTCCGGAAAGGACAGAGGTTTCTCCAGCTCAGCTTTATCTTCTTTTCCAAGATGCAGCAGTCCATCTAAAAGCTGATTAATTGCTCCAAGGTTACAGTATATAATTCTTCATAAAAAGATAGAGTTTGCAAAAAAAATTTATTTATTTTCCGTTATTTCTTTCCCATTTGACAATTTAAGATGATGTATATTCTTTTTTTTGTCTGATGTTCTTCTCCAATGAAAAAAAGAAAGTTGTTGAAGAATCCATGCTGTTTAACTGAAAATATTTTCCCCGTATGGATGTACTACAACTTCTTTCTTCATGCAAATTTTTCAAAATCATGTTGTACTCTTCAAGCATTTTTGGCAGTTTTCATACCTTCACCATCACTGATGGAGCTGCTTAGCATTAGAATCTGCTGTTCTAAAACCTTGACTTTTTTCTTTTAGTTAATTCAGGTGACTCCTTGTGTATTGTTGGCACAAGAGCTGGATCTGTACTTTTCCAATATCCCACCACTGGCTTAAAGTTTTATACTGTGATTTTCTTTCTCTCCACTCTCCCCAAAACTGAGTGACTAATTGTGCGAAAAATTTATCTTGTAATAATCTATTATTAAAACGCCAAATCTTATAATAAGAGTTACTCTGTGTTATAGTCATAGTTACCGCAGTTAAGTGATGGTCAGAAAATGGTGTTGGCAAAATATTACTATTGGAAAATCTACCTCTATTGTTCATCTGAACCTAAAATCTATCGAGTCATGCACCAGAAACCGTATTAGAATTAATTTTCACCCACGTATATTGTTTACTGCTAGGGAAAGCTTCTCTCCATACGTCTACAAGACTATGATACTGAACAACAGTTTTGAGAGTCTCAGCTGAATTTAGATGAGGTTCAACATGATTCTGATCCATAGTGTAATCGAGGGTACAATTAAAATCACCAGCTAAAATTATTATTCTGTTATACGAAACTTTTGAAATAACGTCTTTTTTTAAAAAAAAAAAAAAACTATTTCTACCCCCCTTGTCTTTTCTTTTGATAATGTGAGTCACAACAACACATTATCTTTTCTTTTCATTACAACAAAATATTCAAACCTTCTTCACCTTACAGTTAATCATAACTTTTACCTTTGTTATTATTTTCCTGAGGCGATAATGCTTCTGCATGCTAAGTTCTTCGTCAGTTGCTTTATTCATTTCAGTTTTACACGACACAAAAAAGTGCTTTAAATCAGGGAAAAGGTCTCAATGTATGGTTTCCAAGCTCCTTTAGTTTCATCTAGAAAGTCATTAATTTGCTTTATTGTGCACAGTCTAGCGCAGAGAGACTCTGTCCTTTCAGCATAATCCACATCAGAAAGACTCTCTGTGCTCTCTAGATCAACATCTGATTCATTTTCAGAGTGAGCATACTGTGAACTCATGGTGGACATCTGAGTACAGCTATCTTCAGCTGCTTCACCTTCACCATCCGCTTTATTACTTCAGTTTCTGTCTGTTCTTTTTCTGATGGTTGATCATGTTCATTTACTGTCAGAGTCGATGTTTCTCCACTACTTACCTGACTTACACCCTCCTTGTCATTATCATGATTTTCTACATCTGCTGCATCAATATTTCCTTTAGGTGCTGTTTTAACATCTGAAATGAGATGGATATTTTGTCCGACATGTCGCTCAGTTGTTTGCATATTAGACGGTTTGTCTGACATGTCCTAGTTCTCCGCACAAAAAAAACTGCATCTGATCCAAACTAATAAAGACTGAGTTATCTTTGCCTTCATTAGTTAGCTTTACAGCCAAATTGAGCGAGAAAAACAACAGCATTATTCATCCTAGAAGCCGACTTGATATTTGACACACCGACCTGTTCACTGACTGCAACCAGCACATCTTCCACAGATATGGAGTCATCAGGTGTACATTTAAATCCATGTCTCATAGTCAATCGTGAGAAATCTCCACTTGACCATTTGCAAAGTTTTCCGACTGAAGTTGGCGCTCAAAGAAGTTTTATGTCTAAGATTATTCTTTTTTCCACAAATCATGAAAAAGAACGAAGAAATTGATTAAAAGTAACAAACTCTCAAAAGCATGCTCGCAAAACTCTCGACTCCTCCCACTACCCACAATCATGAGAGAGAGAGAAAGAGAGAGAGAGAGAGAGAGAGAGAGAGAGAGAGAGAGAGAGACTCCAGGGCCAATAGAATGTCTTGGCCCCAATCAAACCCAACGAGGAAATTCATTTGGATTTAATAATACATGCCAGTCAGCATACACTTGAGGGAAATAAAGTGCACTTGCAGAGAAAGGGCCTCTAGCAGTTTGTTTTGGAAGCCATGTGGCCTTAAGACTAAAATATTTCACACGTAACAATGTCTCTTCTCTGACCTAATTAGAATACGACTCAGAACTGCTTTGATGCAAAGTAATACACAGCAAAATTGACAATGTTGATTTAACATCCAGAGTGTTGAATGTGCACCCTACAGTGTTTATATAAGTCCATTGGACTCAAATGAACACTCTGGGTGTTAACTCAACACTAGGGATTTTACTGTGTATAATTCTGCTGATTAACTGCTAACTAAAAGAAAAAGGAGGCCCTTGCAGACGAGAATGTGAAATTGACGTTGCTAACAGCACATGTACAAGAGCACAAAAAACTTCCTGAACCATCACCTGCTTTCACACTTTTTTTTGATACTGCATGATCTAATGCATTATCAAAAAATCAAAGAAACATCACACACTAAATTAACATGGTGAGATAACAAAGCAAACATTTTGTAAGGTAAGTGTGTATCTTTCTTTAAGAAACTCATCCATTGGGACCTCTAATTTACACCCACACTCTCAGTCAAAATGATTGATGACAATGTGAGCAGAAGCAAAGTAACCATAATGGAGCTTTAATGACACTTATATGGTTCCTCTGGCAAACTTCCAACTTGAGTGACATCTTTATAGCTGTTTAATTAAGATGCCATACAAATTTTGTAGGAGTATGTGGTTTCCCCACAAAGTATTTCTGAGCAGATCTCGATTGGATGCTTGGTTGACATTTATAGCACATGTCCAGAAAGTACGTGTCATTGTGGTGCTTACCACAGCGAGGTTGAATGTTCGAATCTGATTGGTCAGAAGGTCAGAGGGTCAGAAGGTGCATTATTTTCGTATAACAACACTGGTAGTTCTGGCTGTAACATGAATGTTAATATTAATCCGCTCATTCTGATGTTATTCTTTCTATAGTGACAGCTCATACACAGGTTCTTGAACGGATTTAAAATGTGTTGTTGCTTAACAAAGTAATTCTTTGTTAGGAAATGTGTATTTAACATTTATGGGAGCAGTCTCGGTTGTAAGCACACAGAGAAACTCTTTGGTTAAGATGCTAGACTGCTGATCAGAAAGTCATGAGTTCAAACCCCAGCACCACTGCTGGGCCCCTGAACAAGGCCTTACCCCTCAGCTGCTCATATGTATAAATGAGAAAAAATATAAGTCACTCTGGATAAGGACGTTGGCCATAAATATTAATTAATTACAAACAAAAAAATACCTTTGATTTAATCCATGTTTACTTTGTGCTCAAATCCAAATACAGATACTGATAGTAATATTTGGAGTACAATACAAATAATGGCATTGTGTTACACCCCAGGCCCCTAGTTGATTGGTTTACTGTGATTTCTCTGTATACACACACATACATACAACATACATGTTTCCTATGGAAAAATAAACTTCTGAAAACAGTGACAATGAGTGTTTTGTAGCAAAATATGAAATGCATTGAGCTAGTTAATGGAGAATTATATCCTTAAAAAATGGAGGGGGAGGGGTTGTTTAAAGGCATCATTTCATGATTTTTAAACTTCAATTATTTTTGTTTATTGGGTGTAATAGAATAGGTTAACATGCATTAAATGTTCATTTCAAAATCAAAAAACGCATTATTTATCACATACTGTACATTATTGAAGTACCTCTATTCCCAGGCTGCCTGAAACACTCCGATTTGGACAAAGCTCCTCCTTCTGAAAAAGTCCGGAGTGCTCTGATTGTCCAGCTGACCTGTTTTGTTGTTATTACCCAAAAACCTCAATCGTGTTACGGGAATATAACGCCCCTTTGGTTAGCTTCAGCCTCCAAGGCTTCTAAAACAATTCTAAGCTCCTAAGCAACATGTCGCTGGTATTGCTGTATCAGTTCGAGCCCGAGTCAGATTCAGAAAATGCGGATGATTTTGGATGAATGGAACCAACTTTGCAAACATGATTCACAGTGGTAAGTTTTTATTTTGTAACTCTCTTACCTTTCAGATTTGATGTAAATTCCGATGCCCCACTGGCGGGCAAAACTGTGCTATATACTATGCAATATAAGTGCAAAACTATGCTATTACACAGCTTCTGTGGGAACATAGGTACTTATGCGATATATCATGTATATACAGTATCTCACAAAAGTGAGTACACCCCTCACATTTTTGTAAATTTTGATAATATCTTTTCATGTGACAACAC
Organism: Ictalurus punctatus; assembly: GCF_001660625.3. Lineage (NCBI taxonomy): Eukaryota > Metazoa > Chordata > Actinopteri > Siluriformes > Ictaluridae > Ictalurus > Ictalurus punctatus. The sequence continues at coordinate 10,380,833 of NC_030425.2, forward strand.
TAAAGAAATGACACTTTGCTACAATGTAAAGTAGTGAGTGTACAGCTTGTTTAACAGTGTAAATTTGCTGTCCCCTCAAAATAACTCAACACACAGCCATTAATGTATAAACTGCTGACAACAAAAGTGAGTACACCCCTAAGTGAAAATGTCCAAATTGTGCCCAATTAGCCATTTTTCCTCCCCGGTGTCATGTGACTTGTTAGTGTTACAAGGTCTCAGGGGTGAATGGGGAGCAGGTGTGATAAATTTGGGGTCATCGCTCTCACACTCCCTCATACTGGTCACTGGAAGTTCAACATTGCACCTCATGGCAAAGAACTCTGAGGATCTGAAAAAAAGATTTGTTGCTCTACATAAAGATGGCCTAGGCTATAAGAAGATTGCCAAGACCCTGACACTAAGCTGCAGCACGGTGGCCAAGACCATACAGCGGTTTAACAGGACAGGTTCCACTCAGAACAGGCCTCGCCATGGTCGACCAAAGAAGTTGAGTACACGTGCTCAGCATCATATCCAGAGGGTGTCTTTGGGAAATAGACGTATGAGTGCTGCCAGCATTGCTGCAGAGGTTGAAGGGGTGGGGGGTCAGCCTGTCAGTGCTCAGACCATACGCTGCACACTGCATCAAACTGGTCTGCATGGCTGTCATCCCAGAAGGAAGCCTCTTCTAAAGATGTTGCACAAGAAAGCCCACAGTTTGCTGAAGACAAGCAAACTAAGGACATGGATTACTGGAACTATGTCCTGTGGTCTGATGAGACCAAGATAAACTTATTTGGTTCAGATGATGCCAAGCGTGTGTGGTGGCAACCAGGTGAGGAGTACAAAGACAAGTGTGTCTTGCCTACAGTCAAGCATGGTGGTGGGGGTGTCATGGTCTGGGGCTGCATGAGTGCTGCCGGCACTGGGTAGCTACAGTTCATTGAGGGAACCATGAATGCCAACATGTACTGTGACATACTGAAGCAGAGCATGAACCCCTCCCTTCGGAGACTGGTGCCGCAGGGCAGTATTCCAGCATGACAACGACTTTTGCCTTGCTAAAGAAGCTGAGGGTGAATGCCAAGCATGTCTCCAGACCTAAACCCTATTGAGCATCTGTGGGGCATCTTCAAACGGAAGGTGGAGGAGCACAAGGTCTCTAACATCCACCAGCTCTGTGATGTCGTCATGGAGGAGTGGAAGAGGACTTCAGCTCTGGTGAACTCCATGCCCAAGAGGGTTAAGGCAGTGCTGGAAAATAATGGTGGCCACCCAAAATATTGACACTTTGGGACCAATTTGGACATTCACTTAGCGGTGTACTCACTTTTGTTGCCAGCGGTTTAGACATTAATGGCTGTGTGTTGAGCTATTTTGAGGGGACAGCAAAATTACACTGTTATACAAGCTGTACACTCACTACTTTACATTGTAGCAAAGTGTCATTTCTTCAGTGTTGTCACATGAAAAATATATAATCAAATATTACAAAAATGTGAGGGTGTACTCACTTTTGTGAGATACTGTATATATAAGTTAAGATTCTTTTGATTCGACTGATTTAAACCGTTTCACGTTTCAAGATACAATCAGAACAGCAGCTACAATCAATGTCTCTGTCAGACCACCACCATACAAATAAACACTTACAAAACTGAGGCAACTTAGCAAACTTTAGCTAGCACATTAGCAAAGGTCTACAATTGAGCTCTGGGCCACAACACAAAATTCTGCATTTGAACAGTCAATAGCAGACGCTTCATAAAATAATCAAACACATGCACAGATTCTGATTCAGAAACAAAATTTGTCTGAGCAAATTTGGAATCACCTCACTTCTCAGAAGTAGCCTTTGTATGTAGCCTGCCTTGTACTCGCCCAGGTTCAGGAAGCTGTCCTCTGTAAAATGTGCTGTGCACAAGCAAGTGTTCAGGTTGTACTGCTCAGGAACAGTGTTATAAATAAACAGTAACCATGTATTCCTAATTTTATCTGTTTTCGGAAGGCCAAACAAAGGAGTTTTGCTTTCACACCAAAACATACAGCATCTCCACGACATGGTGCCTGTATTCACTGAAGCCTTGCCTTCTTTCTTTGTGGCTGCCTTTGGGTGGGATTATGCTAATAGTTCATGCTGTGAGGTAGATGTTTGCGGAAGTAATATCTGGACTTCGAACTAGGTGTTTTGGGCAGGTCTGGAGCAGTGCTCTCTGGTAGATAAAATAAATCCCTTTTGGGTAGTCTATGAGCTTTGCGACTTTGCAGATCTTATACATGCACAAACAGATACATTACATACCCAAACAAAAGTCAAACATTAAAAGTCATGATAATGCTCCTTTAAAGCAGTTAGTAGCAAATTTGTCATCGTGCTTCCTTAATCAAATTAATAGCTCCAGGGTTTAAACTTTTTTTTTTTTTTAAATGTTAGACCTCATCAAAACTCAGAGGGCAAGGACAAAAGGTAGTTGGACTACCCAACATAATCATAAATTAAACTGTCATTTTTAATGGTTGCAAATCCACTTTAGTTAAGGTCTCTTTCAAGAATTCACAAAAAGGGTTTTCCATGCTTAGTGTTTTCCATTTTCTATACCACTTATCCTTCAGGGCCATGGGGAGACTATCCCAGGGAGCATCGGACACAAGGTGTGGTACACCCAGACCCTGTCCAATCCATTGCAGGGCATATTCGCATACACATTCACACCAGAGTACAAGAATTGAACCCCCAACCCTGGAGGGGTGAGGCGAATGCGGTAACCACTAAGCCACTGTACACCCCTCATGGTTTCCAGCTTTTTTGAAATCACCCCTTCTAACTGTTAACTTTTTGCCTGTAACCACGACCAAATATTATTCTATAAATTAATTTGCAGTTTAGAAAAGAAAATTTGCAATGAGTCAGTCAGTGGGACAACTATCATACACTCAGTGAGCACTTTAATAGGAACACTATACTAATACTGGGTAGTACCTCAAAACAGCCTCAATTGTTTGTGACATGTATTACACAAGATGTTGGAAACATTCCTTTGAGATTCGGGTCCATGTTAACATGTTTGCACTTTGCAATTCCTGCAGATTTTTCAGGTGCACTTTCATGCTGTGAATCTCCCGTTTTACCACATCCCAAATGTATTGTATTCAGATCTGGTGACTGGGAAGACCACGGAAGAATATTGAACGCTGTCATATTCATGAAATTAGTTTGAGATTACTTTTGCTTTATGACATGATGCATTATCACGCTGTAAGTAGCCATGAGAAGATGGTAAACTGTGGCCAAATAGTCTGTGGCATTCACGCAATGACTGATTGATATTAACAGGCCTAAAGTGTGCCAAGAAAACATTCCCCACACAATTACACTTCCTCCACCAGCCTGGACTGTTGACACAAAGCAGATCCTTGGATTCATGCGGTTGGTTCCAAATTCTGAAATGTGTAGCAGGCTATGTTTTTCCAGTCTTCAACTGTCCAGTTTTGGTGAGCATGTACCCACTGCAGCCTCAGGTTTCTGTTCTTGGCTGACAGAAGTGGAACCCAATGTGGTCTTCTGCTGTTGTAGCCCATCCAACTCAAGGTTCAATGTTGTGAATTATGAGATGCTTTTTCTGCTCATCACAACTGTACAGAGTGGTTATCTGAGTTACTTTAGCCTTTCTGTCAACTCGAACCAGTCTTTCATCAACCAATCTCTTGAACCAATCTCTCATCAACAAGGCGTTTCTGTCTTCAGAACTGCTGCTCACTGGATGTTTTTTCTTTATTGCACAATTCTGAGAAAACTCAAGAGACTGCTGTGCATGAAAATCCCAGGAGATCAGTGGTTACAGAAACACTCAAACTAGCCCATCTGGCATCAACAAACAAGCCATGGTTTATCATTTTTTGCCCCTCATTCTGTTGGTTGATTTGAACATTACCTGAATCTGCTGGCTTGTATCTGTATGACTTAATGCATTGGTTTGCAGCCACATGATTGGCTGATTAGGTAATTGCATGAGTGTGTAGGTGTAACGGTGTTCCTAATCAAGTGCTCAGTGAGTGTACAATGTAATAGAAAAGATGCGGGCTAGTTAACATCTATGAGGACTACATTTGTGCCTGGGGCCAGACTCTGGACACCCCTGTTCCAGATTAACTAAACTGTATATGCATTCCCCTGCTCATATGGCACTTCTGCCCAAAACACTGCAGCATCATTGAATTGAAGTGGATGGATCACTTTGGGTTAATCTCTCATTTAATGCAGCTATTGAAAAACTAATTTTGTTCGTGAATGAGGACAAAATACACTGAAGGTTGCCATTTGTCGGATATTTGTCGCACACATTGTGACACTTGATTCAGCAAATTAATTTTCAGACTATACTTCCACCTCAATCAAGCAAGCTATTAAAAAAAAAAACAATGTTAGACATTTGTGCTCCTGTTAAGCATTTCTGCAGTGTGAAATTGTGTACATTATGTTTAATGTGACCACTGTGATATGAATTGCTTAACACAAGCTGCTGTTCCAATACTCACAGCACTGCAGATAAATAAAGCTCCACTTCCACGGATGCTCCTGCAGTTTCCGTGCTCCTCTGTAATACACCACCGATGTTTCTCTCTTCTCACTGTTCTCTGCCATGGCACTGCCATGACACACTTCCTCTACAGATCCACCATCCTACAGCTTTCTTTTATTAATACTATTATTTTTATTTAAATGCCGTTGTAGTCCTGTCGCTTTAAGACAGTTTGCAGTGTCCTCAGTCTGTATGATGGCGGTGTCCCAAACCACATAAAGCTGTAGGCCTACTTAATAGCCTTTTTAAATAGTATAGCACTGTTGTTTTTCATGCTACATTGATTCTCTCTCTTTCGTTCTTTATTTCAGTCCGTCCTTCTTTCCTTTCTCAACTCCTTTTTCTGTATTTTTCCATCCCATCCTCTTTTATTTGACCCTTTCTTTTTTTTCTTTCTTACTCACTTTCTGTCTTTTTTTCTTTCTCTACTCCTTTTTCCCCTGTATTTTTCCATCCCATCCTCGTTTATATGCCGTTTCCTTCCTTCCTTCGCTTGCTAATGACCCCATTTTAATTGCCTGTTGTGTGTGTTTTTTTTTTAAAATATACTCCGCATTACTGTTATTAAGAGGACAACCCACAGAATACTACAGTAGGCAACTTCCTTATTTAAAAATTAAAAATTAATCCCTTGCTGAAAGAAAAAACACACAATAGAAAACCAAATAGAAATTTGTAATGGTTTTAATGGTTATAATGTAATGGTCCCTCTGGGTCTCTACTGGAATTTTTTTCCCTTCTTGGTGGCATGTTATGTCTAGTGAATACCATTAAGGACCAATAATGGTAATGGTTTCTAATGGATAGCTGATGGTTTGTAATTGTATTTGTAGTGGAAACCATTCAAATTTCTGTAATGGTTTGTGTTGTTTTTTCAGCAGGGTCCTAACAAGTATATTTCAAATCATTGCTGTTGTTTGCACATAAAAATTTAATCGTTCCAATATTATATTTATTAATTTTAATATGAACAACAACAACAGAAACAGTATGCAAAAAAATAACACAAGCCAGACCACATTTCAAACGACATAAATGCCTACATGGAGTCCACAGGTGGAACATAAATCACGTAAACAAGGGGACAGAAAACAACAAAAGATCATACTGTCACCAATATGAAAAAAAAAGTTTAAATTCAGCTGCCATATAAATGCTGGATGAAGAGGCCCCAGACTTCAGAAATTTTTTCTTAGAGGACTTTGCTTCATTAACAATATTTTTTCAAGATGTACGACTGAGATAATATACTATTCTTCTTCTGATAGTGATGTGCATGATCTGCTCTAAGTCCTAGGAATTAAAGCCATTTTATAATAATAAACTTGTTTTTCTCATCAAGTTGCCCTCCACATGTAGCCCACAATCCAGCATTCTTCCTTGAGTTACATAAAAACCAGCATTATAGAATGGATTATATGCAGTATAAAATAAGTAATTAGAAAATGAAAAACATATTTTCTGATTATTTTCCACACAAGCCATCTCTGAAAACACCTATGGAAACCACTATGGAAACAGTAGCTTTCCGTTTCCTCAATATAATTCTCTTAGCTACAGCCTTGCCTATCATATAGTGCCAAATGCAAATAATAAAGTAGAGAAGTAACTGTATTAGAACACCCAAAGATGGCCAGTTCCATTTCTGGTGGGATATCCCAATCATATACCACAGTTTAAAGGTGTACATCGACTTTCACCATAATATATAATTATAAGAGTAATTGCACTTTTATTTGACTAATGAATTGCAGTACTTTTACCACCTCTGCATATACAGTGGATATAAAAACTCTGCACACCGCTGTTAAAATAAAAAAATGAAAACAATATAAATCATGTCAGAACCCTTTCTACCTTTATTGTGAAATATTAACCTATTAATTAAAGTGAAAAACTATATCATTTTATGGAAATAAATAAAAAAAAATGAACAATGACCTGGTTGCATAAATGTGCACACCCTTAAACTAATACTTAGTTGAAACACCTTTAGATTTTACCACAGCATTCAGCCTTTTTGTGTAAGAGTCAATCAGTTTGAAACATCTTGACTTTGGAAATGGATATTTTGCCATTCTTCCTTGCAAAAGCATTCCAACTATGTCAAATTGGCTGGTCATCTCCTGTGCACAGCCTTCTTCAGATCACCCCACAAATGTTTTTCATGGTGAAAGATGAAATTCCTCTTCACTGTAAGTGTTTTAGCAGAAGTTTAAAGATTGTGCATCAAAATTCACTGGTATTTGGAGCTATTCATTATTGCCTCCGCCCTAATTAAAGAGCAAAACATCCCCAAAGTATAATGCTGCCACCACAATGCTTCCCCATGGGGATTGTGTTCTTTTGGTGATGTGCTTTGTCTTTTTCTGCCAAACATATCTTTTGGTATTATAACCAAAAACTTCAACTTTGGACTCATCAGATCATAACACATTATTCCACGTGTTTTTTGTAGATTGGCTGTATTATTACTGTTTGGTTTAAAAAAAGGCTTCCATCTTGCCACCCTACCCCATAGCTAGAGATATAAAGAATTCAGGAGAATGTTGTCACATGCAGGGAGCAACCAATACTTGCCAGATATTGCTGCAATTCTTTTAATGTTGTTGTAGGCCTCTTGGTCGCCTCCATGACCAGTTCCCTTTCAAAGGGAAGTCCACGTTGCATTTAGCATAACACTACGGGAGAGCCCCTTGTGCGCAACCAGCATCTGAAGCTTGTGTAAAATCATGCCTATTTATAGGCCTGCCATGATCAGGTGACGTGGCAATTAAGCGCATTGCGTGATATATATATATATATGGCACCTGTGAACTGTGCCGTCAGCCTTATTATCTTCAGCAAGACTGCATGTCAGTTTTTCGTGTAAAGAAACAAAAAAGACACTTCATTTCCTCTCTATCTTTTCTTAAAATCTCTCGACTTTTCTATCCCTTTAAAAAAGAAAGAAGAAGAAAAAAAGGAATGAGCGAGAGAGAATTCGGGAAGTGTGTTATGCCTTGCTCACGTTTCATCACAGGGAGTAGTGCACACATTCTGTGTGAAGTGTCTAGGGATAGGGCATGCAATGGCAGCCTCGAGAGGCTGCGCATTGTAACGCCTACATCAGGCAGCTCCGCTTGCGACTCGGTCTCTTGTTGGAAGTCGAAGCTTCAGTTACAGTTTGGGTTTCAGAGCCTCGCGGATCTGGGCTGGCCACTGCTGAGACAGCTAGTCCTCTCAGGTCTGGGGGATCTTTTATGGATCCAGAAGAGGAGCCAGAGACAAGCACTGCTTTATCTCTTGCTCTGTCTTCCGGGTCCTGCTCTCCATTGGATTTTGGGGCTCACGTCAGGACTCCTCCTTCCGCTATGGAAAGCCAAAAGGGAAAAAAGAAAAGAAAAAAACACACAAAAATAATAGTAATAATTCCTCTCTGACTACGAGGAGCCAGAATGGTGTACTAAAAACTGAAAGCAGCATATAAAGAGCTGCTTGAAGTGACTACTAAGGCTGGATGAGCTTTTTTCTCTCCACTGAAAGTAAATCCCTCACACTACAGAAAACTCCCCTTTCTTCCAGAAGTGCATGACAAAATATCAGGCTTCTGGGGGAAAACCATGCATAAGCCGTATTTATAACCCCACGATCTTGGTTTATTCAGCCACTGTGGGGAATGAATGGCATGGCTATTTAGCTATGCTGAAAGTGGAGGAGGCACTTGCGAGCTACCTCTGTCTGTCAACGGCAGGTAATTTAGGGGAAATGGCCATCCATTTAGGGGCTTTGCCATCCAAGCCACCGTGTAAGGCCACCTTGGCATTGGTGGGCAAGACCTATGTAGTAGTAGTCTTGCTTGTGGGTCACTGCAGACAATGACAGTGTTGCAGGCCTACCAAGCAGACCTGCTGAGTGAGCTCGACATATGGTGGCATTCAGCCAGTTCCTTCCCTGTTGTGTTGAGTTCACCCCGGCATCCACGGGTAGAGCCCGGGCCAGCACTAGTGCGAGGGAGACACAGAAGGCGTCCACGAGTGGAGCCCGGGCCAGCACTAGTGTGAGGGAGAGACAGAAGGTGAGTGTAGCAGCCCGCCAACCCCTGCAGACAGCCAGGGGAACCGGGCAGCCACAGTCATGGCCTGCTACTAGGCCTGATGTGAGAATGATCATAAAGGCCAAGCAGACAAAGAAGAGCCGTCCTGAGGGACCATATCAGGGGACATGAGGTTGTTAGGGCAGTTAGCCCCCAGTGCTACTGTAGGGCCTCCCCTAGCCAAGGCTGTCCCAAGTTTTCAGTGTTCTCTGGTCAGCGAGCTGTCACAGGGCAATGAAAATCTGATGCTTTCTGTAACCCGCTCGTCGAGGGCAGGTCCCTTATTGGGGTATCACAGCGTGTGATGACTGTAATGAGTAGTTGAGATACCTAGATGGTCGGTATTGGGCCAGATCAAAAGACTATAGATTCACTCACAAGAGCCACGAGTTGGATGACAACAGTGAAATAATACGCCAGGCACACAAATTAAGATACCTTTGTATATTTTATAAAATAACCAATAGGAACAAATATAACATTAAGGAAATAAAATAAATGAAATAAATAAATTTTAAAAAATTAATTGTACACTAAACAGTTATTAAGTTAACACAACATCCTTTAAACAAAGTGGTACTCAAATCAGATCACACTGAACTACTAACTTAACTAAACTCGAGTCTTGGTGAAACAGAGTTCATAGTCCCTCGGTTTACAGAGTACCGAGTCAGTGCAGTCTGAGTGTCCTCCTCCAAAAGAAACAAGTGTCAATGTGTACACAGTTCTACCTGATCCCTTGGGCCAAGGGAAAAATAAATCAAAGCTCTCGGACACAGTGTGCTGAAATTGCAACCTCCTAGCTGCAATCAGGTTCTAGGTCAAGTGGGGTTGGCTTGCCATCTATTACTGGAACAGTTTCTCCAAGGTTATCCAGAATCTTCGCCGACGGGTAGGACTCCGCTGTATCCGCGCTCAATCAACATCTGAACTCAACATTAAAACCTGACCTACATGAGATAGGTCACATAAAATTACTTAACAGCTAACTATTAACATAGTCAGCATAACTGGAGTTAATATCAATAACTCAGTAACCACATTCATAATACACTTAATAATTTAACTGCGTGAATGTAGGGCATGAAAACTAGCTATCCGCTAATATTCATTAACATCAGTGTTTCAACAGTTACTAGGCCTCAAGACATAACAGTTAGTACACTCAATTTAACATTCGACATAATATATAATTAAAACATACATCTCAATGGAGCTACTCCATTTACCAGTGGTAGCAGTCCTAAATACAGAATACCATGAAATATCCTGTTTTTATCAGTTAATATATACACAACATATTAACAAAGATAAGGCACCTTAGCCGTTAGCTTACAGCTCACAGCTAGCATACAGCAACAAGAGGCGCGGCGGCTAGCGCCGTTGATACACGAGGCGTGGCGGTTAGCGCCGTTTATACCGAGGTCAATAATCTAATATGGCAGATGTCGCATATAAGTTGACGGATATAAACTCACCAGTGCAAGAGAATGGCACATTACTCTAGCATGCCTTCCAACTTAGACCCTTTCGTGGCAATCTACACTGTTGGTAATTTACACCCATAACAGCAGCATCAACATACTGCTACGATGGCTCAGTTACTACTGAAATCTCTTCCTATCTCCCTCACTAGCTTAGAGGCGGGCTCAACCATCCCATTGGCTGGAATGTAACAACTCTCACTCCTACAGGCTGATGTCCTAACAGCACCCTGACCTTGTACTGGATGATACTAACATTCACTCAGGACTTATTTATTTATTTAATCTACTTATATCTAAGTTTTACCCCTGGGTTTCATTTCCCTCCAATAGAATGTGGAATAGTTAATGTCACTAAAAGACCGTCTGGCAGCATGGAAACTACTGCCAAATGTATCTCCATGGGTTCTGTCTACCGTAGAAAAGGGTTACTGGGTCCAGTTTAGAGTTCAACCCCCCCGGTTCAGAGGTGTGCTCACCACAGTAGTTAGCACAGACCAGAGCCTGACATTACCACAGGAAGTAAGATCCCTCTTGGACAAAGGGACCATAGAATATGTACCCCGTTCCCTGAGGGAGGGAAGTTTTTACAGCTGTTATTTCCTGGTCCGCAAAAAATAGAGGCGTATGCGGCCAATTTTAGACATGGACAACGTTTCTAGGGGTTATAAGGATTCTACTACGATGAGGGTGTTTTTATCCCCAACATGTGTAGGGTCAATCCTATCAACATTGAGCAAGATAAAGCTTAATCTTGGCATCCTGTCCACTCTCTATGGGAGACTATCGGAGCTTATGGCAGCAGCAGCCAACGTCAACAGAGAGGTCACCATGTGTTTACAGATGACACAGCGGTGGTCTCATATATTGACCACTAAGGAGGATTATGTCCGTGCCCCCTGTTTAGGCAAGCGCAAGTAATTCTTCTCCGGGCAGAGGGAAAGTTTTGGCAGTGAGTGCAATGTACATTCTGGGCAATTGGAATGTGGGGGCAGGCATCCTGCTGGGGCCCAGGGATTGGTGGCTCCATCCGCAAGTGGTGGAGTCCATATGGCAGAGGTTTAGCCAAGCGGGACTGCATGTGTTCGCCTCCGAGGAGAAAACACACTGCCCACTGTGGTTCGCCCTCACTCCTCCCGCACAATTAGGGCTGAACGCCATGGTGCACATGTGGCTGAGGTCACATCTGTATGCATTTCCCCCGATCGCTCTGCTCCCACAAGTTCTAGCGAGAGTTTGCCAAGACTGTCTATGTCTGCTGCTAGTAGCACCTTATTGGCCAGCTCGAATATGGTTCTCAGAGATAATATCCCTGCTAGATGGCACTCCTTGGGAGATTCCCATCCGCAGGGATCTACTGTCTCAACCCGGAGGTCTGCTTTATCACCCTTGGCCGGAACTATGGAAACTGTGGGTCTGGCCCCTGAGGGGCACCAGCTCATAGATTCTGGTCTCACAACTGAGGTTGTAGAGACCATATTGAACCCTAGAGCACCATCCATGAGGAAACTGTATGTGCTCAAGTGGTGGCTTTTTGTCTTGTGGTGTGAGGAACGCCAGCTAGACCCAGTGAACTGCGCAATAGCTACAGTCCTGGAGTTCTTACAAGGACGTTTCTCAGTGGGGTGGGCTCCTTCTACAATCAGGGTTTACGTGGCCGCCATTTCAGCCAGCCAAGCCCCTGTTGATGGAGCCTCTGTGGGGCAACATCCTCTAACTTCGAGGTTTATGCATGGTGTCAGGCAGCTGAGGCCCATCCGCAGGCCGCGCATACCTTCCAGGGACCTTTCTGTGGTCCTGGAAGGTCTGTCAGGTGCCACATTTGAGCCCTTAGAGTCAGCCTCTCAGAAGCTTCTGACTCTAAAGGTAGCTCTTCTGCTGGCCCTGACATGTCTCAAGCGAGCAGGAGATCTACAAGCTCTCTCTGTTGCCCCTTCCTGCCTTGACAATACCCCTGGATTAGCCAAGGCCTTCCTGTATCCTAGGCTGGATTATATTCCTAAAGTGCCTACATCTGCAGCCCTGTTCCCTGTGAAAGGGTAGGCCTGTGAATTGTGTCTTCATTTCAGATAATAGAGGCTGATGGTTCACAGGTGCCATATATATATATATATATATATATATATATATATATATATATATATATATATATATATATATATATATATATATATATATATATATATCACGCAACGTGCTTAATTGCCACGTCACTTGATCACAGCAGGGCTATAAATTGGCATGATTTTACACAAGCTTCAGATACCGGTCGCGCACGGGTGCTCCCATAGTGTTATGCTAAACGCAACTTCTCGTTCTCTTCTCACGGAACATGGTTACATGCGTAACCCAGACGTTTTGTGTCTTAAAAGAAAACTATCCATAAATTAAGTCTAATAAGACTAGTCATTGTGCCCTGTGATGGACTGGCACCCTGTCCAGGGTGTACCCGGCCTTGTGCCCGATGCTCCCTGGGATTGGCTCCAGGTTTCCCTGCGATCCTGAAGAAGGAGTAAGCGGTAGAACATGGATGGATGGAAGACTAGTCATTAAAGTAGGACATATGAAATGCTGCTTTATAAAAAGAAGAATTAGTGTGTGCTTATGGTAACTGATACGCTGCAATGGCTGAGCTGCATTAACAGAGGATTTCACGCATGCTCTGCTTAGGAGGAGCTCTTGATTTTGATAAATTGTGCTCCATCTGTCCAACTGGTAATCTGGTCATAAGCTGCTAAAAGATGACGATGAAATTTTTACCTCAAATGCTAGAATTAATTTCTTGTTAGTTACATTGATAATCTTAAGAACTATATGAAATGCTTCTTCTTCTAGACCATTATTACTTTTGACTATTCACATTGTAAAGTCTTAGTTGGCAAGGGCTGCCAATAATGTACTGTGAGCATATGTCCAAAATTGCTCCAAGCAGCAGTCATTGTGTTAAAAGTTATGTCAAACTATAGAGCTAGAGGTCATACTGATGACATACTGACGACTGTTTTGTTCAGTTTAATCCAAAAAATTGTGATATATGCTTTAAAGACTACAGATGCAGATAGTAATAATACATGGCTATTTTTTTTTTTCAAATTATATCTCAAAACCCACAAAAAAACATTTGAAACTAGCGCCAATCATTCAGGCATTGGACAAGGGAGATGCATTTTACTTCTTTTAATCTGTCTTTGCGTGGGACAAGTTAACAGTGGTTTACATTTTTTATTTATTAAACTAGCTGCCACTCCACATAGTCCAGACAATAGCAGCATGTATGAGTGAGTATGCATTCTAATTATGTTTCAAAACAATGATTTGGACACCTCAGCTCATATCACAGTTCATCTGATTCAGGAGTTGAGTAAAATTACTTGGGGGGACCTTCCAGTCCAGACAATGTCGACTTCTGGTTTAAATCTGAATTAAAACAAACAAACAAACATGAACATTTAGTCATGTTTAACATTAACAGTATATTTAATTGTGATTTGGGTTGTATTGAGATTTGGCTTAAAATGAGTTGGCTGAATTGTGGTAAATTGTCAGCCAATGTTGATTATACATAATGTTTTATTGAATTAACTTTAAATGACACCCATTGCAAGAGAAGTGGGAATATGTGATTTAAAAAGGCTACTGTAACAAGAATCAGTTAAATAATGACTGTAGGGTCAATATCACCATGAGAACCACTTCAGCTCTCACAGTTCTCACATATATTGGTCTTAATTTCCTTTTCCTTTAATAACAGTAAATTCAGAAATTCAAGTTGTAGAAATATAATTAGCAGAGCTCACACATACTGTCAAATGATTATGACTTACTAGTGTGCTGGAGCAGCGTGGGCACTGTTGACTCACACTAATGTTATCAACTTAATAGATGCAATAACTTCAAACTGAATTACATATATTTGCTGAGTATGACTCAGAGCAAAAAAGTAAAAAAAAAATAATAATAATAAAAAAAACCATCATCAACAACCACAAAAAAACAACCAAAAAAACCCCCCCAAACACTCAAGTTTTGGTCGGAAAAACAACAGAAAAAAGTACACAAATCTTTCCCAAGTGTGCATATCAATCATAAAAATCACCCCAGCATGGAGAATATGAAGCCGACACTAAACGAATGATTAGATAATTGTATAAATGACTAGTTAACATTTTTTTGCATTGCATCTAGTGTTATTATTCTCTTTTTTTCCATCAGGCCTAGTCTCCAGATCACACCGCATTTACACTGCACTTCAGCTCTGTCCTTTGGTTCAGTTTGTGCTTCCTGGATCAGTTTAATAGCTTCCTTCAACATAGGTGGATTGATTAGGATTTAATCACTTTCTCATATTGCTTCTACTTTAGCAGTTTTTGTAGATTATTTGAGTTTTTCCCCCCAGATTTATGATTATTGGGTACTTCATACAACTGTAAATTCATACAACTTTGCAAAATATAAGTTTTAATTAAACACAATTTCAGTAACGATTCACTAGTAATGCACCTTAGTGTACATACCTTAAAATCATCAGGGCCATGGTAATGTAATAATAACAAAATAATAATATACAAAACATGAATTTGGCATTTTATATTGCTCATTTTAGCTACAAATGGCTTTGTTTTTTCATTGTTTTGTCAGGAATTACCAAACACATTACAGAAAAGTGTTCATTAATTGTAACTTTCATGCTTATAACTGGTCAATTTACAAGGGGGGAATAAGTTTATGTAGGTACATATTTAATGTACAGTATGTATTTACGGATAAACCCAGTGCAACTTATATTATTTAACTGTGTTAAAAATACACAATTTACTATTTCTACTGTTATATTTAATATCAGTGTTAATTAAGAGCTGAGTGCAATAATAGTATGCACATCAAGTTTTTGTTTAATTTACACTTTCATGTTCAAAAGTAAAATCAAAACATCTAATGCAGTCTGTCTTGTTTACATATCTCTTATGATAGAACAAAACACCACATAAATATTGTACAGAGCAAGAAAAATCGGTATTCATATGATAATTTCAATAAACAGCCAACAGGAACACAGACAGCAGCTACATATAATTATTAATTTTGTATGTTCATGCTAGAGAAAAAAAAAATGACCAGAGGCCACATAAGCTGCCAGTTCAGTCCACTTTAGTGCAAGTTTGGTCCTTTATTACACACAGTGCTAACAAATCTATTAGGCACTGTCCAAATGGTGCAATATTGTAAATGTGCAAACGCACATTTCTTTTGACCTAATGATGTCAATAACCAGACATATCCAGACTGCATGCTTATTTCAAAGAAAATAGAAAAATATCAATATTGCCTCAAGTAATACAGGTTTTGTTATTGAAAGGAAATTCTCTTATATCATGTATTTTCTTATATTATGAACTGCTGTCAAATACCTATGATGAATGTATTCATTTAATTACCTCTTTGAATAAGATGATCAATGCCATCCTTTATTATAGCTGACACATGTATTTTCTATATCTTGAAAAGACTTATTTTTGTACTGTGCTGTGTGTTTTGTCTAAATCTGTCTAGCACCTGCACACGTAGAAACCCGCCTACGCAATGCTGTTATCTATGTGTATAAATACTCCTGTTCTAGACGAAATAGACTGGATGTCTCTGTGAACAGCATTGTGTCAGTGTGTGTTCATTTAGACCCAAGACATAATCTGAGATTCCTTTGTCTCTAACAATCTTGTTTTTAATAAATATTTTTTATTTGGAAAAAAAACAAAAACAAAAAAAAAACAAAAGAAACATGCCATGAAGGGCTAGTACATTTCAGCACAAAAAAAGTTTATTAAATATACAAATTTAGAGTGCACAGTGTTAATGTGTTTGCATCTAAGCATGTAGTATAAGCGTTTGATTGAAGGCACATCAATAATTTAAAGCTCATGGCCAAACTAAATTCCCTGAAGCATTCTAAATGTTCTATTTATCAAAGATTTGTCAAAGTTAAGTACCACCAATGCAACAAGCAAGTTGAGTTTTTAACTCAAGAGTCCTCTTAAACATAGTAATAGTGCAAATGTTGACAACAATAAAATAACAAGCTATTTAACTGTAGAGACAATGCATGACTCATAACTCATAATTAAACCCTGCTTTAGTGTGATCTCTTTACATGTGAATACTTTACTCTGAACTCCATACTCCATACAGCCCCAGAAGAATAAATCCTATATAATCACTTGCCTGGAAAACACAGCCATGTCAATGTACAGTAGTTCATACTTTGGTATTTTCTGTCACATCAGCCAGAATTGTATATCTACATTCACTCAACAGCCTGTATGCCTGCACATTCATATAATTTTCATGTCAGCCAATCATGTAGCAGCATCACAGAGCATAAAATCATGCAGATACAGACCAATAGCTTTAGGTAATACTCACATGAAACATCAGAATGAGGAAAAATGTGATCTCAGTCAGTGCGTTTACATGGACAACAATAATCCACTCTTAACCCGATTAAGACCATAGTCTAATTAAGAAACTACTATGTAAACAGTAATTTTTAATTACCTTAATCTAATTAAGGTCATACTCGAAGTAAGCAATAATCGAATTACAACAGGTGGAGTACTCCTGTTTTAGTCGCATTATGGACGTGTATTACAGACATGTAATCACCTTAATCACATTATGAACGTCGTGTGAGAGTTTTCACCGCATTTTGTGACAGGACACGATCACACACAACAGTTTTACGTTTTACTGCGAACAAGAGAGTTCGGCTGCGTCCCAAGCCACATACTTGCCTACTATAGGCCTGTAGTGGGGAAAAATACATGCATCTTGGCTACTATATAGACGGTAAGTACGCGGTTTGGGACACAGCCCACGGCTTCAAGCAGTTGTCTATTTGCACGTACAGTATGACAAATAATTAACTGCACTTAAAGCGTTCGTAAAATTTTTTAATAAAAACACCCAAAACTGTACGGTACCATAACGAAGACGGACTGTATGTTGATACGTGAAATTCTGGAGGACGTCGGACGACGTGGCGCGGTGACGTAATGACGCGGGCTGTTAATCTAATTATGTTCTAAAACATGTAAAACGGGAACATGACAGGAGTATTCTAAAAGTGACTCATGTATACACCTTAATCACATTATTATCTTACTAAGAGTAAGGTCAATAATTAGATTACTGCTGTCCATGTAAACGTAGTCAGTGACTTTGACTATGGCATGGTTGTTGGTTCTGGAAGGGCTGCTAATATCAGACAGGATTTACACACAACAGTCTCTAGAGTTTACATCAAATAGTGGAAATAATATCTAGTAAGTGGCAAAAAACAGTGCAAGTGAGTGGCAGTTCTGTGTGTCAGAAATGCCTTGTTGATGAGAAAGGTCATGGGAGAATGGCCAGACTGGTTTGAGCTAGAAAGGCTACAGAAATACAAATAACAATTCTTCACAACTGTATTGAGCAGAAATGCATCTCATAATGCACACCTTTTCAGATTCCACTTCTGTCAGCTAAAAACAGAAATCTGAGGCTACACTGGTCACAGGTTCACTCAAACTAGATAATCAAAGACTGGAAAAGACCAATCTTCAAAATTTTTTAATCTTCAAATGCCCAGTTTCATTGAGTCTGTCAATAATATGGAACAGCATAAGTTGTTTTGTGAGTTGAAAACTGCTACACTAACACTGTAAAGATAGCTTGTACCTCTCAGCTGCTCTAAGGGGGGGAAATAAAATTTTGATTGTATGCGGTATCAATGGTCTGACCCAGGGGTGGACTGGGAACAAATTACCCCGTGAATATGCTTGAAAGTGGCTGTCCAAATGTGCCAAAATATATTCTTCTGTTACATGAATCTAATACAGGGCTCAAAAAAAAAATTTAAAAATAAAAAGATTTTATCAAGTAGAACTGGTGCTTCCATTTCAGGGAACCCCGTTGGGATGCAAATGATACAGTATATTTATATTATATATTATACAATATGTTACCATAAACACCATAAAGTTCATATGTAACAAATTTAGTCTTCCTAGCTGAAATTAAAGGTTGGTTGTTCATTTTAGTATCAAAGGACAGTCTCACCAGGACCAAGTTTGCCAGCTAGTCTTACCTCTGCACCCAGAATTTCCTTTTTAGCAGCTTAGTCAATTTTCTGAGAGACAAACAATAAAAACTGTCGTTCTTATACAGTACAAATCTTAATAAAGGCAAGAGAGTGTGCATGAAAGAAAAGAAAATGCAAAAAATGGAAAATTTCCTGGTGGCCATTTTGCCCCTGCACTGACCCAACCATCCTTGAAATGTAGCCCTGCATATACAGTATCTCACAAAAGTGAGTACACCCCTCACATTTTTGTAAATATTTGAATATATATTTTCACGTGACAACACTGAAGAAATTACACTTTGCTACAATGTAAAGTAGAGTGTGTACAGCTTGTATAACAGTGTAAATTTGCTGTCCCCTCAAAATAACTCAACACAGCCATTAATGTCTAAACCGCTGGCAACAAAAGTGAGTATACCCTAAGTGAAAATGTCCAAATTGGGCCCAATTAGCCATTTTCCCTCCCCGGTGTCATGTGAGTTGCTAGTGTTACAAGGTCTCAGGTGTGAATGGAGAGCAGGTGTGTTAAATTTGAGGTCATCGCTCTCACACTCCCTCATACTGGTCACTGGAAGTTCAACACAGCACCTCATGGCAAAGAACTCTCTGAGGATTTGAAAAAAAGAATTGTTGCTCTACATAAAGATGGCCTAGGCTATAAGAAGATTGCCAAGACCCTGACACTGAGCTGCAGCACAGTGGCCAAGACCATACAGCGGTTTAACAGGACAGGTTCCACATAGAACAGGCCTCGCCATGGTCGACCAAAGAAGTTGAGTGCATGTGCTCAGTGGCATATCCAGAGGTAGAAATAGACGTATGAGTGCTGCCAGCATTGCTGCAGAGGCTGAAGGGGTGGGGGTTCAGTCTGTCAGTTCTCAGACAAATACGCCACACACTACATCAAATTGGTCTGCATGGCTGTCGTCCCAGAAGGAAGCCTCTTCTAAAGATGATGCACAAGATGCAAACAGTTTGCTGAAGACAAGCCGACCACAGGACATGGATTACGGGAACTGTGTCCTGTGGTCTGATGAGACCAAGACAAACTTATTTAGTTCAGATGGTGTCAAGCATGTGTGGCGGCAACCAGGTGAGGAGTACAAAGACAAGTGTGTCTTGCCTATAGTCAAGCATGGTAGTGGGAGTGTCATTGTCTGGGGATGCATGAGTGCTGCCGGCACTGGGGAGCTACAGTTCATTGAGGGAACCATGAATGCCAACATGTACTGTGACATACTGAAGCAGAGCATGATCCCCTCCATACAGAGACTGGGACGCAGGGCAGTATTCCAGCATGATAATGACCCCAAACACACCTCCAAGATGACCACTGCCTTGCTAAAGAACTGAGGCTGAAGGTGATGGACTGGCCAAGCATGTCTCCGGACCTAAACCCTATTGAGCATCTGTGGGACATCCCTAAACAGAAGGTGCAGGAGCACAAAGTCTCTAACATCCATCAGCTCTGTGATGTCGTCATGGAAGAGTGGACAAGGACTCCAGTGGCAACCTGTGAAGCTCTGGAGCCCAACTCCATGCCCAAGAGCGTTAAAGCAGTGCTAGAAAATAATGGTGGCCACACAAAGTATTGACACTTTGGACCCAATTTGGACATTTTCACTTAGGGGTGTACTCACTTTTGTTGCCAGCAGTTTAGACATTAATGGCTGTGCATTGAGTTATTTTGAGGGGACAGCAAATTTACACTGTTACACAAGCTGTACACTCACTACTTTACATTGTAGCAAAGTATCATTTCTTCAGTGTTGTCACATGAAAAGATATAATCAAATATTTACAAAAATGTGAGGGGTGTACTCACTTTTGTGAGATACTGTGTATGTGTGTATATATATATATATATATATATATATATATATATATATATATATATATATATATATATATATATATATATGTATATGTGTGTGTATGCATATATGTGTGTGTGTGTGTGTGTGTGTGTGTGTGTGTATGTATACACATTCATACAGTTAATAAAGAAGATCAAAATATTAATTAATATGTATAAATTTATACAAGTAAGAATTCTCCTTACACCTGTCCTGAGTTGAAAAATGCTTAGTCACCCTGAGGACAAAATTATGATATCTTACAGAATTGCTTGCCTGGAACTGAAAGCTAGTCTGCACCATCGTGAAGTGCCTTATTTTGTCCTTCAGGCCTATAGGACAGTTTTACCTTATTTACAGGTTCATCATTTTTTACTAGAATTTCTGTTCATCTGCCATCATACAGGTGAGAAACATATGTGGACCCATAAAAAGGACACATAAGTACTCCAAATTACAATTAGCTTCAAATATATCATTCCTTTACAGATTTAGTCAACAGACATGATAACTGACTACATTATCGAGCAGTTCTGCTGCTTTCATGCCTGAAGAAGTTTGGTACAGAGCTTCAATAGCAGCATTTTGCTGGGATTGTTTTAATGTGAGCTATCAGGGTTATTCTCAAAGAGTTCGAGACCACTTTGGACGAGCTTTTCAGCTGAGCAGATGGAGTTAAACACCTGGGACAAAGACCAATTCACACTGCTGTGTTTGGAGTCTTCTGCAGAGGCCTTCAAGATGGCAAAGCCTTGTGTTTTGTTATTCAGTCCATAGAGAATGTTCCTGCAACATAGAGAGGCACAGCGGATTATGCTTTCTTTTAATAAAACATACAGGTTAACCAACCAGTATGAGTCATTACAACATGGCTAAGTGTGTTCTTGATGTTGAAGGCTGCTATTGAATAGACTATATAAAATAAAAGATCTCAGATTACATATGTGCATTTATTTGATGAAGCGTTCTCTGCAAAAGTACATTTTAACATCTATAACCACCAAGGTTTCACCAAAAAAAGGACATTTAAAAACAAACAAACAAACAAACAAAAAACAATTAGCCTAAGATGGTTTAGTTTCTATATTTTCTATTTTTCAGCTCTTGGGGTGTTTCTATATTTTAGACTTACACAGCACAGGTTTAATCAAACAGACATCCACAAATGTACACTATGACCACCCAAAAATTCTCACTTCTGGGCAAGCACACACACTTAGAAAATCAAAGCCATGTCTCCCACAACCTTGAAGGACTTGTGTACGATTGAAGCTTGAAGCTGAGGAACTATTATTTGAACTTTTGTAGGGCAAAAATAAGATGCTTTGGACCTTTCTTGTAACAGCTCTGGGCCATGCATTGATTTTTTGCTGGTTCGCAGGTTTAACTGTCTGCACACACCTAAGCAGAAAAAAATGAGACCATTCTTTATCTGTAAATGGGTTAAGCTTAGGTTAGAGTCCTTGACATACTGGAAAATCATGCCATTAACTCTCTCCTTCAAACCCCAGGAGAGATAAAGGTGAATTAAAAGCATAACTCAATCAAGAGAAAACAAATATAGTCTATAGTACTCCTAATGATTTAGACTACATATATTTGATTGACTGCATTTTTCTGTAATAAATCAGTACAAGCGTATGTTCTGTACAAATTATGATAATGCTGATAATTCTAGATAATCCATTTTTTTGGAAATCAGTGAGACATTACTCAGCAAATTCTTGACAAGCAGTGGGGGATATGCAGGCCCCAGTTGGGTAGGGGAGGGGCATGAGCAGTGGGGGGCCCCAGTGTTGAAAAAAAAAAAACCCTGTAATTTCATTATCATGCACGTAGACTTGGAGATTAATGAAAACTCATGTTAAAAAAAATGACAACCCTCAAGCTTGCATGTCTAGGGATGGGCCTTAAAATTTTGCATTGTGGCACTGCCATCTCTGTTTGTTTGTCCTGCTGGTTTCCTCCAATTGGGGGGCTGTGGCTCAGGTGGTAGAGTGGGTTGTCCACTAATCGTTGGGATGACGGTTCGATTCCTGGCCCACGTGACTCCACATGCAGACGTGTCTTTGGGCAAGACACTGACACTGGCATTACATTAGGGGTCCTACCTCGCTCCCAAAGCCATCACAACTCTGACCAGGATTAAGCCGTTATTGAAGATGAATGAAGGAATGAATGAAAATATTTGTCAAGCTGCCCCATTTTTAAATAGAGGAGCAGTTCTTTATTCAAGCAGTTCTTTATTCCTGAACAGTTCCCCTTGTGTCAGTCAAGTGTTAATGCCATGTACATAGTCAACCTGAACTCATGATAAATGAATACAAATTCAAGACAACAAGCATGATGTGATCTTCGTTTGACTTCATGAATGATGTTGTAAGAAAAGATATTAACACTAACCTTGCCCCTAGCCCTAATCATATCCTTCATACCATTTTATTTGACTTTGTATAAAAGCCATGCAATTTTCTACAAGACCCATCTGCTCAGCACCTTGGTGTCTGTTTAACTACAGTACCATAATTTTAACACAGCATCAGTACATGTTCTGTTCCCTTTTTATTTTAGAGAGACAGCAAAAGATCTAAAATTAGGCAATACTCAGGATGTAAAATGTTGAATAGTGTGTTTGTACAAGTTTTTTAATCCAGTAAATAGTGCATTGCTGTAGTCTAGACATAAAAAGACAAAATTATGGGTCAGTTTCTTAGCTTCTTTCATATAAGGAAGGGCAAGAAATGCAAGAAACTTGTGTTGTTTTTCAAATAAATAAGCTGCATTTATAACACTTCCAGTATGTAATTTAAATATTAACACTTAAAAATTATGCAAAATTTTACCTTTTGTAAAGCCTACTTAAAACTATTGTTCTCTTTGCCTCATTAGCAATAATGCAGATTTCTTTCTTCTTCATTTACAGTAGATCTTTAATAGTGTGTAGTAAATGTACAACAAAAAATAAAAGTGGGTCTAGTACATAGCCTTGTGGTACACCATAAAAATACTGTTTTAACCATAAAAAAATTGAGACTAAAGCATTTGCCCTATTGTCAGAAGATTCCGAATCCCAAATCGAATCTCAACAATTTCACAGCCATCCAAGGCCAGGATCCCAGTCAATGAGATACTCTAATTTACATCTTCGGGGGCGTGAATTTAATATGGATTTGACCAAATAGACAGGTTGTACCTCGATCTCCAGGGGGGCCGGAGGGGTGGCTGGAGATATGTTGGTAGCTAGGTGACCCTGAATGACAGGTTTTAATCATGACACATGAAAGGAAGGGGCAATGCGATAGTGTTGTGGTAAGTCCAGTCTGGAGGTAACTTTGTTGATTTGTTTTAGGATTTTAAAAGAGCCAATGTATCTGTGACAAAGTTTTCTACATGTTTGTGGTTGACAGAGGTCTTTGGCGGCTAACCAGACTCAGTCTCCTGGTTGGTAACAGGGGTTCGCTCCTCTTTGTCAGTCAGTGTTGGTCTAGTTCATGTGTGCTATTCTTTCCATTCATTGATCAGAGGTCTCCCAAACGAGTTCACTTCTCTGAAACCAGTGATCAACAGCAGGCAAGTCTGTAGGGTTGGAATTCCAGGGAAACAGTGGGGTTAGGTATCTGAGCACACACTGTAAGGGGGTGAGCTGGGTGGCTGAATGTCAAAGGGAGTTTTGTGTGTATTCTGCCCATGGCAGAAACTGAGCCCAGGCTTCCTGGTTGTTGGCACAGAATGTTCTTGGGAAATGACCAGTTTCGTGGTTTGCTTGCTCCAGTTGCCCATTGGTCTGTGGACTAACGGAAAAACTCCTAATTTCACCATGAAGCTTGACCATATTTGGGAGGTGAATTGTGTGCCTCCATCACTGACAATATCCTCCGAGATCCCGAAGTATCTGACAACATGGGTAAACAAAAGTTCAGCAGTCACAAAAGCTATGGGTGGACCAGTCAGTGGGATGAGTCGGAGAGACTAGGAGAATTAGTCTGTGACACTCAGAATGGTGGTGTAGCCTTGGGACACTGGAGGTCTGTGATAAAGTCGACAGCGATGTGTGACCAAGTCTTTGTGGTGTGGGCAATGGCAGGAGTTTTCCAACTGGTAAGGTTTGTGGGACCTCCACACATGGAGCATGAAGAAACTGTACAATGTACATCTGTTCATATGTTGGGCCACCAGTATTTGGTTTGCAGAAGTTGATAGATGCGTCGTGTACTGGGGTAGACTTGTGGCCAGAGAATTGTGTGCCCATTTGATCAGCTGTAAGCATAGACGGGCTGGGACGAATAATTTGTTGGAAGGGCACATCCAGGGAATCTGTTGTGGAGGAGTGCAAAAAAAACTCTGTCCAGTTCCCAGGATATGGCTCCCAAAATGCATGACAGGGGAAGAATGAGTCTTCTGAGTCTGGTGGTTGGCTAGTGCCATGTAGGCGCGAGAGAGCATCAGCTTTAGTGTTCTTGGAGCCAGGTCGGTAGGAGAGGGTGAACTGGAACCTTGCGAAGAACAGAGACCATTAAGCATGATGAGAATTTAGACAGTTTTCTGTTTTGATGTATTCTAGGTTCTTATGTTCAGTGAAAAACGTGAACGGGTGAAGGGCTCCCTCCAGCCAGTGATGCCACTGCTCAAGAGCCAGTTTAATGGCCAGTACTTCTCTATTCCCAATGTCATAGTTCTTCTTCTGCAGGGGTAAGTTTCTTGGAATAGTAGGCCACAAGATGAAGCTTGGGTTTCTGCCCAAAGCACTGGGGCAGGATGGCTCCTGTTTCAGAGGCATCTACCTCCACAATGAATGGTTTCTTGATATCTGGGTGTTTCAAGATGGGAGCTGTGGTGAACGCTGTCTTGAGCTGTCTCAACACCTTGTCTCAACCAAGATGTTTCTTCCCTTTCTTGATCTTGGTCATCATAGGGCAGGCTATCGTGCTGAAACCCAGAATGAGGCGCCGATACAAATTGGCGAAGCCCAGCAATCGTTGAAATTCCTTAATGGTCCTGGGTACGGGCCACTCAGTTATAGTGGTGATCTTGACTGGGTCCATGGATACTCCATCAGGACTAATAATGTATCCCAGGAAGGAGATGGTGCATTCGTGAAAGGCGCATTTCTGTCCTTTAATGAACAGTTGGTTCTGGGTTAGACTTTGATGGACTTCACGAACATGGAGGATATGGGTTTCACATGATGGGAAGTAGATTAGGATTTTGTCGATGTACACAATGAAGAATTTACCCAGCATGTCTCACAGAACACTGTCAATAAAACTTTGAAAGACTGAGTGGCACAAGAAAGCCCATATGGCATGACAGAGTACTCATAGTGGCCACAGGAGGTGCTAAAGGCCATTTTCCATTCATGTCCATCCCTGATGAATATCAGATTATAGGCACTCATTAAGTCAAGTTTTGTGAAAAGCTGGGCTGAACGGGGTGATTGAGGGCCACTGGAATCAGAGGTAATGGATAATAGTACTTGATTGTAACTTGATTGAGTCCACTATAATCTATACATGGATGAAGTCCTCCCTCTTTTTCCTCCACGAAAAAAAACCCCCAGCAGAGGCAGGGGGTGTGGAAGGCCAAATATATCCTTGTTGTAATGCTTCCTGTAAATAATCTTCCATGGCTTCTTGTTCTTTAATGGAGCGTGGGTAGATCCTGTTGCGGGGAGGTGTGCTTCCTGGAAGAAGCTCGATGGTTCAGTCATAGGCTTTGTGTCGAGGGAGGCCATTAGCTTTGGGACTGAAGATATCGCAGAGGTCTTGGTACTCCAGAGAGATGGACAAGGGAGCAACTTGTTCTGGGCTTGACTGTGGAAACAGTAGACAATGTTGATGCACTGTGCCTGGCAGGTTGTATGAGTGAAGAGAGTGAGATGGTTCAGTACTCACCATTTCATAGCAGGTTGTAGAGCTCCCGTTTGAAGGTAGCACAGTCTTTATAGTTGATTGGGAGTGCAGAGGACAGAGTCCAATAAGATGATTGGTGCTGCCACAATAGAAACACCAGTGTTTGTGGCATCTTCTGTCTCATTCTCTCTTACTGAGCTTGGTACGCCCACGCTCCATGGGTTCAGAAGGAGCAGTAGCTCCATGAAGGTCCCCTACTTCTCGAGAGCAGCTGGAAGCAGGTGATCCAGCTGAACAGCCAGTTCAATGAGGGTATCCAAGGTTAGAGGTTCGTCGTGGCATGCCATTTCCATGAGGATTTCTGGGTTGAGACCTTGTCGAAATGTAGCTTTAAGCATCGCGTTATTCCATCGACTCCCCTGCTGAGATGGTATGGATTTCAAGAGCAAATTCGGAAACTTTGCGTGGACCCTGGCGTAACATGAGGAGGAGCTCCCCTACCTCCTTGCTCTCGGGCGAGTGGTCAAAACCATGGTGAAACATATCCATGAACCGTGAATAGGAAACAGGAAGCTCGTCTCCCACACAGCCATAGCCTACTTCAGGTCTTTGTCATGAGGATTTCTGGGTTGAGACCTTGTCGAAATGTAGCTTTAACCATCGCTTTATTCCATCGACTTCCTGCTGAGATGGTACGGATTTCAAGAGCAAATTCGGAAACTCTGCGTGGACCCTGGCGTAACATGAGAAGGAGCTCCCCTACCTCCTTGCTCTCGGGTGAGTGGTCAAAACCATGGTGAAACATATCCATGAACCGTGAAGAGGAAACAGGAAGCTCGTCTCACACACAGCCATAGCCCACTTCAGGGCTTTGTCAGTGAGCAGGTTCATGAAAAGCGCAATTTTCTCTTCTTCAGACATACCCTAACGACAGCAAAATACAAGAAGTATTGCAAGAGAAATCCCTTACATAGTGATGAACCGCCAGCATTTTCCAGCATAGGCATAGGTGCTCATAGAGTGGAGACAAGTCTGGTGCAGCTGGAACATTAGCGTAACATTGGCAGTGACAGTTGAGACAGGAGGTTGAGATTGTGGTCAAGATTCACCAGACATTGTTGTTGCTCTCCCAGTAACTGTCTGTGAGCTGCGATGGCTCGGAGAAATTCACCTGCTGCATCCATTGTGAGCGGCAAAGTAATATGTCACGATGGAGAGGCGGAGACGGATACAAGTGCAGTTTAATTACACAATGTCCAGCAAACAACTTCAATACAATAGGCAGAAACAAGGTCAAGGCAGGATAAAGGGTCAGGCAATCAGCAAACAGGATATCAGAGGAGAACCAGAGTACAAAAATCAGGATACGAGCAGAGTCAATAAATCAGAACAGCAAGAGATACAACGGTTGGTAAGTCAGAGTGAGAACAACTGAGCATTACTTTGCAATGTCTTTGTGAATGAAGTTCCTTTTTAAAGGGTGGTGTGTGTGTGTGTGTGTGTGTGTGTGTGATAACAGCTGATAATCATTAGTACTCTGGAGACTGAGAGCGTGCCGGTGCGCAAAGTTGGGAGCTGTAGTCCGTTTCCGTCATGTTTGTAGGCAGCATTCTGGGGATTGGAGTTCCGAAACGGAGTGGACATGACAAATGTTTAGTTTCTTGAATATATTAAGGTATATTCTGTGTAAATTGTTTCATTTTCTCTCACAATGGACAAATTCCCTGTCGAGTGAAAAAGACAAATAATTGAAACCAGAAGAGAACCACAAATAAACTATGTAAATTAAGAAGTTGTAACAATATGTCTAGCTTTAAAAAGTTTTTTTTAACTAGGTGATAAAACCAAGCTAGAAAGAAAGGATAAAGTTGAGCCTGAGCAAGCAGTTTCTGATGAGCCTAATCACCAACGTGACAGCAAGCAGTGAAAAATCATCTACTCCTCAGCAGGTTATGGCCAAAGTTAGTGAGAAGCCATCTACCACTCAGCAGGGTATGTCCATAGGTCAAGTGACAGAAGATGATGAAGAAGAATTGCTTCATGAGGGATTTTTCACATGTGAGAATAAGACCAGTGATGGGGGCAAATGTTAGGAATTAGGCATACTTTGCAATTATTTATATGACACCCAGCACAAACGCTGGCTATATTATACAGTATGTGCAGAACAATGCAATGTGGATTCATAAGAAAATGAAAATATATGAAAAATATAGCTGCAAGGAGCAATGCCAATTATCGGCACTATGAGCAGCAAAAGAAGCTTTGTGACATGTTTTTGGTTCGAGAACAATGAACAGAATATGAGGAGTTAAAAAGTAAACTTTCAATCATACAAAAAACATTTAAAAAAAAAAAAAAAAACCTCCTAAAAATAGCTATTCCTTAGAATTTGTCCAGTATGCTGTTCTGAAACTGCTCAGGTAGCGTCTGGGTATGATGGCATTCAAGAGCGTTCAAGAGTTATAAGCCAAAATATGCATTTTTATCTCCTGACCAGTAGGGGCAGTGCACCGAAACACTGCATGTAACCTCAGTGCCTAATGGAGATCAAGTTTTGTCACAATCCCTCAAAGCGTTGTGGAGTTACAGCCTCGAGTCTGATTTTGCACGTTTTTTGTCAAATTCGTTCAAGCTCCATTTGAAAACTGTATGGTTTATCAAAATTCGGTGAACAAATTTTTGTCGTGAGTGCCTCTAGATGATGGAAGCCAATTTTTGTGAAAATCGGATAAACTGTCTAGGAGGAGTTTATTAAAGGTCTAGGCTTTCAAAACATGTAAAAATGGTTGTTTGTAAAATACAGCATTTTATAACTGGATTCAAAATGGCCAACACCCAAAATGGCCAACATAGTAATTTTTCATATTGTTCGACTTGTTATGTCCCACTGAATTTAATGAGACCAATGACTGATGATTTTATGACAAACTATTCAGAAGTTATAAGCAAAAATGTGCTTTTTACACTAGGGGGCACTGTTCTGAAACTGAGCAGGCACCATCAAGTCATGATGGCTATGACAAATAATAAGTTTGGTATACACTAAAGCGTTACGGAGATATACCCTCACGTCCCTTTTGGCACACTCTTTGTTGAATTCGTTGAAGCACCATTTGAATATGATAATTTATAACTTTCCCACATGCAGTGCTAGGAGCTGCCATGGATTCAAAGCAGAAGAAGAAGAAGGAGAAGAAGAAAACTAATGAAAACAATAGGGGTCTTTGCCCCTTGGGGCTTGACTCCTAATAACTGCTTATGTTTGCTTGTATTTCCTCATTTGTAAACTGCTTTGGATAAAAGTTTCTGCTAAATAAATAAATGTAAATGTAATTTAACTGCATTTAGACATATAACATCACCCTGTCATGTATTATTTTTAAAAAAACAGAATACCCTGTCATATTTTATTCCTTATATCATTTTTATTCCTTATATCACCAACACCCAGGTTAATGGTCAATTCTGTGATATGAAAGTGGCACCTCCTTATTGTATAACACATAAGAGTTAGGAACTCAGAAACATGAGAAACAATTTAGGGGAAAAAAAGGGGGGGGGGACTAACTCACAATACCCTTGTTGCATAAGTGTGCACACCCCTAAACTAATATGTTGTTGAAGCAGTGTTTGATTTTATTACATCACTCGGTCTTTTTGGGTAAGAGTCTGTAAGTGTGGCACACCTTGACTTGACAATATTTTCTCACACTTTTTGGCAAAAACATCCTAGATCCATCAAATTGAAAGGGCATCTACTGTGCACAGCCCGCTTATGGTCACCCCAAAGCTTTTTAGTCGGATTCAGGTCTGGGTTCTGACTAGGCCATCCAAAAACATTGAGCTTGTTTTGGTTAAGCCATTCATTTGTTGAGTTGGATGTATGCTTTGGATCATTGTCATGCTGAAAGGTGAAATTCCTTTTCATCTTCAGCTTACTAGCAGACACCTGAAGGGTTTGCACTAAAATTTATTGGTATTTATAGCTATTCATGATTCCATCCACCTTGATAAAAGCCCCAGTTCTGGCTGAAGATAAGCAGAACTAAAGCATGATGCTGCCACCACCATGCTTCACCACACCATATGGTGTTCTTTTTTTTTTTTTTTTTTTGCACCAATCATACCTTTTGGAATTATTATACCTTTTGGAATTGGTCTCATCAGACCATAACGCATTTTGCCCCATAGTTTTGGGTGATTTAGTTGGGCTCGGATGTTTTTTGTGAAAAAACCACCCATAGCTCAGACATGTGAAAAATGCAAGAGATTGTCACATGCAGAGAGTAATCAGTACTTGTCAGATATTCCTGAGCTCCTTTAATGTTTCCATTGGTCTCTTGGCAGCCTACCTTGTAAGTTTTTGTCTTATAAAGTTATAAATTTTGGAGGAATGTGCAGTTCTTGGTAATGTCACTGTAGTGCTCCATTGTCTCCACTTGTTGATGATGGCCTACACGGTGTTCCATGGTACATCTAATATTTTTTGTACCTCTCTCCTGATCAATACCTTTCGACAGTGAGGCCCTGTACATGCTTTGTAAGCTCTTTGCAGACAATGGCTTCAGCAGTCAGATGAAACCAAGCAGATGTGAAGAAAATTCTACAGAAACAGCTGGACTTTATTTTGAGTTAATCAGAATAATTTCATAGATGACAGCTGTATTATTACTCAAAAGTGATTGGTTTATTCTGAAATCAGCCACATCCCCAATTATAAACAAGTGTGCATACTTATGCAACCAGGTTATTGTAACTTTTATTTTTCCTTTTCCCCCTAAACTGTTTCTGAAGTAATTTCACATTGAGGGTGGAAAATGTTCTGACATTATTTATCTTGGTTTCAATTTTTACAAAACAAAAACCTGACAATTTATCAGGGGTGTGTAGACTTTTTATCTCCACTGTATGTGCATGAGCTTTCTATGCATGTTGCTTATGAGAGCAAGCCCAAAATTAAGTTGCAATGTCCAGTGCAGGGGTCACAACACTGAGAAAGACAGGATGCAGGATGATCCATAATCATAAACAAGTAAACACACAGAATCAAAACTAGGCAACACAAGAAATATAGAATAGGAACCAAAATAATCATATTAAATTGATGCTCAGAATTACAGATATAAAGCATGGCCTTGCTTCCAATAATTTAAATATAAAAGCTAATGAGGGGAAAATTATCCATTCATCTTCAGTAAGTACTTCATTAAGAACCCAAGAGCTTGTCCTGGGAACACGCCCTGGATGGGGCAGGATTCCAGTTTATAACCGGGCATCATGCACACACATTCACACCTTGTACACAATTTAGGGGCCAATCCACCTACCAGCATGTTTTTGTAGTACGAAACCAGAGAACCTGCAGGAAACCCACAGGTATAACATGTGACTAACACCAAACAGACAATAACCTGAGCTTATTATGGAACTGGGGACCCTGAAGCTGTGAAGCCGCAACATAAACCACCACACCTCCCATTTCACAGTTTTTCCTAAAGTAAATTGAATTCTAAGAAATTAGCAAATTAATTTCCAACATAAGGCAAAATCAACAGAAAAAAAGCAACAACAACAACAAAAAAACAATCATACAAAAAAACCCCAACATTAAATTAAGGTTATTACATAAACATTCTGATTCATCTGAAAATTTCCTGCATTTTTAAGTAAGCTCACATGTTATTTCCCAGAGTGGAGAGTGTTGCGTATGCTTGTATGTTTGACATGCTTTCGTTTTGGATTGAGTCCTGTCTCCACCCCTATATTGTCATTTTTTATTTCCCAAATGTTTTCTAAGTTATCCCTGACTAGGTTGTCTATTTATATGCACATTGTTTATGATTATGGATATTTCCTGCCTGCCTGTGCTTTGACCTATGCATTATATTATGACCATGTTTTTTTTTTTTTTTTTAGCAAACAACATGCTGAATATACAGTATATGCTTGAGAGTTTTGATGCTACTATGAAGAATTGCCAATAGATTCCATCTATCATGACAGCTCTCAAGTTGGAAATTTAAATGTCTGTTGGAAAACATGGTGTCTACAGCTTTAAGATCAACAAAAGTGTTTTATCTCGTAATTTGTTTCCTTCGAGTCTATTATTATTTCTTGTCTACATCCCCATGCAGATCACTGCCTTTGCTTTGCCCCATGTAAATTTTGCTACTTGTACTGATTTATTCTGTGTATGACCTTCTGCTTGCTGTTGACATCATTTGTGTTTTGCCCCTTTAGGATTGATTGATTTTTAGCTTGTAAATAACACAGGCCAATAATCACCACTTGTAAATATAACATTGTAAAGCATGGTTAGTAGGAAGTCAGTGCCATTTATTCTATTTTCAATGGAAGTGTGTTTTTGTTTCTTTCTTTTGGTTAGGTTCATTAGTTAGTTAATTTTGTGCATAGATAGAGGGAATTTTGTTTATTATTTTGGCCTGGCTGGCTTCTGAAGCTTTACCACATAAAAAAAAAACATGATTTGTGGCCCATGGCTTTTCTAGTTTGATGTTAAGATAAGCCAAGATGTCAAGAAAATCCTATAGGAACAGCTGTACTTCATTTGGGGGTAATCAGTCACTTTAATTGATGGCAGGTGTATACTAATTAGTATTTAATTTGATTGAACACTGCCACAGTCCCAATTATAAAAGGGTGTGCTTATGTGATGTGCACAACCAGGTTATTGTACATTTTTTATTTTTCCCTCTAAAATAATTCTTATTGATTTTAACTTTAATTATTACATTTTATATCACAGTGCTGTTGAATTCTTGATTCTGACAGATGTTCTGAGGTGTGCAATTATTTTTCAGTAAATGCACAACTAAAGTAGTTCCAGTCAGGTCTTGACATGGCATTACAGTTCCATATCACTTTGCCAAGTTAAGTGAAATAATGGAAAGGTTAGCCTACTGTCCAGCACAGCACACTCATGTAACAACAAACAAAATTGAGATTTTCCAGAAATATGTAAGGAATAATTGACGACAGGCCATTGAACGATTAGAAAAATAATGCACACCCAAGGTGGCAAAGCGGCCATAAGGCAATGTGGAGTCTTGAGCCACTGATATGCAGTTATTTGAGAGAGAGAGAGAGAGAGAGAGAGAGAGAGAGAGAGAGAGAGAGAGAGAGAGCAAGAAAAAAGAGAGTGTGAGAAAGCTCTTGTGATAAGCTGGTGAACAAGTTAGTTAGTTAGTTCCGTCCGCGCAGCGGGGCGCATCGGGCAACAAGCATTCGCCAGCGGGCTCGGTCGGAAGCGTCGATTTCCACATCTTCCCACTTGACATCGAGCGCTCGTAGATCTTCCATGAATGTTCGTCGCCAAGTATTCCGCGGCCGCCCTACTCTTCTCTTCCCCCGTGGCGGCGTCCAGCGCAGCGCGATCTTTGCGTGGCGGTGGTCAGACATCCGTAGAATGTGTCCTGCAAAGCGCATTCTTCGCTCTACGACCATTTCTGCCAGGCTGCGGGAGTTTGTTCTTCTTAGAATTTCTTCGTTTGAAATACGATCACGGTATGATACACCGAGTATTCTTCTCAGGCATCGTTGTTGAAACACATTCAGCTTGTGGATGACTGCCCTCGAGCTCTTCCAAGTTTCAGATGCATAGATGGCGGTTGGGATGATGATGCTATTAAACAGGCGAAGTTTGCTGTTGGTGTGGATAGTTCGCCTAGCCCAAATCGGTTGTAGCTGTTGGAAGACTGCAAATGCTCTGCCGATTCTGCGATTGACATCCACGTTAGTCCCACCATCCGCAGCCACAATGCTGCCAAGGTAGGTGAACTGTTTGACTTCTTCAATCAGCTGGTTGCTCACCGTGATCCGCACCGGCGTCATCCGGCCGACGGCCATGACGTTGGTCTTGTCAGTGCTAATCCGTAACCCAACTTTGGCTGCTTCGTGCTCCAGGCTAGTGGTCATCTCCTGTAAGACTTTCCCATTCTGCGCCAATAGCACAATATCGTCGGCGAATTCCAGGCCTGTCCACGGAATTCCAGACGCTGGCTGTGTTAGTGCTCGTCGCATGACGAAGTCCATCATCATGAGGAAAAAGAATGGTGAAAGAATGCAGCCCTGTCTGACTCCAGTCTCGATGGTGAAAAAGGCAGTATGACCTGTGTCCGTCCGGATGCAACAGCTAGAATCCTGATATAAGTTCTGGAAAATGGCGATAAACCGCTGTGGAATGCCATATAGCCGTGCGATGTTCCAAAGCGATTTCCGGTGGACGCTGTCAAACGCCTTCTTAAAGTCTATAAAGTTGACCAAGAGCGGTTTCTGATATTCGGAGCTTTGTTCAATGATGTTTCGAAGAGCAAAGATTTGTTCAGTGCATGACCGACCGCTTCTAAACCCGGCCTGTTCGTCCCGTAGAGCCTGATCGACTGCTCGCAGTATCCGTTTGAGGAGGACGAGACAAAATAACTTGCCTGGAACAGACAGAAGGGTGATGCCTCTCCAATTGTTACAGTCTGCGAGATTACCTTTCTTAGGTAATTTGACGATGACAACCTGTCTCCAGTCATTTGGGACACGTTCCATGTGCCAGCAGTCATTGAGCAGCGTAGTGAGCACCCGTACAACTTCATCACCACCCGCTTTCAGCATTTCTGCCGAGATTTGGTCAAGACCAGGTGCTTTGTTGTTTTTCAGATGACGAATCGCTGCAGCGACCTCAGCATCCATGATGTCGCTCATGTCCACTTCCAGCTCACAGTGAGGAGGAAAGACTGTAAAGTCGTGCGTGGCTACGGGAGCCGGCTGGTTTAGGGTGTCTTTGAAATTTTCCACCCAACGCGCGTCCTGCTCTTCTTTGCTAACTAGCATCCTGCCGGTTGTATCCCTTATCGGCCCAGTGGAACCGCTTCGGGCCCAAGTGAGATCTCTGACCACACGAAAAAGAGTCCTGCTGTCACCCTGGTCCGCAGCCAGTTGTGCTTCAGTGCCCTTCCGGTCCAGCCAGTCCTTCTTGTCTGCTCGGCAACTCCTCTTGACCCTGCGGTCCAGTTCTCGGTACGCCTGCGATGCTTCATTTCGCTCCTCTTTGGTCTTTGCTTGATCGCGCTGACGTTTCTTGACCCGTCTTTCATCCAGCAACGACCATGTCCGGTCCTGAATCCACCGTTCTCGCTGCGTTCCACGCCGTCGACCAATCGTTCTCTCTGCCGTCTCTATGGCAGCATCCTTGATCTGTGCCCATTGTTCTTCGATGCTGGCCGAGTTGTCAAGAATCTGGAATCGATTAGCGAGTTCAATGTGGAAGTGCTCGGCGTTCACGCGGTCCTTCAATTTCTCGGAGGCAAATGACCGAACGGTGTTGCGTCCGGCCACTCTTTTCAATTTTAGTCGGATTGAAGTCACAAGCAAGTGGTGATCAGATCCGACGTCGGCGCCGCGAAAAACCCGTACGTCACGTAAAGCCGAGCGCCACCGTCGATGGATGCATACATAGTCGATTTCATTGTGAGTGGCCCCATCTGGTGACCGCCACGTCTTTTTGTGAATCCGTTTGTGAATGAAATATGTATTCCCGATGCAAAGGTTGTTAAGATTGCATAGGGATAGGAGACGCTCTCCATTATCGCTCGTTACTGCTGCCGATCCATGAGGTCCGATCACGTTTTCCCAGCCCTGCCGGTCGCTACTGAGTTGCGCATTCATGTCGCCAAGGAGGATCTTTATGTCATGGTTGGGGATAACCGCGATTGTGTCTTGCAGCTGGTCGTAGAAGGCGTCCTTCTCTTCATCATCTGCCTCATTTGTCGGTGCGTAGACTTGAATAACAGTAATTTTAGCATGGCAAGACTGAAATCGGGCGGTAATTATGCGATCACTGATCGGTTTCCATCCAACGAGTGCCTGTGCCGCGGTTTTGCTCAGGACCATCCCGACGCCGTGCACGTGATGTTCTTTGGCTCCCGAATACAGGACGATCTTCCCGTCGCTTATCATTTTTCCATTACCCGTCCACCTCATTTCGCTGACACCAAGAATGTCAAGCCGGTAATTGTTGAATTCGTGCAGAAGCTGCTCCAGTCTCCCACACTGGTACAACGTTCGCGCGTTCCAGGTTCCAATTCGTGTGATCGTATTGGCGTCGAGTATCCCATTTTGCATCGGGCGCTGGACGACCTTTCGGCTTTGCTCCAGCACCGTCATCAAGGGAGAAACAGGGTCATCGCGCCGGTATTGTTTAGACCGCTGGTTTTTGCTTGTTGTTTCCGTAGCAAGATAGATTTTACGGGATCAGGGTGCTAGCCTGATGCCCAACCCTCCTCCTTTTTCACCCGGGCTTGGGACCGGCGTCGGCGGAGTGAACAAGTATTGATATTTATTTATTCATTATATTTTCTGAAGTAATATAAAACAACAAACCCTGTGAACAATTAAGTTCATCAATATTTATTTATTTCTTTGTTCTATTTTCATATGATCAGCATGGAACCCCCCAAAAAAACACCCTCTAAAATTACATATTGGAATTAGCAACAGAGGCTTGAGATGGGATGTGTAATAAATTAGTTCCATACACAAGAGCATTTTAAGGACAAAAACCGGACACATGTCTTGAACTAAACCATCTGAACAATGCCTTCAGGTGTGGTAACTGTGGTATAAGCAGACTAATTGAAAATAATTGAAAATAATGCATAATAGTGATTTTTTTTGTTGTTGTAATAATTCAATGGCCTGTCATCAAATACTCCTAACTTATTAAACCTATTAAATCTTTATTTCACAATAAAGGTAGAAAAGATTCTGACATGATTTATCTTGATTAGTTTATATAAATAAAATTTTTTATTGAGCTTAAGCTTAAGATCTAATAACTCATAGATCTTGATTTTATCTTGATTAGTTTATATGAATTACTTCAATTTTATAATGAGTTTAGTTACTAATAAGTTAATAAGCTAATAAGTCTTAGATTTTATTTACAGTCCTGGCTAGTTTTGCAAGCATTACTGACATTGTTAAAGGGTAAGTGGTCACTACAGTGGACAGCTATTCAAAAGCCATTTTCTGGCTTATTGCAAGCATTTCAATAGAATAACTGCATAACAGCCACTAGAGTGGACACCAATTCTCCATTTGAATGCATGCAGTCCACTGGAGTGGACACTTCAATAACTTTTTGAAAAATGTATGTAAATGTAAAATGAAGGTACATTTTTTATGCCTAAAGAAGTGTAAAAACACACGGAGAAAAAAATCTTTGATCAGGATTTCATAATTAATAATTGTTTTTTGCTTTGATGTAATGTTGTAACATGTGCATGACAATCGTTACATACGGTATATCTGGCTACTTCTCTTGCCCCAGATCTTTTGATTTGAGTCAGCATGGCTACCTCAATACCCTGCTGGTTTAGCTTTCACGTCTCAAAATCCATGAGCAATACTATCGTCAATCAGTGATAGTTGGGGACACAGTAGGATGATGGAATGTTGCACACAATCTCACAAGCCTATGACTATACATAGGTCTATATATATACTATTTCAGGGGTTCCCAAACTTTTCCAGGGCAAGGCCCCCCAAATGGCATTAACATTTGACTGAGGCCCCCCTTTTGCAAGATGTCTTTAAAACATATTAAAAATACAGACTTCTGAATATATCCCCCTTTTTTGTTAATAATTACATCTTACATCTTTAAATTACATTACATTAGGAATTGATTGTGTGTGCGTGTGGTTGTCTGAGAATGAGAAAGAAAAAATCATGTATTTATTTATTTTTCACACCAAATTGTTGAGGCCCCCCGGGCGCCCCCTGGCAGCCCCCAAGGGGGCCGTGGCCCCCACTTTAAAAACCACTGTACTATTGTGTCCTGCCTATGACTGTAATGCTATGTTGGGAACCAAGCCAATAGTTAAGATGGCTAAAAACTCTCTACAAACCACACCAGGGAAAGAAAATTGCAAAAACTTGCTGAAATGGCAGTAAATGCCCATTTCCAGAAAGCTCTGCACACAGATGGAGACAATTGCTACCTTTCCTGTGCATGTCCTCCATTCACCCATCACTAATTTAATTAAAAACACTCCACAAAAAATCATATGATTACAACTGCCTATCACTTAAACAATAGAAAGAACTTCCTTCAACTCAAATTAACAGAACACTACAATTTTTATCTGTCTATAAATGTCATGAAGCAGCGAATGCCAAGAGCACATAGCAAGCGAGTCGCGATTGAAGTAGATAAAAGGTCTTAAAAGTATATGAAAGTCAGAGGTCTCTTCTGAGGTAACGCTGATACACCATGTTCAGCCAGAACTGATGCAATATTGCTAAAACACAACACTCCCATGTGGCTCTTTCTATCAACTCCAAAGCCATCTCTAAATCCCCCAGCTTCTGTGGGGAACTATCTAAAGGTGTGGCTGAGCTCAGATGAAAGTCACAGCAAGGAGAGAAACATTGTTCTATTAGTGGAAAGTTTGATGCGTGCGTACTTCTGACTGCATATAACATATGCATCATTCATAAACAATTATTTTTATTAAGTTTCCTTGCCGGCACACTGCATTTGTCAATGGCAGAGATATGGACAATTTGTCAGGCTATTAATATCACTAAGGCATTAACATTCAATAGAGGGCCAGGTTAGATGGTTAATATTGTTAGGGACACAGAGATGAGGGGGCCCAAATACAGAAAACAAGCATCAGGATCCAAGGTGAAAATGGGCTTTATTAAAGAATGTGAGGAAGTGTGAGAGATGTGACTTGAATTCGAGGGGTCAAGGTCAGGATTCGAGCTCTGGTCTGCAGGGTGCAGTTGAGATACTCAGACGAGGCACCACGGGGGAGTGCAGAGGTGATGAGCCACAAGGGAGGCAAGGTGGTGCTGGGTATAGCAGGAAGTGAGCCATGAGTGAGCTGACAGGCAGCATGAGTAGTGGACTGCACTGGAAGTCGGAACAATCTGACGATGAGTGGTTGAAGGACCAGGGTTTATATACGCTGTTGATGAGGTGAGTAGGTGGGAAGCAGGTGAGTCTAATGAGGCATGGGAGGTGGAACGTAACGCACAGGGACACACACAAACAAGAACAAGAGGGAGAGAAACATCGGAACCCGGGGAAGGGAATAAACAGGGAAACACACTGGGCTCCAGCCCGGACCATGACAAATATAGAGAAGATGCATCTCACAAAAACACTCTATTATTAATTTGTTTTTCCTGATCAAATGACACTTTTCTGTTTAATTAATGAATTTGAGGAAATGTGGCTCATGTTATATTTTTGAGAAAACAACAATCTTATTGTATAAAATAACAAAGAGTAAAAGGTTCAGGGTTTGTTTAGGTGGGTATCGGTCATAGATTTCTAGAGGCACTTTTTGGAGCCAGTTCTGAAAGGAAAACCCTGTGTTATAAGGTTCTACGTTGAACCTTTAAGCTTTTAGAGTGCTGGGTGGAAGATTAGCACTGTGAAGAGCTCTATGACAGATGGTAAACCTATCACTGAGGTTGAACGTAAAATAAAGCCCATTGGGGAAGCTACAAATACATATCTATTTAAATAACTCTTAAGGAACATTTTCTAAGAGTGTATACATTTGTAACGCAGTCCCATAGATCAGAGTCTGGAAGATTCCCCTGAAAGTTTTATATGAAAGTCACTGCCAGTGATTTCACAAACAGAAATTTGTTCCAAGAACAGCAAGTCAAATTAATCAAGTGGCAAAGTGTACATGTGGAGGATTATCATACTTTCTGCATTCAACTGAGCATTTATGTACTTGGCTTTTTCAGCTCTTGACATTAAACAGACAGAGATTGAGCCTAATCCTGGATTCAGTTATTTAAAAAAAAAAAAAAAAAAAGGGTTCACATTCTCTAGCCATTTCCACCTGGTAATATTTGGATATTACAAGTGGTTCAGTTTAGCACAGTTAGTTCCAAGACAGTTTCCAAGCCATTTAACAAATGACTCATGGTGTTTGTGTGCTACATTAGCTTCATTAATAATTATGCCAATGACAGGTCCTCACAGTTTAGAAAAATGTGTGTCTGTGTGTGCGTGTGATTAATACGGCTGACTACAAAAGTGTGCATACTTTTTAGACAAAATGAAGAAGAAATTTGTACATGATATTATTTGTGTTAAGTTTCACAGATGTTCAAAAGTTCTCTTGTTGTGATATAACTATTTACTAATAATAGCTTATTTATCTTGTTTTTGATGTGGGTTTTGCCCTCATTACCCTGTTTGCTAATTGCCTGATGTTTTGCCTGTTTTTTTGTTGTTTTTTTTTATCATGATATCATCTTGAGTTTTTGGATCTGTTTGCCGGTCTTCTTTAATAATAAAGTGTTTCCTGCAACTGCAGGCAAAACCAGGAAGGACTTTTGTCTGAATTATCCTGGAACCTTAATGTAATTTTGCTTAACTTTTACTACATCTACTATAATTACAAATATATTACAGATACATATTAAAACAAACATGAAAGTGACACAAATTTAAAGAAAATACAATTCAGAAAGGTGTTTTCTATCTGGCAAGCTTGAACAGGGTGAATACATTTGACAGAAATTCAAATAGGCATGTCTGCACAGCCTTGAGTAGTCAGCCACAATAGACTAAGGGAAGTAATGTCATTATTCATTTCCTAAAGAGAGCTTAAAAGATCCCATTTAACATCAAGCCAAAAAGAGCTGTTGTCACATGTTGTATTGGGCATGCCATTCTATTAAAGAAGAACCTATTTAATTAAAAGTAAAAGTCACCAAAACTTAGGCTCAAGTTTCACTGGATTGATGGATGAATGGCCATACTATCCATCACATTCACAAGTTGTTCTATAGTTTGCTGCAGAATAATCTTTATGCCCCAGAGTATTGGTTTATGAGAACGAAGGATGGGAGCCTAGAACCATATTATGGAGTCTGCGCAAAGTCATCGCTTCCTTACATGCCCATAAAATCCCTGGATGGTATATTTAAACTGATTTAAGCATACATGAAGCATGCATTTTCATTTAATATGCCTACGTTATAAATAAAGCCTACATAACCATTACATCTGTTCCTTCATATAAACATTTAATTCAGTTAGTGTACAGTCCAGTTGCTCAATTAATTATTAATCTCTGTATCTAAAGATAAAAGGAATTCTCTCACTGTTACTTTTTAAATATTTATACCTTTAATTATAGAGAATATAAATTTCATCTAGTGTGAAAAGGTAAGAACAAATCATGCAATACTGAAGGGAACCTCTAAGTAGCTATCTGTGGGTGTTTAAACTGTACATTAGGCTGGATGTGCTTACCGTGAAAAGCCCCGAGGTGGGTCTGAAATTAGGAAGCTTTTCTCAAGGTCTTGCAGTACGTCATTCAGCATGCGCACATGGGAAGGGTCACGCTCCTTTGGGTCGTTGGCTGGGCGCATAATCTCTGACTGGAAGAAGCCAGAACTTTCTCGCAAGGATGCAGCAGCATCCAGAAGATCATGCCTGATTAAGGGGTCAGCTGTGGAATGACACATGGAAGAGAGACAGAATTTCAAAGAGTGGATTAAGGAATGAAGAGAATTAGACGAATTAGGTGGATCAGTCTAATAGATCATATTGTCATAGCAAAGTGTTCTTCCAAAAATCCTAGATACTCCTGATTCCTTTTTTTTAAATATGAATTTTATCTTAGATGTTTATTTTATGTCTTCTGCATTACTGTATTAGTAGAAAAGGAATATTCTTCTAAATATTCTTTTTCTAAACATATTTAATGAGGATTGGGCATATTGTTTTAATCCCACAATGATAGGAATATCTGACCATTTTGAACTTGTAGGGATTGTTGGATGGTCCCCACAAGGAACATTTATTTTATTTTATTTTTTTTATTTTACTTAAACTGCAGCTTTTATTATGTTTTTCCTTTTTGGTTACTGAGGTAAGGTTACTCTTAGATTTAATTGTAGGCACAGAATTGATTAGCTGTATTAGAAGCTACATCGCAAGGTCCTTAAAAGTATATTAAGACAAATGTGTGTGTGTGTGTGTGTGTGTGTGCCTGACCTTCCATCAATGTATTTTAATGTGGAAATTTATAATTTAATTAGAAATTATACATTTTAATAAAACCAAAGATGCAAAATAAGAAAATAAGAGATCATTATAAAACATTTGAAACACAGTTTGTATGTTGTTTGTGCATCTGTATATTAAGGAGTATGTGTCATCTCTGTCTGCTCCCATCACAACAATTTCCAGAATTCCACACGATCATCCACTACTTCTGCAAGGAACTCCATTTCCCACAAGCTGTAGCAACTTATAGAACTACAAACTCTGACCCACATGACCACATGACCCAACCCCCCTTGCTCCTAGCAATAGTAGTGTGATCATTCAAAGCCTTTGGTTTACTGGGACTGTTTCTCTGGTTTGACCTCTGTTTGTTTGATTACTTTGATTCTTACTTTGCATCATATTGTCATGGATTTCCCCTTGCACTGAGTACAGGAGCATTCAGCATGCATGAACTGCCTGCAGTGCGATAGCATGCACCTCCAGGTTTTTATTGACTGTTTACTTGTGACACGTGTTTTGTTTTAGTTTCCGTCCTGTCTTCGCCCTGTTATGTAATTGGTTCCTTCCTAATGTTCTCATTTCCCTCTTTGATTAGTTTGTATATTTAAACCCCTGTGTGTCTTTGTTTTGTGCAAAGTATTGTGTGTTTATTGCCAGACCCATATCAAGCCTTTTGATCCTTGTTCCGTGTTTCATGACACATATTGCTTGCTGACCACATGACCTTTTTTACATGCCTAACTACAATACTGGATAGAGATCATTATAAAACATTTGAAACACAGTTTGTATGTTGTTTGTGCATCTGTATATTAAGGAGTATGTGTCATCTCTGCCTGCTCCCATCACAACAATTCCCAGAATTCCACACGATCATCCACTACTTCTGCACTACTCTGA
The DNA here is from genome assembly GCF_001660625.3 of Ictalurus punctatus. NCBI lineage: Eukaryota > Metazoa > Chordata > Actinopteri > Siluriformes > Ictaluridae > Ictalurus > Ictalurus punctatus. The sequence continues at coordinate 10,423,744 of NC_030425.2, forward strand.
CCCACATGACCACATGACCCAACCCCCCTTGCTCCTAGCAATAGTAGTGTGATCATTCAAAGCCTTTGGTTTACTGGGTCTGTTTCTCTGGTTTGACCTCTGTTTGTTTGATTACTTTGATTCTTACTTTGCATCATATTGTCATGGATTTCCCCTTGCACTGAGTACAGGAGCATTCAGCACGCATGAACTGCCTGCAGTGCGATAGCATGCACCTCCAGGTTTTTATTGACTGTTTACTTGTGACACGTGTTTTGTTTTAGTTTCTGTCCTGTCTTCGCCCTGTTATGTAATTGGTTCCTTCCTAATGTTCTCATTTCCCTCTTTGATTAGTTTGTATATTTAAACCCCTGTGTGTCTTTGTTTTGTGCAAAGTATTGTGTGTTTACTGCCAGACCCATATCAAGCCTTTTGATCCTTGTTCCATGTTTCATGACACATATTGCTTGCTGACCACATGACCTTTTTTACATGCCTAACTACAATACTGGATTTGCCCTTTCAAAATGTCTGCTGGCTGTGTTTAATAAAACCCTACATGAATGGCATGTCTGTTTACCTCTGCTGAAAGTGGAGGAGGCACTTGGGAGCTACATCTCTCAATTGACGGCAAGTAATTTGGGGGGCCTGCTTTGCCATCCAAGCCATGTAAGGCCACCTCAGCGCTGGTGGGCAAGGCCTGTATGGCATTGGGTCTTGCTTGTGGGTCACTGCATACATTTCCAGTGTTGCAGGCCTACCAAGTAGACCTGCTGAGTAAGCTTGACATATGGTGGGAGGATAGGAGCCTTGGCCAGCGCTAGTGCGGCACAGAAGGCGAGTGTGGTGGTCCACCTCTCTTCCGTGGAGAGCCAGGGGAATCGGGTGGCCACAGTTGTAGCCTGATAGTAGGCTGGGTCTGAGAATGGTCATAAAGACCAAGCAGACAAAGGAGGAGCAGTCCCTGGGGGCAACGGAGGGACGTATCAGGGGACATGAGGTTGTTAGGGCAGTTAGCCCCCAGTACTACTGTAGGGCCTCCCTAGCCATGGCTGTCCCAAGTTTTCAGTGCTCTCTGGACAGCGAGCTGTCACAGGGCAACGAAAATCTGATGCTTTCCCGGCAATAGAATGTGGAAAAGTTAACGTCACTAAAAGAACATCTAGCAGTGTGGAAACTACTGCCAAATGTGTCTACATGGGTTCTGTCTACCGTAGAAAAAGGTTACCAGGTCCAGTTCAGAGCTCGACCCCCACGGTTCAGAGGGGTGCTCACCACAGTCACAGCTAGTCAGCACAGGGCAGAGCCTGATGTTAGCACAGGAAGTAGGATCCCTCTTGGACAAAGGGGCCATAGAACATGTACCCCGTTCCCTGAGGGAGGGAGGTTTCTACAGCCGTTATTTCCTGATCTGTAAAAAAGATGTAAGTATGTGGCCAATATTAGATCGGCCTCATCTGAACCATACTTTTTGGACATACAGGTTCAAGATGCTGACATTCAAACTTATCGTTACACAGATTCAGTTCGAGGACTGGTTTGTGAGGATAGATCTAAAAGATGCATATTTCCACATAGGAATATTGCCCTGTCACAGAAAGTTCCTGAGGTTCAAGTTTGGAGGCAACACCTACCAATATTGTATTCTTCCCATCGGGCTAGTTTTATCCCCTCACAATTCACATTTAATTCACATTCTGGCTCCCTTGCGACTCCAGGGCATCTGTGTACTAAATGACCTGGATGACTGGTTAATTCTAGCATGATCCAGAGAACTGGTGATTCAACATTGAAATATTGTTCTCGCCCACACAAAGAGCTTGGGGCTCAGGTTGAAACACAGGAAAAGCATGCTTTCTCCATTGCAGAGGACAACTTTCCAGGGGTTATATAGGAGTCTACTATGATAAGGGCGTTTCTAACCCCAACATGTGTAGCATCAATCTTATCAACATTGAGAAAGATAAAGCTGGATCTGGGCATCCCTTCCAGTCTCTATGAGAGACTGTTGGGGTTTATGGCAGTAGAAGCCAACGTCATACTTTTGGGCCTATTGCACATGAGACTGTTTCAGTAGTGGCTGAAAAGTTGGACAAAACCTCTGAGAGTAATCAGTGTCACGCAGCGATGCCTACATGCTCTGAGCATTTGGAGGTGTCCCCATTTCTAATCTCAGGTCACACTCTAGGGGTGTCTACTTATCGCAAGATGATAATAACAGATGCTTCCCTCACGGGCTGGGGGCAGTCTTAGATGGCTGTCCAGCTCACGGTCTCTGGAACAGCCTTCATCTGAAGTGGCATATAAATCGCCTAGGAATGCAGGCCGTATTTCTAGTACTAAAATACTTTCATCCTCAATTAAGAGGTCACCATGTGTTAGTTGTGACAGACAACACAGCGGTGGTCTCATATATCAACCACCTGGGAGGGTAACATTCACAGCCCCTGTTCAGGCAGGCACAACTAATTCTTCTCTGGGCAGAGGGAAAGTTCTTGTCAGTGAGTGCAACGTACATTCTGTGCAACCGGAAGGTGGGGGCAGACATCCTGTCGAGGCAGGGGCTGAGACCCATTTGAGCCCTTAGAGTCAGCATCTGAGAAGCTTCTGACTCTAAAGGTAGCTCTTCTGCTGTTCCTGACATCTATCAAGTGAGTCCGAGATCTACAAGTACTCTCTGTTGCCACTTCCTGCATTGACTTTGCCCCTGGATTAGCCAAGGCCTTCCTCTATCCTAGGCTGGATTGTATTCTTAAAGTGCCTACCTCTGCTTCCCAGCCAGTAGTGTTGCAGGCTGTTGCAGTAGTGATGCTGTCTTGAAGCAGCGCATCTCTAATTGGATAGAGGAAGCAATCTCTTTCGCTTATGAGGCACTATGCCTCTGGGCATAATGGCTCATTCCACTAGGGGGGTCGCCTCCTCAAAGGCTTTGTCCAAAGGGATACCCTTACATGATGTATGTGCTACGGCAGGGTGGTCTATGATGCACACACCTCTGCTGCCCAGCCAGTGGTGTTGCAGTCTGTTGCAGTAGTGATGCTGTCTCAAAGCAGCGCATCTCTAATTGGATAGAGGAAGCAATCTGTATCGCTTATGAGGCACGTGGTCTCACTATGCCTCTGGGCACAAGGGCTCATTCCACTAGGGGGGTCGCCTCCTCAAAGGCTTTGTCCAAAGGGATACCCTTACATGATGTATGTGCTGCGACAGGGTGGTCTATGACGCACACGTTCATTCAATATTACACCCTGGATATACGTTCCACCCTGGGCTCAAGTGTCTTGCAGTGACCCTCGGGCTTGGACCTTTTGAACAGGCCATACCCTCAGTATGACAGAGTGGGTACTCTCATTCCCACAGCGTAAAGTTCATGCAATGTTGAGCTCCCGTTGAAAGGGAACATCTGGGTTCTGCATGAAACCCTGTTCCCTGAGAAGGGAATGAGACGTTGTGTAGCTTTGTCATACTGGGGCAGGATTGTGAATTGTGTCTTCGTTTCAGAGGCTGATGGCACAGTTTACAGTTGCCATTTTTATATCATGAAATATGCTTTATTGCCACGTCACCTGATCACGGCAGGCCAATAAAAAGGCATGATGTTACACAAGCTTCAGACACCGGTCATGCGCGAGGGCACTTCACACAGCACAAAGCTAACACAAGGTCTCGTTCCTTTCTCAGGGAACAGGGTTACATGCGTAAACAAGACGTTTGTAATGATAGCTTCAAGACGCTTCCTGTATGAAGAAATTAATTGGCCGTATTCAGGTGTGATTTTGGCCCATTCTTCTAAACATAGTGTTTTTAAATCTCGTTAAATTGGATTCAAGTCAGGTGATTGACAGGCCATTCGAACACCTTGATTTTTTTTCTCGGAAACCAATTGAGAGTTTCCTTTGCTGTATGCTTTGGATCGTTGTCCTGCTGAAAGGTCCACCCACGGCTCATCATCATCCTGGTGGATGGCAGCAGATTCTTCTCAAGAATCTTCAGTTAAAGGGCTCAGTTTATCATTCCTTCAATTATATTAAGTCTGCCAGTACCATGCGATGAAAAACAGGCCCACACCATGATGCTACCACCCCCAGTCTTCACTGTTGGTATAGTGTTTTTAGGGTGATGTGCAGAGCCATTTCTTCTCCAAACATGGTGTGTAGTATGACAGCCAAAAAGTTAAATTTTGCTCTAATTTGACCAGAATAAAATCTCCCAGTATTTCATGGCTTGTCCAAATGAGTTGTAGCAAACTTTAAACAAGCTTCAACATGTCTTTTCTTTAGTAATGGAGACTTGCAGGGTGAGCGTACATAGGGGCCATGGTGGTGGAGTGCACTGCCTATTGTTTTCTCCGTGACAATGGTACCTGCTGCCTCCAAGTGTTTCTGGAGCTCTTTCCGAGAGGTCCCTGGCTCTTGGGCTACTCTTCTGACTATTCTTCTGACTCCCTGCTCAGAAATCTTGCGAGGAGCTCCTGTACATGGCCGATTGATGACAGAGTGACGTTGCTTCCACTTACGGATAATGGCCCCAATGGTGCTTACTGGAAGATTCAGAAGTTTTGAAATACGTCTGCATCTGATTCCATCAATATGTTGCATTATGCTAAAGTGTGTGCAGGGAAATGAACGCATCTGCAATGCAAACAGGATTTAGTATGGTCAGCAATTAGGGGAGGCTGTTCAGCCAGCATAACGGCCATGACAAATCAAAATGCAACATAATACTTTTAATTTCGCTGTTGCACTCCGATTATGCAATACTATTGTAAATTATTACAAGCTGCAATTGTTACATAATGTTAATCCCAAGTCCATTTTAATAGTCTCATGGCATGTGAGCAGACATGAACTGTTGATTCACAATGAGCAGGCCCGGAGTGAATGCTCTGCAGCAAAATATAATTAGGAGATAGAGCCATCAAATTGAATTTAAACCCCAGCCAAAAGTACAAGCAGCATCAGCCTGGCTCCTAAGTTGCAAAGCTGGTCTCTGTTTGTTTTCAGTGCACAAAATATTCAAGTTCGGTTCAGCTTGTGTGTAATTAACCTTGGCTACTGTCAGACTTTGTGCTTTAGTGTGGGTGAGGTGGGTGGTTCTGCAGTATGTGTGTGTATGTGTGTGTGTCTGATAAAGTGAGAAAGCTGTTATTGGAGAGGATTCTAGCCACTAGAGAATATGCACGCTGTACGAGTCTTCGGAGGAGAGAAAGAAAGTGAGGATAAATATAGCAAAAGAAGCCATTCCCACTCCACAAACCTCCACGTCCCTCGCTCTGCAGAGAGCAGCGCTTATGAAATATGTGGGAGGATTGCTGTAATCTATCACCCACTCTGACATGGGGGGAGGATGGAGGGGGGTTTGGGGGGGACATGGAGGGACAGTGGTGCTGGCGTGAGCCCAGCAGGGCCTTAAGTGTAACAAATCAAAGGAGAAACTTGAAAAAAAATCACGTTTGAATGCAAAGTGAAGATGTGCAAAAGACCTGAGCCAAGGACACGAAGTGGAAAAGCAAGACGTAGAAAACAAAGCGTCAGTGCCCTGGGCAGATGCTAGCAAAATTGTCACGTAAGCTTTCAAATGGCATTTGGAAAACTCATTGTGCGAACGCCCTTTCATTCTGCAAGGACATTGTTATCTGGCTCTGCACCTTTTCATCCAGCACCTGCGCTTTCTTCTTTACATGCAGAAACATGCGCAACTGTGGCTCTCAGTTCCAGTGCTTCCATGCACTGCATTTTTGTAATTTTCACTCTTTCATGGCTGACTCAGATAGAGATTGATTACAACCTGATGAGTTGCTTTAGAGGTGAAAAAAAAAGAAAACAATGGCGACTGAGAACCAATTATGCAGTCTACACATCGTCCATAACTTAAACCGTTTCTGGTTTTCAAACTGCTGGTGTAATCTAAAATACAACCTGCACCCATGTGAATGATTTAATTGCACACAGCTCACTGCATTACTTCTATCTCATGTAGTGTTTGATCAGCTAGAGCAGTGGGTGGTCATATCCGAGATGAAAGAGAGGCAGAGATCGCTTAACAGTCTGGAATTATTAATCTACCAAGCTTTTATGCTATATATTTATTGTTAACTAAAGGTATTGCGTAGTTAATTCAGTCTGTTTGTGGCCACAAACTAAAAGCATTAGTTCAACAAATCATCTCTCCTCCACCTCATCAGAGAATATAAATAACTTATTCGTTGCTAAGGTAGCATGACTGCTGGGCATATGATGAAAAAGAGAAGTGACTAAGAGATGTGAATGTATAATTTATAAATGATGCAAAGAAACCAACATTCAATCCTGTACAGACGACTACAAATGTTTTTAAACTACACCGTTAACAATGAACATAAATAAATTGGTGCAATAAATGTGCAAACCTTGCATTTACCCAAACATAATGCACACTGAGGTGATTCAGTACAACATGCAGTGGAGTGCCACTACCCCCAAAGTGCTTTTTTTTTTTTTTTTTTGATGATATGGTGCATCTGCAATACAAGCCCCTGTGTATGAACTGTTACTAGAGAAACAATAACATAATAGGAGGAACACATTGATATTGACCTATCAATCATGTTACAGCCAGAACAACTGTCCAAGCTGTGCTGTTCTACAGAAATAAAGCACACATTCTGACCAATCAGATTTGAGAATTCAACCATGCTATTTTATAAATCCATCTGACATATTACACTATTTAAGGGTGTACTAATTAAAATGTAATTGTGTGAATGAGCTGGTAGTGCAACGGAAATAACTGATTCTGAAACTAAGAGCATGCAGCATGGAAGATATTATAGCCTAATGATGGAGGATGACATGTCTACAGCAGTGTCTGGCAGGTTTTTCCCCTATGTTCAACTCAGTAGCCTCAGTAGCATCCGAAAAGAAGTCTGGATCTGCCTTTTTGAGCTAGCATGTATCTCTGACCTGACTTTAAATTACTGTAGTCGAGTGGGATTGGATATTGACATGCAACCTATGGCTCTAAAAGTGCTCTTTCACAAAGAAAACATCATGAAGGGATTCATTATTCCACAGTACAAGAACTGATTGTATAAATTTTATTTTCACAACTGTACACCTGCACATTCATGCAGTTATGTAATTGGCCAGTCATGTGCCTGTAGCGCAATGCAAAAAATCATGCAGCTACAGGTCAAGATCTTCATTTAATGTAAAAAACAAACATTAGAGTTAAGAAAAAATGGGATCTTTATGACTTTAACTGTGGTATGGCTGTTGGTGTCAAAAGGGATGGTTTGAGTATTTCAGAAACTGCTGATCTCCTGGGAATTTCACACATAGTCTCTAGAGTTTACACAGAATGGTGCAAAAAACTGGACAGTTGAAGACTGGAAAACCAGTGGGTATCAAGGGATATATTTTTTCTAATCTTCAACTGTTCAGTTTCGGTGAGTCTGTGCCCAAGATAGCCTCAGATTCTTGTTCTTTGCTGACAGGAATGGAACCCATCCACCGCAAGGTTTGATGTTTCGTGCATGCTGAGATGCTTTTCTGCTCACCATAGTTACAAAGCGTGAGTTACTATATCCTTCCTGGAAGCTCAAACCAATCTGGCCATTTTCTCTTACCTCTCTTATCAAAAAGGCGTTTCCACCCACAGAACTATCGCGCACTCTCTTTTTTTTGTTTTTTTGCACCATTTTGTGTAAACTCTAGAGACTGTTATGTGTGAAATTCCCAGGAGATCAGCAGTTTATGAGATACTCAAACTCAAAAAATGCATGCCACGATCGAGGTCACAGAGATCACACTTTTTCTTCATTGTGATGTTTGATGTAAACATTACCAGAAGCTTTTCACATGTATCTTGACCTTGTGTCTGCATGATTTTTTGCATTGCACTGCTGCTTGTCATGTTACCAAGATATCACAAAATACAACATCCTCCATCCTTACAGCTTTACCTCTATCTGTTACAAAGTGCTGACACTGGAGACCATTATAATTAGCCTTACATTATGTGGAGTGTCCATCGTAGAAGTCCTTGTGAATCAGCTGTTCCTCTAATATATTAGAAACAGTACATTAATATAAACATGTGATTTGCCTCACAGTCAGAACGATTGTTGGTGCTGTTACTGGAAAATAAACCAACACCTTCTGACCAATCCGATTTAAGAATTCAATAGCACTAAATATCTAAATCTATTATCATGATCCAAGACATTACTTGCAGATCACTGTTTCTCACATGCATCACATGTTCCCATGTGTAGTGGACGGGGCTGGTGATATATTAATAATGTACAGCTTTATGGCATTGCAGGCTGTCTGTATGAGACAGGATTATGTGGCAATTATGCACCTCACCTGTCCCGCTCTGTGTCTGCATCAATATTTAATGTCAGAAGCACAGCGCCACGGAGAAGACTCAGGGGGGAGCCCTGACTCTCCGTTACTCTCTCTGCAGAATGAGAGGTGACACGGATGGCTATCCGAGGCCCTCAGCATCATAATTTAATATTATTGAAAGAAATTCAGCTCTGCAAGTAGGACAGGGCAAGCAATAAATAGTAGGCCAGAACTCAGAGTTGATTATGACCCCTGGGTTCCTCTTGATGAAGTTGTCTCATGATTAAATGTACGCCACTTTTATTTTCTAGCTTTTGGGGCCAGTCTAATCGATGACTTCCTTCCCAAAAACTGTATGGAATAAAAGGCAATCATGCCTGAGTAACCTGCTTAGTTAGAATCGCTTTATCTGGAAGAAAATGGCTCACCTTCATTTAATTTTTTTGAGAATATATTTTAAAAACATTGGCTGTTCTGAATTTGGGGACTAAAGAATGATGATGATAGAGTGAATACCTAGATTGTGTTCGTTACACCAGTCACTCTATTTCACATAGTCATGATACAGAGGTGAAGACAGATGCAAATGCAGTTTGAGGTTTATTACCAGGGCTGGCAAACATATCCAAAACAGTGTTCAAAATGCTATCCAAAAACAGGAAACAGTCAGGCAATCAGCAAACATCAATTCTTGTGCAAATTCCAAACTTACAGACCAGAGGCAGCATAAAGATAAAAGCAGAACAACAATAAATAGAAATCAAGTTTGGGTACATACACACCAAATGTTGCTTCACAATTTGAGTATGGAACATGAGTCCTTATATACTGTGCGGGATATATAAGTGCGTGTAATTAGAAATCAGGTGAAGGTGAAAAAATCCATGGGTGTTGGAAAGTGTAGACTATGACTGTTTCTCAATATGCATTCTTATGTGATCTTGCATCCTTGTGTACTAGCTCCATGTCATTATCCACCACCAAAAGTTCAATTTCAATACTCTAGAACGCAAGTGCCAGGGATACATGAAATTTCCCAGATGTGTTCTTGATATCGAGGATATGCACCTGAATGCACCGAATCTGCTTAAAGTCCCAGAAATAATTGTGGCAAACAATAACGGAAGATGGAAGCTTGACCCAAAACTGTAGTTTTGACATCTTTTTAACAACTAAATATGCACCTAAAAACAATTATTTTGATATATGATTTAGATTTAAATATATATGAAGTTGTTGAAAAGTCAAATTTATATCTCAGACGTATTTTAATTAAACTACGTTAGCTTCCATCCCGAGGTAACGGTAAACTTGCGTTTTAGTTAACGTGAGGTTGCAGTTGCAACAGGTTGCAGTTGCAGTGAGCTTACTACATTAAATCATGCGTAATTAACTTTTGGTTTATCAGCCAGTCAACAGTAAATCTATTAGCCAGCTGAAACATATTACTTAGGGAGAACTGAAGAGACAAAGGTCCTGTCCCACTACTAGAAATGTGGTGGGATGATCTATTGCGTTCATGAGAATGCAAGTCCATTCTTTGCATACTGTTTCTTGTCGATTCTGGCATTGACCTGATACACATGCACCTTCTCAATCACTGTTGATGGGCTGAAAAATATTATCTTAAACAGAGATTGAATCAAGTGGGCAAATAATCACCTGACACAACTGTTAATTATGAATCTACAATCAGGGAAAGAAAGTAGAAATCAGCCCCAGCCTCGCATCTTTATATAATTGTCTGTTTTTCTTACAGTGTGGGAAATAAGTATTGAACGTATTGTTGATGACGGAGTGATGATGATTCTACATGCAGATAATGGCCCCAATGGTGCTTACTGGAAGATTCAGAAGTTTTGAAATACGTCCGTATGCGATTCGATCAATATGTTTCACAACAATAAGATTGTAAAGGTCTTGGGAGAGCTCTTTGCTTTTACACACCATGAGATGTTACTTGTGTGACACCTTGGTAACGAAAAGCCTTTTTATAGACCATCAATTTACTAACCCAGCAGATATTAATTTGCACAGATAGGAGTTATAATTACTTTCTAACTACTTATGGATTTCAGCTGGTTCCTTGCCTTACCTTGCCTGGGAGAACTGCTTCTTTTTTTTTTTTTTTTTTTACGTATTCAATACTTTTTTCCTGTGTCATTCCACTTTATTACACATAACATTATTTATGGACTTTAATGTTGTGAATTCTTTATATTTGCCGAATTCTTAAGTTAATACTGATGTCTGGTGAAAATTTCATATGAATAACCTCATTGGAAATATATTTATTGAAAATAAATGTTGACGTGTTCAATCCTTATTTCCCCCACGATATTTCTGTTGATGCGGTTCTGCTTGGTTACACACACACACAAATCCAATCTAAGACATTTATTAACAGCATAAAATCTGAGGTGAACAGCAACGTTGAAACATTAAATTGATGTTTTCTTTTTTTAAAGGAAACTCGCTAGCCCATTTCTACCAGTTGCCCCGGTAAACTTATTAAGTAACCATCTTACCTTTGAGTTTATTTTGAATGTCCAGTGCTATGTCCAAGGGTGAGAAGGGAAGAACAGGATCGGTAGCAAGTCGCAGGATGGCCTCTGCTGACATCTACATCAATAAAAGATTATTAAAAGACAATAATAATGTTTGACCAGAGCACTTTTTTTCATTCAACAACATTTTGCTTTAATAAGTCAGACTGAACTAAATGTGTTTGCAATGTTGGATTCAGTTATCCTTGTTTTGTCTCTCCTTTTTTTAGTCCATGTTTTCTGCTGTACGTCAGCCCCAAGGCTCTACTCCAGCACCTGCTGTGCAGATCCTTTCCTTTGTAGCACAGTGACATCTGTTTCGCGCTATCCTTGGATGCTGATCACCTACTGAGCACCTCTGATTCATCTGTACACACGTGCATGCAAAGAGTATGCAGGAATACCTAAGATGTGAGGTGTAAATGCCTTAATCCACCACCAAGAACTGTTTTTATTTAATCATTAATTAAAATAAATCACCATGTTCATACAAGAATGTTATTTAATATGTGAAAATGTTATTAAAGAACATGTTGAGATGAATACGTTTTTGGCTGTTTAGGAAGTCTTCATATTAAACTGAAATATAACTTTATATCCTGCTCATACAGATGTTTTGATCCAGTTTCTCAAATTGATTGTGTTGTCATCTTGTCATGACTAACAGTTAGTACTGACTGAATTTGGGTCCCATTTGCATCCCATTGACATCACAACTACAAATATGTATTTAAAGTAAAAGTAGAAGACATTTTAAACATACTGTACTGTGCGTGCAAATGTTTGTGGCACATGCAAAGAAATGCTGTAGAGCAAAGATGCCTTCAAAATAATGACAGTAAATGTTCCTACATAAAAAAAGAAAAAATATCATAAAGAGCAGTAAACAGTAGTAAATGAAACAAAGTCAATATTTGGTGGGACAAAAAATAAATAAATAGTAGTCTCCGGTACAATTTGTACAGTTTTATAAGGAAATTAGCTGGTAAGTGTCACGTAACGCACATGATTCAGGATGCAAATGCAGTTGAAGCTTATATATATTAAGAGAGAGGCAGACAAATCCAAAAATTGTAAAGCACAAACGTCATCAAAAACCAGCAAAAGGACAAAAGAATGGCAAACAGGATAAACTAGGGGAAACAAGAATCAATAACCACTAGGACTAAACAGGATCAAAAACCAGGAATCAATAAATGACGGTCAAAGACTTGGTACAGGTCTGGCAGAAAACACAGAAACACACAATACTTCGCATTGAACAAAGACACACGAGGGGTTTAAATACTAAACGTAATCCAAGAGGGATAACATAAAACAACTGAGACATTAGGAAAAAAACAATAACAGAACAGAAACCAAAACAAAACCCACGTGCCATAGTAAACAAAGTCACTGTTAACCAGGAAGTAGATGCTGTTGCGTCAACATTTTTTTTCAGTAAATATATTTCCAATGAGGCTATTCACATGCAATTTTCACCAGACTTTGGTATTAACGTAAGATATCCGGAAATATAAATAATTCACAACATTAAAGTCCGTAAATAAAGTTATGTGTAAGAAAGTGGAATGACACAGGAAAAAAAAAAGTATTGAACATGCTAACTGAAATTTGTTTAATACTTAGTGGAAAAGCCTTTGTTCGTAAGGACAGCTTCAAGACACTTCCTATATGAAGAAATTAATCGGCCGCAGTATTCTGGCCCATTCTTCTAAACATATAGTCTTTAAATATTGTTCAATTGGATTCAAGTCAGGTGATTGACTGGGCCATACTAACACCTTGATTTTTGATCTCTGAAGCCAATTGACAGTTTCCTTTGCTGTATGCTTTGGATCATTGTCCTGCTGGAAGGTCCACCCACGTCTCTTCTTCATCATCCTGGTGGATGGCATCAGATTCTTCTCAAGAATCTTCCGGTAAAAGGCTCCATTCATCGTTCCTTCAATTATATGAAGTTTGCCAGTACCATACAATGAGAAGCATCCCCACACCATGATGCTTCCACCTCCAAACTTCACTGCTGGTATAGTGTTTTTAGGGTGATGTGCAGTGCCATTTCTTCTCCAAACATGGTGTGTAGTGTGACAGCCAAAAAGTTAAATTTTGCTCAAATTTGACCAGAATACACTCTCCCAGTATTTCATAGGCTTGTCCAAATGAATTTTAGTAAACTTTAAACGAGCCACGACATGTCTTTTCTTTACTAATGGAGTCTTGCAGGGTGAGTGTGCATTGAGACCATGGCGGTGGAGTGCAGTGCCTATTGTTTTGTCTGTGACGATGGTACCTGCTCGCACTGTGAGCCTCTGACATGAACAGAGTTTGGTAGATAATTTCGTTGACCTCTGGCTTGAACATGTCATGGTAAGCTGTGACTTTAGTCTATGGTGAGAGCATGGCTTGGGAGATTGCATTGTCAGCCTCAGGTATGAGCTCTTCTTGGGAGGCTTTGCCATCAGCCTCAGATAGGAGCTTGACTTTGTTGCTTGTCTCGTCAGCCTCTAGCAGGAACATGACTTGGGAGGCCATCCCGTCGGCTTCCGACGTGAACAGGACTTGGTGGGTCACGTAGTTGGTCTCAGGCATGAGCAGAGCTTGGTGGGCCATCTTGTCGGCCCCAGGCGTGAGCAGAGCTTGATGGTTTTTGTCATTGGCTTAAGGCGTGAGCAGAACTTGGTTGGCCGTCTCATCGGCCGCAGGCATGAGCAGAGCTTGGTTGACCGCCTCATTGGCCTCAGGTGTGAGCAGAGCATGGTTGGCCATCTCGTCAGCCTCTGACTGGAACATGGCTTGGTGGGCCGTCTCATCAGCCTCTGGCTGGAACATGGCTTGGTGGACCATTTCGTCGGCCTCCGAGTGGAACACGTCAGGACTTGGTAGGCTGTGCCATCAACCTTATGAGAGCATCCTGAGCAGCTGCATCACTGCCTGGTTTGGAGATTGCACCGCATCAGATTGCAAGACCCTGCAGCAGATAGTGAGGACAGCTGAGAAGATCACTGGGGTCTCTCTTCCCTCCATCATAGACATTTATACCACACACTGCCACCAAAATTGTGGATGACCCCAAACACACTTCACACAAACTCTTCACCCTCCTGCCATCCAGAAAATGGTACCAAAGCATTCGGGACCTCACAGCCAGACTGTGAGGGCTTCTTCAACAGCTTCTTCCCCCAAGCCATCAGACTCATCAATACTTAGTGACTGGACTACCACATGCACACACATACACACACACACATACACACACACCATCCCACTCCCCTTGAAATGTTTGCACATTTCTGTACTGACAACCTGTATTTTTGCTGGACACCACTATACTCTTTACCTGGCTGCTACAGCAATAACTGCTAGGTCCATGTATGGTATAAGCTAATCTGCTGAATACTATGTCGTATGTTATGTTTATATTCACGGTATTTATTTATTTATTTAATTATATTATATTGTTATTCTTTTGCACTACCTGTTATATTGGACACTTCCTTGCTAGAACTGTGTACTGGTCAGCACTACACTATCACTTACTCTGCCCATTGTCCTGTACTGCCTTGTGTTGTTTGCACATGTTCACATGTGTATTTTATGTAGAATGTGTAGGTCGTTTTTTTAGTTCTGTCGTCTCATGTCATTATTGTGTTGTTTTATATAGCACCATGGTCCTGGAGGAATGTTGTTTCATTTTACTGTGTATTGTACCAGCTGTACATGGTTGAAATTACAATAAAAAGCCACTTGCCACTTGACTTGATTCAGATTTTTGAAGCATGTATTATTCACAGGATCACAGATAAAACCTGCTGAGCAACTCATATGTCTGCATCAGTCTGCTAGCGTTACAGCTGCCTAAAAACAAATAAATCACTCTTTAAAGCAAATATGAACCCAAAGGTATAAAAGAATATATACTCTTTATTTGATCTTAACAACACTGCTTTTGACAATATGGTACTATTAAGACTGTGGGGTGCATATTTTCTACTTTGCCTAGTTTCCTGCAGATGCAAATTTTCTGCGGATTATTAAATCTCTTGCAGGGTAAGTTGGACTTGCAGGGAATCAATTACTGGGCAAAGGTTTCAGTGCTGATTGGAGCAGAGTGAGTAATAATACCACAAAAACATTCATCAAGGCCAATAACTCACTAAGCCTGAGAAAAGCCTGTGATTACTTATTTATTTAGCCTTATTTTTTGGAGATGCTTTCAAGCTCTTCCTCTTGAGAAGGTGGAAGGATCAGACACATGATGTGGAAGAAGCAGAAGGATTGAGCAGATAGAACTATGCCAAATGTAGAAAGAGAGATTTTTGTGGATGAAATAAGAAAAAGCAGGAACTATAGAAAATTGATGTGTTAGTACATGAGCTTTTTTTTATTACATCTTGTGACATCTGGTATAGAACACAGTTGTCTGTGTTGAGAAAATGTTTACTGTTGATTGAATAATTTTGGTTGGTTTTTGTCGTCGCAATAAAAATTATTCAACCCCCACTGCAAATCAGGTTTATTGTCAAAATTTATGAAGAATGAAGAAAGAACACTCTGTCCCACAGTCAAGCATGGTGGGGCCTCAGTGATGCTCTGGGGCTGCTTTGCATCCTCTGGCACTGGAAACCTGCAGCATGTGGAAGGCAAGATGGATTCATTGAAATATCAGGAAATCCTAGGAGAAAATGTCATGCCATCTGTGAGGAAGCTGAAGCTTCGGCATCATTAGACCTTCCAACAAGACAAAGATCCCAAGTATACTTCAAGGCTTGGTTGCAGAAGAAGTCCTGGAAGATTCTACAGGGCCATCACAGTCACCTGACTTGAATCCCATAGAAAATCTCTGGTGGAATTTGAAGAAGTTGGTTGCACCAAGCAAACCCAAGCATATTACTGAACTGGAGGCCATTGCTAATGAAGAATGGGCTAAGATTACTTAGGAACGTGGCCAGAAGCTATGCATCTCATTTGGCCATAACAGAAAGGTGCTCTACAATGTACTAAAGCTGCTTGCCATGACAAGGTTGAAGAATTTTCATTAAAGTCATAATAAGTTGCATTTTCAGTTGAATTAGGGGAAACCACCACTAAATCAACTATCTAAATTTATTTTGTTTGATTTGGTCATTGAAATTTATATATATATATATATATATATATATATATATATATATATATATATATATATATATATATATATATATATATATATATACATACATATACACACACACACAGGATCTCACAAAAGTGAGTACACCCCTCACATTTTTGTAAATATTTGATTATATCTTTTCATGTGACAACACTGAAGGAATGACACTTTGCTACAATGTAAAGTAGTGAGTGTACAGCTTGTGTAACAGAGTAAATTTGCTGTCCCCTCAAAATAACTCAACACACAGCCATTAATGTCTAAACCGCTGGCAACAAATGTGAGTACACCCCTAAGTGAAAATGTCCATATTGGGCCCAATTAGCCATTTTCCCTCCACGGTGTCATGTGACTTCTTAGTGTTACAAGGTCTCAGGTGTGAATGAGGAACAGGTGTGTTAAATTTGGTGGCATCGCTCTCACACTCCCTCATACTGGTCACTGGAAGTTCAACATGGCACCTCATGGCAAAGCACTTTCTGAGGATTTGTAAAAAAAGAATTGTTGCTCTACATAAAGATGGCCTAGGCTATAAGAAGACTGCCAAGACCCTGACACTGAGCTGCAGCACAGTGGCCAAGACCATACAGTGGTTTAACAGGACCGGTTCCACTCAGAACAGGTCTCACCATGGTTGACCAAAGAGGTTGAGTGCACGCGCTCAGCGGCATATCCAGAGGTTGTCTTTGGGAAATAGACGTATGAGTGCTGCCAGCATTGCTGCAGAGGTTGAAGGGGTGGGGGGGTCAGCCTGTCAGTGCTCAGACCATACGCCGCACACTGCATCAAATTGGTCTTCATGGCTGTCGTCCCAGAAGGAAGCCTCTTCTAAAGATGACACACAAGAAAGCCCGCAAACAGTTTGCTGAAGACAAGCAGACTAAGGACATGGATTACTAGAACCATGTCCTGTGGTCTGATGAGACCAAGATAAACTTATTTGGTTTAGATGGTGTCAAGCGTGTGTGGCGGGAACCAGGTGAGGAGTACAAAGACAAGTGTGTCTTGCCTACAGTCAAGTATGGTGGTGGGAGTGTCATGGTCTGGGGCTGCATGAGTGGTGTGTATGTATATATATATATATATATATATATATATATATATATATATATATATATATATATATATATATATATATATATATATATATACACACACACACATATATATACACACACACACACACACGCACACACACATACATACATACATACATACATACATATATATATATATATATACACACACACAGTATCTCACAAAAGTGTGTACACCCTTCAACTTCTTTTGGTCGAAGATATAATCCAATATTTACAAAAATGTGAGGGGTGTACTCATTGCTAATTGGCCGTGGTAGTAATTAGAGTAATGGTGGTAGCAGTAGTGGTAAAGGGAGTAGTAATTTTATTATTAGTAGTAATGAAGTGGTAGTGGTACTATTATTATTATTATTATTATTATTATTAATATTAGTAGTAGTAGTAATAATTTGAGTAATGTTAATAGTAGTAGTAATGAGGTGGTAGTAATTAGATTACTGGTGGTGGTAGTAGTAGTGGTAAAGGGAGTAGTAATTTTATTAGTAGTAGTAGTAGTAATTAGTGTAATGGTAGTAGTAGTGGTAATAGTAATAATGGGAGTATTACTGTTAGTAGTAGTAATTAAAGCAGTGCCATATTAGTAGTAGTAATGAGGTGGTAGTGGTACTATTATTATTAGTAGTAATAATTTGAGTAATGTTAGTAGTAGTAATGTACTACTACTTTTAGTTGCATTACTAAAGATAATAAGCAATAATTAAACAGTATCAAACTTCAGAGTATAAAGTGATTTATAAAAGTTGATTCCTGAATATTTACAAATGTGTCTACATAAACAAGTACATACACAATAAAGTACATGTGTTACTGTGTTGTGGTATATTTCTCAAACCTTATTTCCAAGACTTATTCAAGATACATAAAAGGTAAATAGATCTGTAAAGCATATAATAGAATAAATATAAGTATGAAGGTGAACTTAAAGGAACAGAAGTAATCAGAGCTTAAGCATCAGGTTCTTCCTGACAGCAGAGGGCTCTCTCGGAGAATTTTAGCCATGCTGATACAGTGATGAAAACCAACTCAAAAGCAGTGAGGGGAAAACACATTCTCAGTCTTATACCAGGCTTGTGTATGCCAAGCAGATTTGTCTGCTCTGTCACATTATTATTTATTTTCTTTGAAAGCCATCACTAAGACATGCCATGTTGAACACACAGCAGATCACATTACTCACTGGCGTTTGGGTGTGTGGATATTTTATGCAGTGGATTTTTAGGGCTGGCAGGTTGGTTTGAAGAGTAACTGGCCAGGAAAAAACATGATTAAACTTACGCTTCATCAGTATACTGGTATGCAGGGTGCCCTAAATATGCACTAAAAGGGTAAACATATAGAAGCACGTATAAGCCCAATTCCAAAAAAGTTGGGACACTGTGTAAAATGTAAATAGAACGTATAACCCATCTGTTATTCCCAGTAGAACATAGAAAACATATCAAATATTTAAAATAAGGAAATGTACCATTTTAAGATCACGGACATGCAATATTGATTTTCACTCTTGTCCCTTATGCACAGAGATTTCCCCAGATTCTCAGAATTGTTTGATGATATTATGTACTGTTGATGAGATATTCATAGTCTTTGCAATTTTACATTGAGGAACATTATTCTGAAATTTTCCACAAATTGTAGATACAGTTTTTCGTAGATTGGTGAACCTCTGCCCATATTTACTTCTGAAAGACACTGTTTCTCCAAGATACTCTTTTTATACCCAATAATGTTACTGACCTGTTGCCAATTAACTGTTTCTTTTTAGTAAAACTTATGTTTACAGCCTTTTGTTGCCCCGTCCCAACTATTTTGAGATGTGTTGCGGCCATCAAATTAAAAATTACCTTATTTTTCCCTTAAAATGGCACATTTTCTCAGTTTAAACATTTGACATGTTTTCTATGATCTACTGTGAATAACACACGGGTTTATGAGATTCACAAATCAGTGCATTCTGTTTTATTTACATTTTACACAGTGTTCCAACTTTTTTGGAATTGGGGTTGTAAAAATGGAAGGAGCTTACATGTTAGGGAGCTGAATGCATCTTTTATGTACCATCTGAAAGATAACCTTCTGAGAAATATATTTATGGCCACCTAATGTATCCCCTGTTTTATTTAATAAAGTCTGACCTTTGTGTAAGTATGTTGTAAACACACTGACACATTTCTGTACATAAATGTTCAGAATTTATGTATCCTCTTTGTAATGTAATCAATAATAAATCGTATCAAATAAACATATTTTGTAGAAAGGACAAAATGTAAACAAAATGTTGGAGTTTTAGTGTTCCAAAAAAACGTATTATTTAGCATTTGCAGTATTAATCTTTGCAAAAATAATTACATTTCCTAAATTTAAAAGAAAGTGTAGTACATTTAAAGTATACTTCCAATAGTTTTTATACAAAGCTTAATGTGTGTTGTAGCATAATCAAGTTCAGTGTATTTTAGTGAACTTTTCATTAGGGTATTAACATGTCTACTACACTCCATTCACTAATGTCTTTCAAGAAGCTGGTTTTCAAGTTCATATTGAAATCCCACAGCCTCAGTTGGGTAAATCTAGTTTCAAAACAAGTGTTTTATTTTTCAAGGTTAAAACATCAGAGGAAGAAACATCAGCAGCATGACAGACTTGAAAGCATTTGTGAATTAAATCCATCCCTCACTGTGGACAGAATAATAGTCTACAAAAAAAAAGAAAAGAAAAGAAAAGAAAAGCACCTAATAATACCAATGCAACTGATTTCATATGGAAAACTTTAAAAGAAGAAGAAAGAAGTTTCATAAGTGGCCTATATATTCAAATGAACATTCAGCAGAGCCACATCAAGATGATAGATTAGAAATTATATTAAGTAGGGCTCCAAAAAGTGTCCACAAGACATACAAAAGCATATAAACAAGCACAATTTGTAATGTATAGGTAAATATTTATAAGATTAATTAAAAAATAATGTTGAAATTCCATGTCCAAATGAGTTGATAGCGAGCTAGAAAATAAAAGTCTAGCAAATTACTTAAAAATACTAAACAAAACATCTATAGGTAGTGATCAAACCAAATGCAAGGTATCATTTGTAGAATGACAAAAAAGTCTAAAATAAAATGCTTGATTCTTTGATTCTCTTAACAAACAGCAAATTTGTCAGATGCTTTTCATCTAGACGGAATGCATTAGCAAGACCACATATTTAATTCAAAATTTTCTGAAAAACAACAACAAAACCCCCCCCCCAAAACATAAAATAAACAACATAAAAAATACACCAGCAAAACCAAGCAAAAAAACACAAAACACAAACACAAACCCCAACAACCACAAACCTATAAAAAAAAAATATATATATATACAAACAATCAAACACACACCCCTGTTAAAATGGCAGGTTTTTATGAAGTACAAGAATGAAACTAAGATAAATAATGTCAGATCTTTTCGCCAATCAAATTTTTTTTACGGAAAAAAGGGAAAATAAAAAACTTACAATAACCTAGTTGCCTAAGTGTGCACACCCTTAAATTAATACTTTGTTAAAGCACCTTTTGATTTTATTACACCACTAAATATTTTTGGTTAAGAGTCTATCAGCATAGCACATCTTGAATGGCAATATTGTCCCACTCTTTCATCTTCAGTTTACTTGCAGACCCCTGAAGGTTTTCATTAAAAAAAAAAAAAAAAAAAAGTATTTTTAACTATTCATGATTCCTGCCACCTTGATAAAAGTTCTGGCTGAAGAAAAAGCAGTCCCAAAGCATGATGCTGCCACCACCCTGCTTCACTGTGGGTATGGTGATTCTATGTTGATGTGCTTTTTTTTTTTTTTTTTTTACGCACCAAACATACCTTTTGGAATTATAGAATTATTATACCTTTCGGAATTGGTCTCATCAAACCATTACACATTTTGCCACATGGTTTGGACTGATTTAGTTGGGCTCGGATGTTTTTTGTGATAAAGGGTTTCTGTCTAGCCACCCATAGCTCAGATATGTGAAAAATACAAGACATTGTTGTCACATGCAGAGAGTAATCAGCACTTTTCAGATATTCCTGCAGCTCCTTTAATGTTGCCGATGGTCTCGTGGCAGCCTCCCTGGTAAGTTTTTGTCTTGTCCTTTTATAAATTTGGAGGGTTAATCGGAATAATTTCCATGATGACAACTGTATGATAATTACTTTTGAACATTTTGAACACAGCCACATCCCCAATTATTAAAAGGGTGTGCATACTTACTGTATGCAACCAGGATTGTGATTATTGTAACTGTTTTATTTTTCCCTAAAATGATTCTAACTATTTTTCACTTAAGTTTTATATGTTGTAATTGTACATTGAGGGGGAAAAAAAGTTGCAGGGGTGTGCAGACTTTTACATCCATTGTACTTTAAATGGTCAAAAAAGTATATTACAAACAGTTTTAACCACTGTTCAATCAAAATTCACAGATTTGTGCTGCCATTCAAGGCTGATTGACAAATCATGAGCTTAATTTACCATCACAAATGGCATAAAATTCACTTTTAGCTTTCAGTGAAAGCAGAAGTAGAAATGAAAGCTTGATATATTGTAGGAGGAGGTTGTCATAAAGGGAGTTATGACAAGCATCTGGCAAGTTCAGGAATCAATTAAGCTTCTCATTCTTCAAGTGTCACAGAAACTTGCAAGTCTGCCGTTTTACCCAACACAGGCCTGTTTTTCTGATTATTAAACGCTAATTAAGGGATTGCATATGTTTCATGACAGTGCAGGTGTTTAATCTGAGAATCTTCAAAACTGTTCTGATAAATGAACTGCAGTAATATGGTGCTACAGCAGGTACAAAAACTGGTTTGCTGTTTCCCCAGAGAATTAAACACACATCAGTGAGGGATCTCATACAGCAACTGCCTTCAATGAACATGATGTAGCTTATCATTATGACTAACATAAAATATTGCATTTAACCATTATCATCTGTTCTGTTTCAAATGGTCAAATGTCACTGCTTTTAGTAAACAAACACAATGCAAAATAATATTAATGTTAGATAATTATGTTAGTTAGTTGGTTATGTTATTATTATATTAAAAACTACAATGGTACACACTCACCAACTATTTTACTAGATTGAAATGGGAAAGTTGAAAATTGGAACAAGACAGGGCAACACTTTTCCTTCTTCAACTGCCCAATGCGATCATCTGCCTTCTGATATGATGTTCTGCTCACCACAATTATAAAGAGTGGTTATTTGAGTTATTGTAGCCGTCCTGTCAATTTGAGCCAGCCTGGCTTTTCTCCTCTGGCCTCTCGCTCAACAACAAGGCATTCCTTCTGAAGAACTGCTGATCACTGAGTTTTTTTATTTTCGGCACCATTCTGTGTAAAACTCTAGTGCATGCTTTGTGCTGCTGCCACATGATTGCCTAAGTGGATGGTTACTTGAATGCGCAGGTCTACAGATGTTCCTAATAAAGTGGTCAGTGAGTGTATGTTCCTTCAATTAGCCGCACTCTCCACCAGGAGGTTCACTTCGAATCTTTCAGGATTTTGAGCTTATAAATAATGTCAACTTGGACCTAAAATGTTGGAAATGTTAAGAATAGAAAAAGCCCTAGAGCCACCAACTAAATAGCCAGCATATTATTTTACTGTACACAGCTGAATAATGAGCTCAATATTTTAATAGCTGGGTCATTTTCATAAAATATATCTGTATCTATCTGTGGAATTTATTTTATAGTTATTGGCTTAAAGTTTGAGAACTACTGCCCTATAACATAAAGGGTATGTAAGATCTATTAATTAATATTAACATAAGATATAATGGGTAATTTTGAGTCAGTGCTTAATGGTGAACTGAACATGAGGGTTAATAGAGGGAGAATATTATAAGTACACACATGAAAACCTTTTTTGCATCAAAAACATTAACATCTAAGTTATTATGAAATTCCTCTTATAATTCAGAGATAAAAACTAAGGACCAAAGACTTAAATTACTGACATCAGTAATCCAAGGAAAAAGCAAAATATTTAAGGTCTAGTTGGACAAAATATTTGGTAAAAATCACAAATTATTGGGGGGAAAATCCATCTACAAAAACATCTGCTGTACACTTTAAAATTCAGTGAACAAAGATTTCCGTCAAATCCCAGAACTGTTATCGATCTCCTCTTTGCCTTGTCTGCTTCAGAGAGGAGTCTGGCATTAAAAGGATCAAATGCACTTTGTGCTTTTGCGAGAACCAGATGGTCCAGTGACAAATTCTGAGTGTGATGAAAAGGGCATTGTGCTCGGTGACTACATTCACAGACTGTGCAAAACTCTTACCAGCATTGGATGGACAGGTATAAACAAAACTGCTATTTAAAAATGCTTTAATCATTCCTGTTTGGAGCTGTTTGTTGTCCACACTCTAGACTGTTGCTTACTTTCAAGATGCCAGTCACATATTCATAAAGAAGTTGGACAAATCATAAATTCTTTAGCTAGACAACCAGATAAGTAAAAGCTCCAAGGTGCTGCCCAGTCCCTTTTTTTGCCAGTGCCAGATGTACTTGACTAGGTTAAAAAATGGTAACAATATGTAATAGCTAGTTAGCAAGTACATTAATACAAATACAAAATAGTATATAAAGAATACAAATTCCAGCATAGGACACAACTCAGCCAGTGTCATTTTCCTTTTCTAATAAAATGTTTAATGTAGCACATCAAGTGTACATTCTCAACAAAAGGTTAGCAAGTCATTTGGCTATGAGCAATGAGTATTCTTTTCTCAACGCACATAGATTATGTTATTTGAGTCTGGCTAGTGGTTATATTTTTTCTCAACATACATGCTGTTCTAGAAGGAGAATTATATAACAGGTTTGTTCTGCACTTTCTTTTACTCAGTGTCAAGGTGTCCCTGATTCTGAAAACATTGCATATCATCCATGCATGCTAATTAATCAGACTGGCAAAAAACCTGATTAAAATGTGTGTAGTGCAACAGGTGGTGGGATTCAAAACTAGTACCTTGCACTATATTTACAGCATTTCCAGACTTTTAAGCACATCTTGATAAGTATGAAGTAAAAACCTTTTTTTGGGAAAGATTGTAAAAGTCACTAATGAGTATGTTTTTTTTTTTTGGTTTTTTTTTTTTTTTTTTGGGGGGGGGGGGGGGGGGGGGGGGGTTGTTGAACAATAGAAGAAAAAAAAAAAAGACATTGCTGACTGCTGACCTACTGAGCCATGTCTTTAGGGCAGCAGCTATGAATAAAAAACTAACAGCCTGGAAATGTAGTCTTCTTGTACTAGGTGCTTAAGCTACTGATTTGTCCACCTTTGATAAAGTATTCAGAAAAATTTATAATAAACCTAGCTTGACTGTCTATTTGTTTTAATAGAAAGACTAAAGTGTTGAAGAGCTCAATAAAGTGTAGTCTAGAAATAATGATGCCATTGATGGAGTTTTACTAGTTTTACTATCTTAAGGCAAATTTTTTGAAAAGCATGAAGTTAAAAAGGGACATAGAAGAAAGCATGACTGAGGTCAAATGGTGGCCTGTTCAAGAGCTTTTGTATCATCATCACAAAGCTTGATCATTTTTCTGTTTTGTCTAGAAGCAGTATGTATAAAAGGATGTCTGCAAAGTAAGAGCGAGCCAGTCCATATAGAGCTTAACAAACAATAAAACATTTCACTTAATAATAAAATGCACTAGAAGCCACTGAATGGCCAAATCCAGGGTGATATGTTCCTCAGTGAAACAAATTTATGTGATAGAATAATAGGGAATTTAAGCAGCTTGTTGTGCTGTGTTAATTAATAATCATTAATGCATTTTTAGAGATAATGCCTCAAAGCTGTTACACTTCCAAAATTAGACTGAGAAAAGGTGCTTTCCCTGTGCAGCAGTAATAGATTCTGAAGTTATGATTGTATTTGAGTCTTGAGTACATCTTTTAGTGTACATCTTTTAACCGTAAATCACTGAATTATAAATGCATAAGATTCTTTCTTAATTGGCTTTTGGAGGATTAAAAAACCTAACAGGGTCTACTGTAAGACTAGCAATGAAGCAAATAACTGGAAAGAGATATACAATTTTGTGTATAAAGAGTTCAAAGTTTCCATGCTTAAAAAGAACTCCTGTGCCTAAGAGAGATAGAAAAAAAATACACGAATCATTAATGCACGTTAAACTATAATGTATATGACTACATGGTGCCACTTAAAACAGGAAAGGTTAAAAATGACATTTGGTTTTGGCGAAAGAAAAGCGATTTCCTGCAATTTCAGCTGTAAACAGGGCTGAAGCCAAGTTTGGCTGTCAACAGCAATAAGCTTAATATGCTGACAACTGTTGAAGCCCTCAAGCCATACGTGTATAACCAGGACTCTTCTACAATTTCTGTACTGCTATCTTTCCTTAATAATGAAATGCCGTTTTGTATTTCTGTATAGTTTATGAGGTCAACAAGGTATTATGCAGCACACTAAAACAGAAATTTTAATGTTGTAAAAAAACAAGCTTATACAGGTAATTTTTTGAGAAAGGCAGTAAAAGGATAGAAGCATTTTCCCATTTGGAGTCTAGCTCTTGAATATTTATACACTTAAAAACTCAGCCAACCTCAACCAGGCTACTTTGACTCATTCTTGCATAACAGCTTCATCATGAGTAGTTCACTGCAAAAACTGCTATCAAGTGAAAATATACATAGAGGGATCTATTTCTGTGATCATAGCTCATAGACATGAGCAGTGCATCAATGCACTGAACGTTTCGAAAGCAAAAAGCTAATTTTATTCTCTCTCTGTCTCTCTTTTATATATATATATATATATATATATATATATATATATATATATATATATATATATATATATATATATATATATATATATATATATATATATATAAATGGATTGGCACCCCATCCCGTGTGTCTTCTGCCCTTTGCCCCATCCCACCTGGGATAGGCTCCAGTTTAGTTACGACCCAGTAAGGATGAGCAGTGCAGAAAATGGATAGATGGATGGATGGATATATATATTATATAGGTTATATAATCTGCTATCTGCAAACCCCTAAACTGATACTTTGTAGAAGAACCTTTTGATTTTATTACATCACTCAGTCTTTTTGCGTAAGAGACTATCAGCATGGCACATCTTGACTTGACAATATTTTCCCACATTTTCTTACAAAAACATTCTAGATCCATCAAATTGTAAGGGCATCTCCTGTGCACAGCCTACTTCATGTCACCCCAAAGATTTTTAGTTGTATTCAGGCCTGGGTTCTAGCTAGGTCATTCAAAAAACATTTATCTTGTTTTGGTTAAGCCATTCCTTTGTTGATTTGGATGCATGCTTTGGGTCACTGTCGTCCTAAAAGGGGAAATTCCTTTACATCTTCAGCTTATTAGCAGGTTTTGCACTAAAATTAACTGGTATTTGTAGCTACTCATGATTCCCTCCACCTTGATAAAAACTCCACTTCTGGTTGAAGAAAAGCAGCCCTAAAGCATGATGCTCCCACCACCATGCTTCACCGTGGTTATGGTGTTCTTTTGGTGATGTGCACCAAACATAATTTTTGGAATTATAAAATTATATACATTTTGAAATTAGTCTCATCAGACCATTACATATTTTCCCACATGGTTTGGGATCATTTAGTTGGGCTTGGATACGTTTTAGTGGGAAAGGGCTTCTGTCTAGCCACCCTACCCCAAAGCCTAGACATGTGAAGAATATGAGAGACTGTTGTCACATGAACTTGTCAGATATTCCTGTAACTCCTTTAATATTGTCATAGGTCTTCTGGTAGCCTCCCTGATATGTTTGTGTTTTGTCCTCTTATCAATTTTGGAGGGACGCCCCGTTCTTGGTAAAGTCACTGTGGTGCTTCATTTTCTCTATTTGTTGATTATGGCCTTTAAAGTGATCCATGGTACGTCTAATGTTTTGGTAATTCTTTTATACACCTCTCCTGATCAATACCTTTCAAAAAATGAGATATCATGCATGCTTTGTAAGACTCTTTGTGGACTATAGCTCCAGCATTCAGATGAAACCAAGATGTGAAGAAAATCCTACAGACAGCTGATCTTTATTTGTGGTTAATTAGAATTCATCACTTGATGACAGCTGGATGATAGTTACTTTTGAACATGAGATTTAATGTGATTAGTTCATTCTTAACATAGCCACACCCCCAAGGGTGTGCAAACTTATGTAAACAGGTTATTGTATGTTTCTTATTTTTCCCTACAAGGTTTCTGATTGTTTTCCACTTAAGTTTAATATGTTGTAATTTCACATTGAGGACTGAATGTTCTAACATGATTCATCTTGGTTTTACTTTTTTACTTCACAAAAACCTGCAATTAAACAAGGGTGTGTAGACATTTTTTATATCCAATGTATGTACATAGACAGATAGATAGATAGATAAACAGACAGACATTTAAATGCAAATGCAGATCATGTTCCAAAGACTCAATACTGCCATCAATAACATCATGCTTGTCATCTATGTAGATGACTATGTAGATCACTAACTAGCCGGTCTGAGTCTCTGTGTTGTACTCAAAGTTCAAGAGTACAGCTATACAACATTTGCGGGCTCCACTATTTCTGTGTTTCTATAAATATGTCGCTGGAAAATGGTGAGTGAGAAAAGAAGCACTTTTGCTTTTAGGAGCTAACAGTGGAACCTGACTGTTATTGCTTATGTTTGAAATTGCCGAAAATCGTTCTTCTAGTAAACACTATTGTAATAGCACTAGCGATGCAACAAAAATACAACACCAACCAACAAATTAGCACCAGAATTGATAAACACACAACAAATATTTCAATAGACACATATTTTAAGGTGTTCCAGGGTTAGACAGCAACTGGAAAAAAAAATTATAAATATAAACACACCAAAACATTACCCCAAAATATTCATTTCAGTATGTGTCTGCTGCCAGTGTACTCTTTTAAGTGCATTGATTCTGATGTCAGAATAAACTGAAAACACTTGAGACAAAGACACCCAAAAAGACAATTTGTCCTTAAAAATGCCAGGGTAGCTCCCTCATGTCATCTTGTCTAGATTTTATGTTTTCAATTTTGAATAGAAGCACAAGAGGGCTTTTTAATCACCAGCAGTGATGGATGAGGTGGGAGGCTTCGCCACGCTTGGGACAACCACACGAAGGCAAGCGAGGGATGCCTGGACAGCCTCCGATCTGTGGACAAATTACACTCCTCCATTACAATGCGTGTCAGACAGGGCCGTGTCAGCTCTCATACAATGAGATGCCAGTTGGGCGAGCCAGGTGATAAAGGAGCACGTCTGAGAGTCCGCCATCAAAACACTGAGTTAAACCCCGAAGTGTCAGGGAAAATTACTCCATGACACCTCGTCATGTTATATATTAGGCTGTGATAAACTCCCCCTGTTCTGTTAGTGGTGTGTGTCGGGTTGGAGGTGGAGGGGATAGGGTGGCAGAATGACTGCTCCAGTGACTGGTTTGAAAACTTGTAGGGCTCCCTAGGTCTTTAATGCCCTTTCTGTTGCTGCAAATTAAAATACCTAATCAGACTGTGTAACTAAGCAAATTATTATTGTTTTCTTAAAGTCCCCATGAAATGGTTTGAGAGCTGTAATTTAGATTATGTATGTTGACATTTTTCGTTTTGAAACAGGAAGTCAGAGTGATGGTGTGTTGAAGGGCTTGACAGGCACATAACACAATAACATTTGAGATATGCCACACTCCTGGTGAATCTAAACAAACTTGATACTAGCTTAATGAACTAAATACATAAGGTGAACAGTGAAGAGTTTAGCGAGAGCCTTTTTTCGGCTGTAGAAGGTTTGTCAATTCAGAACTCAATCAGTCTGAGATAGCAAAACATTCTGGAGTTGAGCAGCCCCAAGTTGGTGAAAACATTCCTCTGTAAAAGTGTTTGTCACATAAACATAGACTTGCACAAATTCCAGTCTTTTTGAAAAAGTACAAATTTATTTTCCACCAAAGAATAGATTGAGAAGAGAAGAAGAGAGAGTGAGGGAAAATGCACAGCCAAAAATTCACTGACATGCCATGTTTTCTGTTAACGAGCTACTACAATAGAGGAAAACCTGCTAGCGGGATGGGATATATGTGTTCACTCTAGAGAGCATTTATTTGGACAATTATAAATATCAAGAGCGATAAACTAGCAATAGATTATTAGATATAATATCGTATTGGTGTCTATAATACCAAGTGACAGATACAAAATGCTCTAAAACATTTTTTATTTAATTTTTTTTTTTTTAATTTTGATCTCAGGGCCACTTTAAGAAACACTTTGTAGAAACTTAAAATTCAAAGTCTATGAAGGAGATTTAATCACACAAAGCAAAGTGCCATGTCGATTTTTAAACCTGAGGCAGACTTGCTTGTGGAGTATCATTATATAGATTAGCAAGGGGGTGACATAGAAGTAATCTTTTCAATGATATGGTATGAGGAACATGCACACTTTCAAAATAAAATCTGTGTAGGTATATATTATATTATATTTCATATTGGCTATAAGAAAAGAGCACAAGCATTGAAAATGCCCCTTTCCACCATCAGGGCAATAATTAAGAAGTTCCAGTCAACTGGAAATGTTATGAATCAACCTGAATGAGGACATGTTGTCTATATTATCTCAATGCACTGTGAAGAGGATGGTTCGAGTGGCCAAAAAGTCTCCAAGGATCACAGCTGGAGAACTGCAGAAGTTAGTTGCGTCTTGGGGTCAGAAAGTCTCCAAAACTACAATCCGAAGTCACCTACATCACCACAAGTTGATTGGAAGTGTTTCAAGTAAAAAAAAAGCCTCTACTCTTAACCAAAAACAAACTCAAGTTTGCCAGACACTACTGGAACTTCAAATGGGATCGGGTTATGTGGCAATAAACACCAGAGGTGGTTTTGGCACATACAGAGAGGTAGTCATATGGAAAAGTACCTCATGCCCACAGTTAAATATGGTGGTGGCTCTTTAATGTTTTGGGGCTGTGTCACATAATGGAGGCACAGACAGAAGCAAGTGCAGGTATGGCAGTTTAATAAAATAACAAGTCCAAAGGATCAGGCAGAAATCAAGGTAACAACATTGGGGACCCTTAAGCTGGAAAGATAAACCAGAGCGCGATATTGGAGTTTATTGAATGGAAGACTTATTGATCAACCATGCCAATCACATCAATGCAGCAGAAAGAGTGCATGACGCACCCACTTTTACGCAAATTTGGTATTTAGCTGATCGTGGTGACAGGACTAAGTGTCTAAGGCGACCATATTTCCATAGGTCCCATACAAGCCTGCAAAGTTCTTTAGTAGACTATTGCTGCAGATTGGATGACAATTATTAGTTAAAAGCCCATATACCAAGATATTGGCAGCCTCTTAAACAATTCTGCATCACTGCCAACGGTGTTATCCACATAACGTAACACGCCACTCGTCACAAAGACACAATGGCTATTCTATTATATCTCCTAGCAATAAATTGAATGGCATGGCGTGGCAAGTATTGACTGTAGCTAATGAAACTGAGGTGGTCAACATTTAATTGGTAGTTCTAAGAACCACTGTCATCCGACATAGATTGGCATTAGACTTGTTATTGGCAGAAAAAAAAGGGGTATGTAAGTTACTTGACACTCCCTGCTGCTTCTGTGGTTCTGATTGACACCAGAACCTAACCAACATCATTGAATACATGTGGTCAGCAGTACGCAACCCTCCGCAGACTAGCGAGATGGTGGTTCGATTGGCTGAACTCAGTAATCGGGGGATGGGGTTCGTGGATATTAACTGTCTGTCTACCAATAGGTGCAAATGATTCTTCATGTCTTGCTCATTTTGCCTTATTCTGTTTCTCTCGTTCGGAGCATTCTCACATGCTCGTTTAAAGCAATCACTAATGACCTAACGCTGAAGTTGACAGATTGATTACGATCCCTATGATGACCAACCTAACTTGTATCCTAAACCTGACTGGGTACTAGATCCTCCCAGCGACACTGACGATAACGACCCATTGACATCTATTTCACACTTATTGTAAATATTCCTTTGACCATGACAACTCACATTTCACCCTAAATAAGCTTGCTTGACCACAGGATGCTTTATATCTGCAAAAACAGACTTAGCGCCTTCATTATGTCTGTTTTATGATGTTCTGATGTATACACAGCATAATAATTTCTCAGTTAGTTTTAGTTATCATATTTTGTAATGATAAAAGGGGAAATGTGAGGGAAAGAGACAAGGTCGTAAGTAAATGAGAACAAAGTCAAAAGCAGAATAAACAAACACAGTATCAAGACTTGGTTACGACAGAGACAAAAGGCAACTGAACATATACTTCACAACTACATGAGTGAATGAGAGTTTCTAAAAGGGATAACGTGAGTGTGTGTGTGTAATTGGAATCAGGTGTCTCTAATTAGAACTCTGGGGATGTTGAAAGTGTCCGTGTGTGTGTGTGTGTTCCGGAAGTGTAGTCGTCGGCCATGTTTGTGGTGCGTTCTGGGAAATGGAGTTGCTGTTTTTGCGGAGATATCGCAGACTGTTTTTTTGTCAGTGGATCTGGACATTTTGTTAGGAGACATGGCATCATGGACCCTATCAAATATAAACAGATATTAAATGAAAACCTGACCACCTCTGCCAGAAAGCTTAAAATGGGCCGTGGTTGGATCTTCCAGCAGGACAATCATCCAAAACATACATCAAAATCAACCCAAAAATGGTCCAGTGTGGACCTCGGAATTTGACGGATCTGAAGAGATTCTGTATGGAGGAATGGTCTCAGATCCCTTGCCATGTATTCTCCAACCTCATCAGGCATTATAGGAGAAGCCTCAGAGCTGTTATCTTGGCAAAAGGAGGTAGCACAAATTATTTACAAATTCGGGTAGTTGGTCTGTTTGGTTTCATATGTTTTGACAAAGTTTCTGTTGATTTTCCTCCAATCTTTAAAAAACATGCTAGTTGGTGGACTGTGCACTCGAAATCTCCCATAGGTGTGAAAGAGTGTATGTGCATAGTCCCCTAAAGAGTGTATTCCCACCTCACACCCAGTGCTCCCATGATAGGCTAGGGATCTACTGCAACCCTGACCATGAAAGTGGTTACTAAAGATGAATGAATTAATTAAATGCTTTACGTTACTCAATTTGTGTTTTACTACTTCTGCTTCTGAAATTTCTGCATTGAGCCAAGTTAGCCCCTTCATAGTGAGATCCTCCCTAAGTGTCACTTTCAGTTCAAGGATCTTTTGAAAGACAATATGGGGTACAACTTCAGCATCACCCCACCAAATCTGCCTGCAAGAAACCAACTTTTCTGGCCATAGATGTCTGCTTATGAAACAATAATCTCAAGAAAGAAATTCATTATACTGGCTATTTACCAGAGGTTTGATGCATCTCCCAAAAAATATCTCAGGGATTTGATTTGTTTACTGCTTAGTTTGTTTACTGTATTATCTGTCGTTTAGTTTAGAGTCTGTTGTTTTGTCTATTGACTGTATTTCTTATCTTTTAAACTGACACTGTTACATATCTTATTGTCTGATGTCTCATGTTGTTCATGTTGTCCCAGTACATCTGTATGTGATGAGAGGAATGACAATAACGCCTTCTTGACTTGACTTAATTTATACAATGATGCCAACCATCCATATTTTTGAGGTCAAGGGAACCCTCTGACATGCCCACAATGGACAACGCAGACAGCAACCTGGATCTGTCAAGCTGATCTCTCTGTTGCTCTGTATGTTATTTTAGATATAATCCTGTTTTGTACATGACATTTTAGTGATGTTTGGTCTCAAACTGACTTTAATCCTTAAACGCATACCTCGGGTCGTTAGCGACCCAGGATGTCATTCAGTACCCTCCTCCTCATTCATTTTTTCACATTATACCTCCACCTTCTTAGTATTCCTCAATCTATTTATTATCAACAATATGAGAAGAAAAAAAAAGGTCAAATAATATCTGTTTTATAATTAACTTATTATAAAAAGTCTATAGGGTCACTACTGACCCGAGGTATATAATAGTGTAAGTATATTTTTCTTCGCAACAATATTGAATCTCTCACGGTTCAATAGGTGTAATTCTCTTTTATTCCTCAAGTGGGAATGTTTGGTAAACAATCAGTATGTTTACATGGACAACAATATTCCAATGTTAACCCGATTAAGACAATACTCTGATTAAGAAACTACCATGTAAACAGCGATTTGATTACCTTAATCCGGCTACAGTCATACTTGAAGTAAACACAAATCGTATTAAGACATGGAGTAATCCTATTTTAGTCGCATTATGGAAGTGCATTATAGACATGTACACACCTTAATCACACTATTAACGTCGTGTGGGAGTTTTCACCACATTTGGTGAAAGGACACAAACACATGGAAATGGTCAACCGTTTGACGGCAAACAAGAGAGCATGGCTGTGTCCGAAACCACGTACTTACCTACTATATAGTAGGCGAAAGACATGTATTTTGGCTACAATATAGTAGGTAAGTATGCTGTTTGGATGCAGCCAATGGCTTTAAGCAGTCAGCGAACAAACTATTGATTTTGATGATTATGAACACGATAGTAGCCTGTTGAGAGTAATGTATCCAATGATCCAGATCCCAAATATGAGCCAGATGCTGAATTTACTGGGGGAAGCACAGATGATGTTACATTTGTCTATCACTTGATAATATTGTTTTTAGGCAGGGGCGTAACCTGATCTGGGCATTGGGGACTGTAGTCCTGAAGATTTTTTCTTTAGCCCCGAATAATTATCCACCTATTTTCTCACTACATAACTGAATGTCAGTAAAAGAAGACGGCAATGTTATAAATTTATATCTTCCGTGAACGGAGGTGAAACCAATCAGAGAGGGCTTACACAAAAATACTTGGGTAATACTTGGGAGGAAAAATGGATATATGCCGATTTTTGTGTTTTTTAAAAATTTTTATACCAGTTGTATCGGCGATTTGTTCGACGCAGGGGAAACGGGGGAACCGGGGTTGGATGAACGCACTCTCTCGCATGCCTTTATTTAAAAAGACCTTTATTTTTCTTGACAAAAATAAATAATGAATGAAAACTTGTTGAAATGAAACCTTACTACTTAAATTAACGTAAAATGGCTTATTGTGAATTGGCGTGCAGGAGCGTGGTCAAAAAAGGTGTGCTTCCCAGCTCTCCATTTCCATCCGCACCTGTTGGAAGGTTAACCCGCGTTATATGCACCTCCCATACCACACGTGACCCATGACCCAGGAGCAAACACACCACCAAACCTCACTAACACGACACAATCCCAAACAAACAGATCAAAAACAGCCCCAAATTCCAACTCCACAAAAAAATGGCATAGTAGCTGTAACATACCGGCCCCTGATTTTTGTGTAACAAACAATTATAAAACATACATTTATAGCCATTCAAACATCAACATGCATTAACCACGAACAAACATGAATCATTTGAGTATTATGAAACAACCAGTCAGTACAGATTTATGGCTAACAGATTTTGGTTGAATATTAGAGTCCATTCAAGTGCATGTGCCTAAGTGTGTGTGTGTATGAAAAATAGTACATCAAAAAGGACGGATGCCAGCAAAAAGAATGTTCATTCAAATAGTCCATGTTGGCAAAACCTTCTGACCAGGATTCAAAATGCATAGACTGAGTAAATGTTATTATCCATTACAGGATACATTATTATGCATCTTCTGTAAGTCATCGTATTTACATACAACTTATTCCACCTCAGGCAAAAGACATAACTTAGTAATAGGTCTTCAAGCACGTTGGTCTGTGTTTTAACACATACTTTATGTACAAACCCCTTGGAGTCTTCCATAGTTTCTATAATGCGCTCCATAGACCACGAGTTCCTGGGGGCAGAATCATCGATAATAAGCACCAGATCTCCGACTAAGAAATTTCGGTGGGGCTTATTCCATTTCTGACGCTGTTGCATGATGGGGAGATATTCTTTGGTCCATCTTTTCCAGAATATGTCGCTGAGGTATTGTACTTGCTTCCAGCGTCTTTTTCCGTAGGTTTCTTGTTTATCAAACGAACCTGGTGGCTTTCCTTTTAACAGTAAAAGGTGATTTGGTGTTAACGCTTCAAGATCATTAGGATCATCACTGGAAGGTGTTATTGGTCGGTCATTCAAAATAGCCTCAAATTCACAAAATATGGTACTGAGGGCTTCGTCGTCAACCATTTGTTGCCCAGTGATCGAGGAAAGGATCCTTTTAGTCTGTTGTACGAGACGTTCCCAGACACCACCATGGTGAGCTCCGTGGGGTGGGTTAAAGGTCCATTTTATTCCATCCAGCACTGAGAGTCTGTGAGTCGACGCTTTCTTTTGGATGGTTCTATCAGATTGTGTGTTGTTCGTCTTTTCATCACATCTTCATTTAAGTGTCTCTTTGAACTTCAAAAGTCATGCCACGGCTCTTTTGAGGTCTTTCCATTTGGAAAAGTATGAAAGCAACTTGCTGGTAGGACAAGATTCTTCCATTGGCTTGGCAGATGTGACATGAATGGAAGCTTGCTGCTTTAACTCAGGGTTGTCGCTTGAAATGATATCCATGCCTCCAAGTGTCTTTGGCCACTGAGCGCATTTGGGAAGGATTTCCGGTCCTTGGATCCATGTCTTATACTGAAGAAAAGCTTTGACTGATATGCCACGTGAAGCTGCATCGGCAGGGTTCTCCTTTGAAGAGACGTGCCGCCATTGCTCTACCTTTGTTAGAGAGTGAATTATTGAAATTCAATTTGCAACGTACGTCTTAAATCTTTTATCTGTGTTTGCGATATATTGCAGAACTGTCGTACTATCTGACCAGAAAATGGAATTTGATAATGAGAGTTGTAACTCTGTCTTCAGCATGTGATCCATTCGTACAGCCAAGACTGCTGCTGCCAATTCCATTCTGGGGATGGTAGTACACTTAAGAGGTGCAACTTTAGTTTTTCCACAGGCAAAGGACACACAGACTTCGCCCAAACCGTTTGTGAGCCGAAGGTAGGATACGGCGCCATAACCTACTTCACTAGCATCACAAAAGTGGTGCAGCTGTGCAGATTTAAAGTCTTCAAAGCCCTTAGGAATAAAGTTTCGGTTTACCTTGAAAGTGTCCAGTAGATGGAGCGAGCGAAGCCATTCTTCCCAGGTTTGAGCTACGTTGAGCAGGATCTTTTCATCCCAACTCAATTTCATCTTACATAGCCTTGTAAAAGCCTCTTTGCCACGAGAATAATAGGAGCCAAAAAGCCCAAGGGTCATAGATTGAACAAATGATGGATAAAATGCCCCTCCGGGTTACCTCATGGGACTTGATTGCTATACTGAAAGTAAAGACATCTCTTTCGACATCCCATTGGGTACCAAGAGCTCTTTCCATTGGTAACTGCTCCTTATTTAAATCCAGAGCCCTCACTTCTTTTGCTCTATCTGCTTCAGGAATTACAGAGAGCATGGCACAATCATTACTGATCCATTTGTTTAAGTGGAAGCCACCTTTTGAGCGTACTTCTGTTAGCTGTTGATAGAGAAAAATGACATAATGGCTGTAACACCAGTAAAGGGGTTAAAACTGAAACGGCAATATCCTCTGATGCTGAGCAGAAAAACAAGGTGTGTAAATGTCTTTATGAGTACCAGTTTACATGAACATGATATGAGCAGAGCATAAGGAAATATAATGTACTTTGCATGGCACTGTAGCAGCTACCTATAGCATAGTTGTGCCTCCCCTGGCTAGCAACAAACTACCCTAGTTAGAAAAGTTTTATATTTTAATGGTCTGGTAGTCCTACAAACAATGACAACACCCGAGGCATGTTTTATGATAAATCCAACTTTTTCTGATTATGTCATACATTGACAGCTAAGTTACCACAGCTTCTATAAAACAAAACTTTATGGAAGGCTACTAGCTGAGCCGGAAAAAATGCATGGAGAAGAATCTAGGCTCAGCCCCAAATAATTAACAGCTGTTTTTAGCTAGGAAAATTATACATGATAAATTTACTTTAATTACAAACATATGAAATATTATAATTATTTTAATTTTGTTATGGTGACTGATATGATTGAATGAAAATGCTACATGCAATGTATCAGAGAAGGAACTCCGAACTACAGTTCCCAGAAACCACTGCACCTCACTACATCACAGTCACATGACCACCTACATCTGAATCACATTCTTGTTAAAGAGCACTCGTGTATATCGCCACAGTTTGCACTGCACTCCTTGTCTTATGTTTGTCTTTCTTTGCCGTTGTCTTTGTTGCTGTGTTTTGGGCTTTGGCTTATGTTTAGTCTTTGCCATAGTGTTTTGCCACAAGGTATTAGTGTCTCTTGTGTTTTTGTTTTGGTCTTTATTAAACTTATTATCTGCACATGCATCTATCTCCAAATCGTGACACTACAATACTTTCACTATTTTATTGGATGAATTATAAGGGCGTAATTTTAACAGTGTATATATTTTTTATGTTTAATGACAAATGAAATGTCAAAATATAATGAAATATGCTGTATTTTATTATTTTGTAATTGTTAATAAAATATTAGGACGGTTTTATATTATTGGGGCAGTTTAGAGATCCATCTGCATTAGATATAAACTCCAGGTCGCTAACGACACGAATATGTAATAACAATTGGCGAAACATGTATGCATTCAAGGGTTAAACTACCACAGTTTTTTTTAATGCCTACTGGATTTGTGTTTTGGTACTCTCTCTGTGTTACAGTATTAGAACTGGGTATATTTCACAAATATTAGGATGACCTGAGGCTACATGTATTATGAGGCAGAACAGGGAGTTTTTTGGCAGTTCTTGCCACTGTCTCCACTGGCTTGCTCATTAGGGATACAGTCATACATTTAAAATCCTGAACTTATATATTTCTGTAAAGCTGCTTTGGGACAATGTCCATTGTTAAAAGCACTATCGAAATAAAATTGAATTGAAATTGAATAGAACTTAATGCCAACTATAACCCATACTGTAAATACACAGACTATTATTCATAAGCAACCCAATGGGGATGGATTTTGTGCTTACTATAAGATTCGGACTCAGAGAACTTAGCTGTCAACGTCCTACCTTCTCTGTGTCCTCGAGGGAGTGATTTCAAGGGCACTGTTCCTATTAGCATCTAGCATCCACATTTTAGCATGCATAAGAATGCCGATTATAGCATGATAAAGTCACACATCCAAGGGTGATCTTCAGAACTAGCTTTTATCTCAAAAATAGTGAGAATGAGATGCCATTTCATAAGCCAGGAGTCAGTTTTAGAAATGAAGAAATGTGCAGCCAAATGTGTATTACACTGATTGCTATTTTCTAGTCTCTGTTAGTTTATCCTTCCATTCTACCATAAACTGCTCTGATACCAGTTATACTGTTTAATTTCTATTGAGTTAATACATAATAATAATAAACAGTTAATTAAAGTGCTTCCAAATTGAATTTGACAACTGGAGCTAGGCTATGTGACAAAAAAAAAAAAACCCTTCCAAAACTAATGAGTTCTGGACCTCAGTGTCCTCATAGCTAGTTATGGCAATGAGTCTCATAATAGGGGTTTGTGTAAATTCAACTCAAATCTACTGTGTATGTATAGATTGTTTAATAATAGAAATAAATCTCTAATATGTTCTTTAGAATTTGGCTTATCTGCCTTGCACAAGGCTCTTTTGGTAAAATATTACCTCTCTTATTCTATGATTCCCAGTTTTAGTCCTTCTGCCCCATTGGGACAGAGGCACATCTGCAAAACAGACCTCATACGGCAACTCGGGCTGACGGCAATGCCAGAGAGAATGAGCATAGCCAAGTCTGCCTCAGGTTGAAGAATCGACATGGCACTTTGCCTTGTGTGATTAAATCTCCTTCATGGACTTTGACACATTCCCAGCAGGAGAATAAGTGTTTAAGGTATTAATGAGTTGACCTTCCCCCCATCAACTAGCTCACCAAATTCTGTTCCACGGAAAGAGAAAGATACAGAGAGTGAAAGATACATACAAGATTGATTATGCGTCTTCTATTTAAGACAGATAAGCAAAGCAAAGACAGACATACAAACCACAACCTCTACCTCTAAGGTCTACCAGCCTTCAGTAAAAATGTTAGTATCTGTGTAACATTTTTGTATAACCACCAATCCAAACATCTCGCTCTCTTTTTTTTGTTGCTTTAATTGAAGTCCACTTGAAAGCTTTTACTTGGTCTGATATGTCAAAAGCTATCTAAGTGCAAAAGTAATTATTGTGAAATTATGTGCTTATCATTTCGGACTAATATTACAGAGAAAAGCTTTTACAAGGAATTCTTCTCAATCCTAAGAACAAGTTAATTTTATACATTTTATAAAACTGCAAGAATGCACAGCGTCCATTCAATCACTAAAAGGCTAAAATGAAAAAGTGCATTAACTTTAACAATTCCACAGGCAGCTGAAGTGATAAGTTATCAGAAATGTGGTTCGTGCTCCATTTTAAATACTCTCTGCACTCTTCTGTACAGGGGATTTGTTTCCACGCTTCTTTGCATTACTTACCCTAGCACCAAGGTGTCAATCTCGTACATCAAAACTTGATGTAACGGGTCACATTAATAAAAATTTAATTCAATCCAGTTTTATTTGTATAGCATTTTAACAATGGACAGTGTCATGAAGCAGCTTTACTGGATATAAATTTTACATTTAAAATTGTATCCCTAATGAGCAAGCCAGAGGCGAGGGTGTCAAAGAAAAACTCCATGAGATCACATGAGGAAGAAACCTTGAGAGGATCCAGACTCGAAAATAAACCCATTCTCATGTGGGTGACACCAGATAGTGCGATCGTAAAAAAAAAAAAATCTCATTCTAGAACTGTATACTATAAAGTCAGAAAGTGCTAAACAGGAACTTATGAACTTATGAACAACTTATGAGTATGAGCATCAGAGTAATTTCTGAATTCATTATAGTTTTAACAAAGTTTATTATATCAAACTGAAGTTATTAATGATGGAGACTTGAGTACAAACTGATAGAGATATTATCTGAAATGTACTGAACACACAAGTGGATTGAACATGCATGACCTATGAAAGAGATGAACACACTACAATTCATTACTACAAAACAGATTTTCCAAACAAATGATGTGTTTACCATACAGTGCATTGAATTTGAAATGTGCAAACTTAATATTTCAGCAGCTGATCAACTATTCGGCCACCAATAAGTTGATCTTATTAAGTCTGGCTAGGAATTAATGACTTTACTCAGTCCATTGTCTTTGTGGTCACATAATTTCATGCCTTCTCTTTTCTTCTTTTTATAGAGTGTGGATCAAACTTTTAGTCCCAACTGTTGGTACCTATACCTAACAACGTTCTATTCAATTTTCCTTACTCTCATAATCAACCTATATCCATAATCAACCATACTCATGCATATTGTACAATCACATGTCTAAATGCAACTTTGTGGTCACATGCATGATAATCACAGGGTAAAACATAGAAGAAAATAGGCAACTTCAGTTGTTCTCGTATTATTCTTGCAGTCCTTAGTCTTTTAGAATATATGAGGTGTCTTGATGTAGTTGGTGTGACCGGTGTGTTAAAGACTGTGATAAAGAAAGAGAACTAGGTAAGAGAACAAAATGGCCTTGCATGTGTTGATTGTCCTTGGGGCTTCTTTGGGTGAGTCACCCCCCTTTTCCTAAAGTTATCAGCTGAGGGACAGGGCTTTCATCTTGTAGGCCAGCCAACATGTCTCGGCCAGTGGCCTAGATCAATGAGTTTTAAGAGACGTTTGCTAATCTGTGAGGATTCATCCATTGTTCACGGGATAGTGAGAACCCAGCAATGAGCTGTAATTGGCTTGGTGCCCCAAAGTCTGCACACAGGGGCTTAGGATTTAAGGCTCACGTGAAGGGGTGATCTTATGTCTATGCTTAGCTTATGCTTATGATCTTGTGTGCTGAGGTCCTACAGTAGAAATATTATTTGAATTTACAGTAACATTGGTGACAGTGGTACGAACTGTGGTACAAACTGTGGTGCTAAACATAGTTTATTTTATTTTGCTCCTAGGCAAGTGCCCTTGATGTGAATAAAACAAAATTATAATTTAATGTATGTATTAGTTTTGTATTGTTGCATCTTTGCTAATCTAGAGTTGTACAACATCACTGCTTAGCTTCTTCAGTTCAAAGGTATTATTAT
Organism: Ictalurus punctatus; assembly: GCF_001660625.3. Classification (NCBI taxonomy): domain Eukaryota; kingdom Metazoa; phylum Chordata; class Actinopteri; order Siluriformes; family Ictaluridae; genus Ictalurus; species Ictalurus punctatus. The sequence continues at coordinate 10,465,188 of NC_030425.2, forward strand.
GTCTGTATTAATACGATAAATGGGCTCTAAAAGTGTTTACCTTGAGCCCAGGAATCTACTCAAGATATCTCAGGTCAGGTCAGGTCTTAATGGTTGCTAGACTGTCAGCTACTCTTGCTGCCACTTGGATAAATCTACACTCGTTTGTCAACCATTAGTCTCCCAGTCTTGTGAAAGAAGATTCACCAGAGAATCCAAGCTGAGTTAATTCATCCTATGTTGTGTCACTGTATTATCACAGGGCAAAACAAATCAGTCACAGACACTTTACCCCTCCTCCCAGCAACTCCACCATCAGTGTATATCCAGTTCTTGACAGCAGCTCTTTACTTCCTGATCTTCCCGGCTGACTGATTGTTCATTAAAAAAGCTCCTGTTAATTTAAAAGACATCATGGTTCAGCAAATGTTCTGAAGTGGTGTTATATTTTTTTATGTTTCGGTAAGCATGGATGTTCTCCTTTCTTTTACATGTACAACAGAGTTCATTTTAATTCCTTATTTGGATTTTGTTTTAGTCTTCAAGGTTTACAATTGCAAAGTTGTATATGCATGGTATGTTCATGAGCCTCAAAGCAGTTGGTAATCTGGTGCAAATATAAAAAGTGGTTAGATTTGAATGAATAATAATTTTCTCAAAATTTAATATTAGATATTACCAGCTGGCTGATACAATTTTTCAGTATTGGTGAGCCTCTGCCCATTGTAGCTTAAAATTCCTGTTTTTGGTTGACAGCATTGGAACCCGACGAGAGCTTCTGCTGTTGTAGCTCATCCTACTCAAAGTTATGTTATGTATTCTGAGATGCTTTTCTGCTAACCACAGTTATAAAAAGTGTTTATTTGAGTTTGTGCTAACTCACTGCCACTCACTCAATGTTTTTTTTTTTGCATAAAGACTGTTGTGTGTCTTGTCAGAGAGATTTTCCACTTGATACAATTTAAGAATATTAGCGCCCCCCCCCCCCCACTGATGCCATTTCTATAATATCTTTTATGAAAACAGAAAAAGTTCCAGAGTACACATCTTAACTTGAGAAAATTCTGTAGAATAGCCTGCTTGCAGGTTGACTCTTCATGCTGAATGTCATGCAGTATCCATTTTATATCTATTTGGATTCATGAATATTTAATTCCTGTTGTGAAACAAGTCAAAACAATTAAAGATGTCAATATTTTCCTAAAAAAAATATTTAGTGAAAAAAAAAAAAAATCATTTCCTATGTTAGTGCATGATAAGAAAATTAAAGAATAGCTTCCTTGTTCTCCCATTTTCATATATAAAAATGTCTGGGTTACACATGTAACCCTGTTCCCTGAGAGGAGAATGAGACATTGCGTGAGCTTCACGCTGTGGGAAGCGCCCTTGCGCATGACCGTTATCTGAAGCTTGTGTAACATCATGCCTATATATAGGCCTGCCGTGATCAGGTGACGTGGCAATTAAGCACATCACTTGATATAAAAATGCCACCCGTGAACCATGCCATCAGCCTCTGATTATCTGAAGTGAAGACGAAATTCACAGGTATGCACCAGTATGACAAAGCTATGCAACGTCTGATTCCACTCTCAGGGAACAGGGTTACACGCATAACCAGATGTTCCTTTTCAAAGGGAGCTCAATGTTGCATGAGATTCATGCTGTGGGAATAAGAAGACCTACTCCGTCATACTGAGGGCATGGCCTGTTCAAAAGAGCTGACCCTGAGCGTCACTGCAAGACACTCGAGGCTGGGGTGGAATGTATATCCGGGCTGTAATATCGAATGAATGGGTGAGGCATAGACCACCCTGCCGCAACACGCACAACCTGTAAGGGTATCCCTTTGGACAAAGCCTTCAAGAAAGCAACTCCCTAGTGGAATGAGCCCTTATGCCCAGAGGCGTAGCTAGACCGTCCGCCTCATAAGCGAGGAACCTGATATTGGTACACATTGCCTCCAAACGCAAACCTCAAGAACTTCCTGTGACGGGGCAATATCTCTATATGGAAATATGCACTTTTTAGATTTATTGTCACAAACCAGTGCTCGATCTGAATCTATGGAACGATAAGTTTGAGCATCAGCATATTGAACCTGTATGTCCGAAGAGTATGGTTCAGATGACGCAGATCTAAAATTGGATGCTTGCTCCCATACTTACTCGCGAACCTCAAGAACTTCCTGTGGCGGGGCAATATCTCTATGTGGAAATATGCATTTTTAGATCTATCATCACAAACCAGTCCTCAAACTGAATCTATCGAAAGATAAGTGTGAGCATCAGCATCTTGAACCTGTATGTCCGAAGAGTACGGTTCAGATGACGCAGATCTAAAATTGGCTGCTTACTCCCATCTTTTTCACAGATGAGGAAATAACGGCTGTAAAAACCTCCTTCCCTCAGAGAATGGGGTACATGTTCTATGGCCCCTTTGCCCAAGAGGGATCTTACTTCTTGTACAAATGTCAGGCTCTTCTCTGTGCTGACTACCATGGTGAGCACACCTCTGAACCAGGGGGGTCGAGCTATGAACTGGAGCTGGTAACCCTTTTCTATAATAGACAGAACCCATGTAGAAGCATTTGGAAGTTGTTTCCATGCTTGATGTTAACCCTTCCACATTCTGTTGGAGGGAAAGCATCAGATTTTCATTGCCCTGTGACAGCTTGCTAACCAGAGAAGACTGAAAACTTGGGACAGCCTTGGCTAGGGGAGGCCCTACAATAATACTGGGGGCTAACTGCCCTAATAACCCCATGTCCCATGATGCGTCCTTCCGTGGCCCCTCAGAACCGCTACTTCTTTGTCTGCTTGGCCTTTGTGATCATTCTCAGATCAGGCATATTAGCAGGCTGTGACTATGGCTGCCAGGTCCCCCTGGCTCTCCGCAGGGGGAGGTGGGCCGCCACACTCACCTTCTGTGCCTCCCTCGCATTAGTGCTGGCCCAGGCTCTACTCATGGATGCCTGGGCGAACTCAACATGACTGTGAAGGAACTGGCTGAATGCCGCCGTATAGCAACTCACTCAGCAGTCTGCTTGGTAGGCCTATAACACTGCCATTGTATGCAGTGATTCACAAGTGAGACCTGCTGCCGCATAAGCCTTACTCATCAACGCCAAGGTGGCCTTACATGGCTTGGATGGCAAAGGCCCCCTAAATTACCTGCCAGTGATGGAGAGAGGTAAGTTGAAAACACCTCCTCCACCTTCGGCATAGCTAAATAGCTGTGCCTTTCATTCTCCACGATGGCCGAATAATCCGATGTTGTGGGGTTATAAATATGGCTAGTGTTTTATTTCGTCATGCACTTCAGGAAAAAAGGGGAGTTTTCTGCAGTGTGAGGGAGATTTATTTTCACTGGAGAGAAAGCACTTCTCGAGCCTACTACGAAACCACCTCCTCTTCCCCGGGCCAGCCTAGATTTAGTTTTTCAACTGCCTTAGTAATCACTTGAAGCAGCTCTTTAAATTCTTGAGAGCCATTCTGTTTTTGGTACAATGGCACCCCCTTCTGGCTCCTCAGAGTCAGAGATGATTGGTTTTTATTTTGCCTTCCATAGCGAGAGGAGGAGTATTCCAAAATCCGAACTCCAAAATCCGGCAGAGATCCGGACCCAAAAGAAAGAGCAAGAGATAGGGCAGCGCTCATCTCCGGCTCCTCTTCCAAATCCATATGAGATCCCCAGGACCTGAGCCAGCTGGCTGCCTCGGCAGCAGCCAGCCCAGATCCACGAGGCTCTGTAACCTAACTCCCTTCGGCCAAGAAGAGAGTGAGCTGCGAACAGAGCTGCCTAATTGTAAGGCATTCTCAACGCGCACAGTCAGACCTCTCGAGGTTGCCCTGACGTGCTCCACCCCTTGACACTTCACCCAGAAAGTGTGTCCGTCCCCCCGTGATTAAACGGGAGCAAGGCGTGACACACTTCCTGAATTCTCTCTCACTCATACTTTTCTCTCTCTTTTTTAAGGGACAGAAAAGTAAAGAGATTTTTCTCTTTTTTTAAAAAAAAAGATAGAGAGGAAATGAAGAGACTTTTTGCAAGCATTACACAAACATGCAGTCTCGCTGAAGATAATAAGACTGACGGCGCAGTTCACAGGTACCATTTTTATATCATGCGATGCGTTTAATTGCCACGTCACTTGATCACGGAATGCCTATAAATAAGCACGATGTTACACAAGCTTCAGATACTGGTCACGCGCAAGGGTGTTCTCACAGAGTGAAGTTCACGCAACACTGAGTTCCCTTTGAAAGGGAACTGACCTACAATGTACACTGACCTACAACCATTTTTTAAAATGGACAAGAAATTAGGTAAAACAAAAAAAAAAACATTGTTAAACTTTCCTCTGATACCAAAAGCCTCAGTATCTGCTTTTGGACTATTCATCCAAAGAGGTCCTGGGCATGCTCTCTAGGGACTGTAGATGGTGAGTGTGATTTAGTGTGTATGTGCATGTTTTGTCATTGATATGATCGATGCCAGCCTATAGAGCAGTCTTGAGGGGAGCCAACTCAAACACACATTGTACTCTATGAGGCAATGGTGCTGAGTTGAATGCTACCTCTCCCCAGCTGCGGCCCGAAAATCCCGGTGAAAAATGAGTGCAGAAACTGGAAAGTCTGGGTGAAAACTCCCCTGGCTCAAACAGCCTGAAGAAAAGAGAAAGTGGCCTGTGGGTGAAGTCCTCAGAGACCTGGAGGAATGGTTAAGTCTGACTCTTACACAACTCTAGCATCAGCTCAGGGAATTCATTTGTATCAGAATTGGGGCTGGGGAGTTGTAAAGATTGCACAGCCATTTCTCATCAATTTATCTTTATTTAACACAATGTCTTCTTGTGACTTGTAAGATTTATCTGGAATCTATAATGTATTGAAGTCGTAATGTTTATTATTAGCCATTATCCCAGTTTCATCCCACATTAAAATGAAACTCAGAGCCATTTTTTCTAACTTATTACAACACAGAGAATTTTCATATGCTAACACTGCCTATAGTACTGTAGACACTAAACATCTACTACTAAGAACTACAAAGAACTTCTAAGAATCTGTTTATGAAACAAAACAAAAAAAACAGATTACAGATACATATTTTTCACAAATAGACATCAAAAACAGTATAATGTTATAACATTACTTATTCAATAGAGGACATTTCTAATTGAAATAATATCAGATGTTGAGTGTTAAGAAAGAACAGCAACAAACACTATGTTTAAAGTGCATACAGGTTTGACCATGTGGAAAAAATATGGGGCATAACAAACTTTTTGCAGCCAGAAATTATTTTTCCTGAACTTTCCACCAACACAGCACATTAGGTCCACACATTATTTATAGGCTGACTTGGTTTTTTAATTATTGAAGTTTGGAATAAACCAATTCAATTCACACACACACACACAAAATCTTATATAAAGATGGGTTATGATTTCCACCACTGTACTGAAATGAATAAAATCACAGATTCATTAACTATGCTTTCTGGATCCATGGGGATTCCCATACTCCACTTTAAGGACCACTGACTTAAGGGTAGTGTTCATAGGGCTATTTGTAAGCGGTGAGCATGGGACTGTTTTTATTCCCACATCCACCCACTCCTGAAGGAATTCTGAATAACCCGTCTACTCGGGCAGAAAGTTTGACCGATTCCACCTGCTTCTGCAGTTATTATTTTTGTTTTTACTGGCATGCAATATTTTCTAACATGTACTGTATGGTCTATCTTCCAAAATATAATCAAATTAGTAAATTAAACCACAACAACCCTGATCATGATAAATCAGTTAATAAGGATGAAAAAATTAATGCTGTAAACACATTATGCAGCACTGTTTGAGCATCCAATATGCTTTCATGTTTTTCACATTTATTTTTCACAAGAACTTCATAACTGTCTGTCCACATGAAAATAAGGACTTTCCACTCCTGTGACTTTTTTAAAAATTTTATTTGTGTCCCACGGGATCCCAGTCCCAATGTACATATTTTTTCCATTATAAATTGTTTTCACTTTGCAACAAAAATATTTTCTCAACTTTCAGAATTTCTTTGTATTTAGTATGTCCCTCTTTTGCTTTAATGACAGTGTAAACTCGATCTGGCATGGACTCCATCAGATTGTCATCTGTCATCTGCAGTGTTAGGTAAGTTACTCAAAAAAATAACCAAACTGAGTACTTGGGGGGGGGGGGGGGGGGGGGGGGGGTAGTAGCAGAGCTGGTAAACAAATGGCAGTAGTTCAGTGACAGTGTTGGGTAAATTACTAAAAATAAGTAATCCACTACAGATTACTAATTACTACTAAAATTGTAATCTGATTACATTACTGATTACTGCATGTAAAAAATAATCAGGTTACTAATTACTTTACTTTTACGTTACTTTCAAAACCTATCAAACCTACAAAAATAAAGTACAAAGTGAAACTCGTAGTTCTTTCAGTAATTTTAGAGTGCGTCAATGTATGGCATGATAAGAAAAAGTTGGATTTATCATAAAACTTGCCTCGATTGTTGTTACTGTTTGTAGGACCAGACCAATAAAATATTAAACTTTTTTAACTAGGCTAGTAGCAGAGCTGGTAAACAAATGGCAGTAGTTCAGTGACAGTGTTGGGTAAATTACTAAAAATAAGTAATCCACTACAGATTACTAATTACTACTAAAATTGTAATCTGATTACATTACTGATTACTGCATGTAAAAAATAATCAGGTTACTAATTACTTTACTTTTACGTTACTTTCAAAACCTATCAAACCTACAAAAATAAAGTACAAAGTGAAACTCGTAGTTCTTTCAGTAATTTTAGAGTGCGTCAATGTATGGCATGATAAGAAAAAGTTGGATTTATCATAAAACTTGCCTCGATTGTTGTTACTGTTTGTAGGACCAGACCAATAAAATATTAAACTTTTTTAACTAGGCTTGTTTGGTGTCGCTAGCTAAGGGGAGGCACAGCTAAGCTATCATTTGTCTGGGTTTAGCTGCCACAGTGCCATGCAAAGTACATTACCTTTCCTTATGCTCTGCTCATATCATGTTCATGTAAACTGGAACATATATAGACATTTACACATCTTGTTTTCCTGCTCAACATCAGAGGATGTTACTGTTTCAGTTTCAACAGCTTTACTGGTTTAAAAAAAAAAATAATCGGCATATATCCATTTTTCCTCATACTGACTGTGAGCTAGCGTCCGGCAGAATTGAGAAACTGTCAGCCAATAACACACGGGTGTTTCCAAATATTTTTCTGTAAACCTGTCTGATTGGTCTCACCTCCATTTACTGCAGATATAAAATTACAGGCGGTCTTCTTTTACTGACGTTAATTACATAGTGACAAACCGCTCCAAGTGGAGAATTATTCAGGGCTAAAGAAAAAATGTCTTCGGGGCAAAACGTGATTTATTTAAAAAATGCATTTTACATGATATTGTTTTCTTAACAATAAATTTGTAACACAAGTAACGTAATTTTAATGACATCAGTAACTGTAATCAAATGACAAATTTAAGATGTACATTACTGCTTCATCAGAAAAAGTAATTAAAGCAATTAGATTACACTCTACACACTAGATTACACAAAGTAATTAGATTACACCCAACTTTGTAACTCATTACACCCAACTCTGATCATCTGTACACATTCTTCAATTGAAAGGATAAATCTCAAGGAAACATCACATGGTCAATATCACAAATTTGCTTACAGTCCAATACTGACCTAGAAATAGTGCAGAATATAGAATATTTAATATTCATAGTATCAAAAATGTCCTTTCTATTGTTACAAGTTTATAAAATTGGACAAATTTATATGGATTTTTCAGATCAGTGTGGTTCATATACTATATTATTGTATCTGGTCCTTAAGTAAAGTGTATTTCTTAGTTCTGCTTATAAGATTTTTATATTATACCATAATGACAGTGTTATGTATCTTTACTCTAATTAGAGTCTGTTTTTGGCATTGATATTTGCCATTACCACCATTATATCTGACCTGCCAGAAGGACACAGAGCTATAAAATCAGTAATTATCATGTTGTAACAATTATGTTCAAAGAAAGTATTATAATAAAACCTTAGCGCTACAGTTTGTATGATTTTGTATGGAAGAAAAATACATTTATTGAGTCTAGGAGAAAAAATACTCTAAAACCTAATGTTCCTGAGCTGCTGTGAGTCACCCTGACAACCTTGTTAAAGAAATTCACAGTAATTACTGTTACTCTACAGGCACAAATTGGCAGGATAATTTGGATGCACATGTCACATGCCAAGTCACCAAAACCAACTCCTACGTCATTATGCCAGAAATAAACTTGGCCAAAGACCAGATTAGCTTGCTTGCTACAATTGGCATTGTGCTGTGTTCTGATCTTAAAGAATAACCATGGTTAGACTGCAGCGCCTGTGATGAGGTGCAGACACAGCACTGCAAGATCACAATAAAGCAGAAAATAGCTGACAAACACCTTGCATCTTTAACAACAACAAAGGTGTATATCACCTGACTTGGGTGTGACATCAACGTAACATGAAATCTGCGGCTTCGCTGTCAGATTTGTTGAAAATTTTTGGGCAAAGCATTTGGAATATTTAAGATTCTTTTGATAACTATTGTGTGACTTACTCTGAAGATGACATGTGCCAAATTTGGTGATTCTGCTTTTATAAATGTACTTCCAGCTTCGGTGCTTTGCCCCCTAATGATAAGAACATACTTAGTCTAAATAATGACTTACTAAGTCAAAATAACAAGATACAAAGTCAAAACAACAACTTAAAACTGAAAAAATAAAAAATAAAAATCACACTTTGAGGTAACCAGAGCTTATCTCAAAGTTAGTAGTTGTCAGACTGGTCTTTGTGATAAAATGGGTAAAACATTGCTGCCTTTGATAAATGGGCCAGCTGATTTTTTTTTCTCCTTACCCTTCATGACTGAGTTTTTAAAAAAAATGCAAGAATGTTATACCAATATTAACCCTACATGGCAGAGCTTATTTTAAAGGCTGTTAGCTAGTAGTTATCATAGGTTTTAGTCATTAAAAATGGATAAAACCTAGCTGCTTTTTATGTTCCTTCAGGCAAACCTCAACATTGGAAAAAAATAAAATCAATGGGTAGAGAAAGATAACAGGGTGGATCATTGCTCATTTTTGACCTGTTTTGCTATGTTAAAGACATACAGTCAAAGTTCTGAATATAAGACAGACTCAGAAACACAATTACTTTTTTCTTTTTCTATTTTTTTTTTTTTTATCCTTCTTGGATTCTGTAAAGAATACTTGAACCTTTTGGTATAAATGTGAAAATTTGCAAAAGGCACAGTTGAGAATAAAGTAAGTATGAGCACAAAGCTATGAACTGAGCACATGTGTGCACAACATTCATGTTAGAGCTATGAATCATGTGCATGTGTTATTTCTGAAACATTGTGCCCCTATGTTTACAAGATTCATGAGACTGCAGGCATGATTTTTTTTTTTTTACATCAACAAAAACTTCTGCATGCATAAATAAATCCCATCATGTAACTCACCATACACACACACACACACACACACACACACACACTGTGTTCCTACTCTGAACATTGTTATGTAAAATTATTGTTATGTAAATTAATTCCATAAATCCATTTTCTGTACCGCTTATACTACCCCCAGGGTGGGGGATAGCCCTGGATGGGGTGCCAACCCATCACAGCGCACAATCTCAAACATTCATACACACATTCACACACTATGGACAATTTAGAGATGCCAGTCAGCCTACAACACATGACTTTTAACTGGCGGACTGGGGGAGGAAACTAGAGTACCCAGAGTAAAGCTCCAAAGCATGAGGAGAATATACATCCCCTGAATGGTAAAATCAAATAAAATAAAATTAATAAAATAAAATTATTTAAGTAGTATGCATTTCAGTGATCAGAATCCATGGCGCTAGTCCAAAGTGGTAAAATGAAGCAGCACTTTAAAACAAAACATAACCACTTCCAATTGTCTTATTTATAGTCATAGGCACAGTAACTATTGTTGGCATTTAGTCATGTTAGTTTCTTATGCAGATCTTCGTAAGCAAAGAATTTTACAAGTTTTACAAGGAATTTTACAAATTGTATTTTACTAAAATATCAAATCCATCATGTAACTGAATATATTGGAGCGATCATAAGAGTTATAAGGGCATTTAGATTTTCAATCCCTAATTTTTTTTTTTAAATTTTGTTATTCTTAAAAGAAAAAGCAGTGAGTATGAAAATGGGCTGTCAGGGACCATCCTTTATCGAAGTAATCAATGTCTTTGGAGACAAGAAGGGTGAGCAATGGATTTTAATAAAGTAATGATGCAGATCTGTGGCCACAAGCTACCTGCTGGTCTTTGTGCTCTCAGCACACCAATATACTACAATGTTCATAAGAAAAGTACACAGGCACAGGTCAAAGGTAAAGAACTATAACAGGTATACACAGAGACTATGGCTTAGTAACATAATATACTATTGTTGATCTGAACACAGAGACAGATACAGAGTATATAAGAAGGTAAACAAATCAAGAACCGAACACAGTAACAGACTGAACACAATCAAGTAACAGACCAATAACAAGACGGGAAGAGACAGCACTAAAACAAATGCACATTGGTGTAATAAATAAAAGCACCTGGAGAACTCAGAACAAAGCATATGACATTTTCTGGGAACCATGATGTGTGCCAAGAGGAGGAATTCACGACAGTGTGTGATTACTAATCTATGAAATTGTGATAATTTCTCCTTTAAACTAATACAGGAGCAAATGATTTAAAAAAAATATGCTATGTCACAAAGAAAACATCAGCTAAAACCTGGTTTCAAAGCTAAATTTTAGTTGAGTTTATTGATATATTGCTCGGAAGTGCCTTTTTTTTTATACTATGCACATTTATGTGACGAATTCATTATGCTCATCCATCATGATCACTGTGTCTAGAGGAACACTGTTGCTTTCAGGGTATGTTAGAGTGAACAAAAACACAGTGCAATGTCTTTAAGCTTCTTTTATAAAGTGACACATTTGGCTGTGTATTACTTTGAGGAAAAAAGGAAAGTGAAAAGAAAAATAAGTCTTCTAAGGTGAGAAACAGAAAGTCTTCAATATATTTAACCACATGCATCATTGCTTAACATGAGACTATCAGTTTAGACAAAGCACTACTTTGCATGGAAATGAAGAACCACAGCAATGCATGGGATACATTTTTAAGATTCATAAACAGGAGAAATGTGAACAGCAGTAGCAGTGGGGCAAACAGCTTGTCAGGAAGCAAAACTTTCACACCACACCCCCCCACAAACACGCACTACCTGTCCTCATGTCACATTTAGGTTATGTGTACCTCACCTAAACTAAATTTTCCAACTATGTATACAATTCTTAATATCCACCACTCACGAGTACTCTGACAAACAGATGAATAATTAAAGAGGCACTCAACTTGGAATTCAGTGGATGAACATACCTTTGCAACTGTCTCGTGAAGTCTGAAGGCGGGGTCCAAGGTCTCTGTTAACGATGACTCCAAGGGGAAAAAGGCCTCAGAGAGGAAATGAGCACTCTAGATTTAAAATATATGCACAGAAAAAAAAAGACATGAGCCATTTTAAATATGACTGAGGACCTTTCAAGTTGTGCTACAGGTTATTTGAAACATGTTTCTCATAGCAGTAACACATTAAGCCTTATACATACTTTCTTTTTCAGTGACACTTCAATAGCTTCTACAGCCAAAAGAGGGCTCATTATGAAATATCCTTTCAATTTCAGGGGACACAGCAGTACATCAGATATGTACTTCAATCAGGACAGTGCCATCCCGTACATATCATTGGCCTGGCCTCTGAAGGATCATGTAGCCTAATAGATGTTTTCATAATCTGAACTGTAAAGGTCTCCACTAGGATGCATCTTCTAGTACGTAAGGAATCACTGAGATACCATCAGGAACCAATTCCAATAAGTCATTAGTATGCCGCAAACAATACACACGATCATATGCATGCATGTAACCAAATTATTCTGATAGCTAAAGAGTGGCAAACATATCAGACAGTGACAAACCAGTAGCCTAGGAATAAAACAACAAAACAAAAACAAAAAGTCAAAAAGGGCTTGTGTTGAAAAGCTGAGGGTGCCTTGAAAAGCCCACAAAATGACAGCTACTTTTTCCAATCCATCTGTCCCTTTATATCTTTTGTACTAGCCATGCAGAATAGCACAACAAAGACAGATCCACATAGAAGATTAGAGGCATTAGATGCAGCGCCACATTGCCCACTCCACTCTTCATCTCCCTGAAGTCCTGACCTTGATGTTTTGAAACACAATGGCTTGCCAGAATCTATTACACAAGCATTTGTAAGGAGCCATCTTGTATCAGTTGATACTACACGACCTCAGACAAACAAAAGGCAGAGCAGGACATTTTCTGTAATAACCCCTTTCATGTAATAATACTCTTCTGGTGGTCTGATGGTTCATAAAAGGTTATTTTGAACAAAGTGCATCTCCTTCCTTCATGGAGTGCCAACACGGTGCTCTTCTCTGGTCAATTTAAATAAAATCCCATTACTTTTCTGAGATTTGAGTGCAGACTAAAGATGAGAAAATGGTGTAATCTCCTGACCTAGTTGAAATAAGCCTGGGAACGTGCTGAGGTTCCTCAGGTCGGTGTCCTCGGCCAAATTATCTTTTAACTAATAAATTAGGGGACAAAATATATAGCCATGAGGAATGTCAGCAGGATTGTTATAGAGCATGTTACCACTGCAACTAGCCTCTAAATCATAAAAAGATGATGGTTGCTGGGTGCCATCATGTACAGAAAGGATGTCACTTCCTAGCAGTGCAGCCGATGTAGACCATGAAAAATGACAAGTTAATAAAGAAATTGCTTATGTACATTGTGTTAATAAAAAAATTACTTATTTTTCAAGCACTTTCTGGTTTAGGCCATGCCTACTTATGGTTTATACCCGGATTCATATACATATTTGGAGCACTAAACGAATACAGACAGTGGCATTACATTACACTCCTACTACCGACAAGCATAACACAAAATATTTGCTGTAAGCTTTCTTCATTGCACAGCTGCAGGTGCTCCAACTTATTGCTCACTGCTCCAATTTATTCTCTAGACAAACAAACAACGTGTTATTGCTGGACTAACTGCTGCATGGCCAAATCTGCAACAAGTAATTATAAGCCAAAAATTGCCATTTAGAGTCATACTGAAAGATATGCTTTGTAATAGACACTGTAAATGATTTAATGGTAGCCATAAATACCTGGCTGTTAAACCAATATCTAAACCAAAACAAATACCTTTCAGATACTAAACTTCACTGTGGTAGTAGTCTTAGGGGTACATCTTTTGTAGTTTTAGTGTCTAGCTTGAAAATTATTACTCAAAAATCTAATAAAGGTACAAGTGTCATTGATCAGGTGAAATTATGTTCCTTAAATACATTACACTTCACTGCACTACATTCAAATTAAAAGATACATACTAAAGATACAAAAGACAAGGAAAGGTAGAGATAAACACTTATTTTTGAGATTGTAACCACACTTCACCACAACCTCCCTGATCCCACATTTACAGCAATAGACAGGATTGAAGCAGTGATTGAAGCAGTGAGGTAAAACAGTGTTGAATTCGGTAGTACTATAGCACTCTAGTATATTTCAGTCAGCTGAAAAGGGACCTGCACAGTAACTTGGCAACAGCCAAACAGCTTACAAAATGTTTTTTTCCTGATGAGCATTCTTTACCCTTTGCAACATATCCTCAGAAATATGGAACAAACAAATCTGTGAAGTGCTTAGCACACAACTAAAATACATTAGTGCTAGCAAGCCTGTAGGCAGTGGCATGCCAGAGCTCACCAGAGGGCCAAGAAGCCAGTTGGAGCTGCTGGCGAATGGCGGGAGCATGGAGGAATAATCACAGTCTCACCACCATGCCGAGTGGGACACACACTGTTTATGCAAGCTGCAAAATGAGGCTTTAAATGGAGTAATCAGCATGAGGCTATATATCAGGCTGCTCTAAAAAGTCTAGCTTTGAAGCATGGGACAGTGTGCCTGGAGCTTTTTAGCTCAACATCCTCTCCCAGCAACCATAACTAATGTTCTATTGTTGGTAACAAGCTGTATGAATATTCATCCACAATCAGACAGCAATAAGTGGAGGTGCAAGCAGCACGCAAGGCCAACAGAGTAGAATCATATGACATATCATGTAGCGATTACTAGTTCCATCACACCTCCACAGCGACACACCTCAAAGGAAGTGTTAATGCTTAAACAAGCCAGTAAAATACTAATTAGTTAATAAAAATTATACTTTGACATCTGTTCAAAAGATTTGGCTTATTTTAGCATTCCTCATGGCTACCGTATATTGTAACTGACATTTAGTAAGTATATGAATATGGGAAGAATTAAAACAAAACTACATTTTAAAAAACTGCCTGCATGTTTCTTTGAATTGCTGGCATTGAAGCATTGAATAAACACCTTTTTTGTGCTCAAGGTCATAGCACTTCAGAATACTACTTGCTGATAGTACAAACAAACATCAAATATGGAAAGAAAAAAAAAACAAAGCAACAACAACAAAAAAAAAACCCCAGATACATAAGATTTACTGTGATAGACTGTGGGAGAACATACACTTTCACATCAGGAAGACACAAATGGGTAATTTGCCAGAGCTGAAAGAAACTGATGAATAAACGATGAGGTTGGCCTCATGCAGCAATTTCTAAATCTCCTTTTTATGTCATTCACACAGCCAATAAAGCCTCACATTTCTAAATGGGGTTTTTCATACCAGCAAAATTTAAACTAAAACAAACATCAAAATCATTCATTATTAATCAATATCCTGTAATCTCCCCAATAAATTGTTATTCACAACATTTCACAAAAATCCATTAAGTCTTGTGTGATGTGTTAAATATTTTCCGTAGAAAGATCACCATCAATTATTAACCCTTTCAGGCACAATTGACAAAATGTCCAGATTTACAGAGGGTTATATTATTCAGTAATTGCATGCAAATTCAAATCATTTTGAAGCTGAAGGTAACAGGCATTAAGGACTTCAGAGAAATAAAATGGGATAAAAAATCACTGCTGATAAATACTTTGCTTAGGTCTAATATATGACATGACAAATTTCCTTTAAAACCTATTAAAATTTGAATAATCCTAAATGATTAAAAATAGTGCAATTTAGGTCTGAAGTTATACAACATCTTATATGACATCTAAAAAAAAAAAAAAATACATTAATTAAAAAAGGATAATGCTGCATATAACATTAGGGTGGTTTGAAGCTGATTTATGTCTTATATTTTTCTAAAAATAAAAAATAAAAAAATAGCCTTAACAGTATGAGTGTGGACATCATACATGAAAAGATTACAGCAGGTTCCGTCAAAACCCATCAGTAATGGTTATTCCAAACGTAAAATTATGCTAAGCCTGCATAGTGGATGGATGGATTGGTAGACAAGCCTAAGACGACACACTTGCCTTCAATATTCAGATGTTACAGAAGCTCTTGATTAAATCAGTCAGGTGTCTTATACTGCACTTCAGATCTAACCATGACAAATTTCTCTAATCCAATCAGTCCTGGACAACTTAAGACAGTCAGATGAACTAATGATTGCTTTGTGTTTCCCTCTCATCTGGCCTCAGCAGCCTATATTCGAATAGTCCAGAGACAGCTATAGATGGGCTCAGGTGAGTAGCCATTCTGTTTGCTATTTTAGACCCAGGCATGGGAGGTTGTGATCAATTAGACTGTGAGAGATGTGTGCGTCTACTGCACTGCCTCAGGGTTTCTTTGCTGAAGAAGACTTCAGAGTGGCTTTGTTGCATCTGACTGCACCCTACTGGATCAAGACACAACAGGGTACTAATATATTAAGAAATTTGCCAGGAAAGACTTTTGACCAATGCTGTTATGCCCTCTTTCCACTGCAACTTGCTGTCTAAGACTTCTTACATAATTTCTTACAAAAAATAGTATAATATGTAACACTTCACACTACATTATAATTCTGTGGTTTGGTCTTTCAAGAGAAGGTCTGGAATTATATATTTGATTCAGTTTTTTCAGTTTTCCCAGGAGATCCTCTTCCATGCCTTATGTGGCAGCAGTGTAATGCATAAAATCATATCGATACAGGTCAAGAACTTCAGTCACTGTTCACATCAAACTGGTCGAGTGTATATGATGTGTGATGATAAATGCATTTTGTGACATTATTGAAAGATAAATAAGCATAAGCCCAGAGTACCAAATGGGAGAGACACAATGGCTTTTATGTCAGGGTGGACCCCCAGTTGGGTAGGCTCATCCTAGGGTGTTATATGTTAATTAGGTTCCTGAGAATGAGTCTTTGGAACAATAGGAAAGGGTCTCCATAAAGGGTCCATGTACAACCCCAGTTCCTAAAAAGTTGGGACAGTATGGAAAATGCTAATAAAAATAAAGAGGAGTGATTTATAAATGTATTTTGACTTGTATTTAAATACAAAATGTATCTGTAGGGGCACCATTAATGCAGAAAGATATGTACACATTTTGGAGCAACATATGCTGCCATCCAGAGCGGGACAACGCCAAACCACATTCTGCCCGGATTACAAACGCACGGTTGCGTAAGCAGAGAATGCGGGTGCTAGCATGGCCTGCCTGCAGTCCTGACCTGTCTCTGATTGAGAATGTGTGGTGCAATATGAAACACAAAATAAGGCAACGAAGGCCCCGTACAGTTGCGCAGCTGAAGAAATGCATAATGGATGAATGGGGAAAATTCCGCTTGCTAAACTTAACCGACTGGTGTCTTCAGTGCCCAAACACTTAATAAGTGTTATTAAAAGAAAAGGTGATGTTACACAGTGGTAAACAGTTGACTGTCCCAAATTTTTTGGAGTGTTTTCAGTCATCAGATTTTAAATTAGTGCATATTTTCAAAAATAAATTACATTCACAATAATAAAACATCAAATAATATGTTGATAATGTGTTTTCAATATAGTACAGTACTTTTTCAGAATTGGGGTTGTAGACCAAGTGGTCCCAGTATGTATATGTCTGGGTGTTGGTCTGTGTGTGTGGAAAGAACAAAATATAAAATAATATATTGTAAATGTTATTTCCTAAACTTGTATGATATTTATGATGTCACCACATTGTTCACCATAAAATATGGATTAGATTTATAACAAACCTGGCCTGAGGGAGATTTTAGTTAAACATAGGTTAGACGACAAGCTGTAGTCCACATGCTCTCTGACCCACATTCCTGATCATTTTAATCTGTCCAGTCCAGCATCATTTTACTGTCACAATTTATAAATCTACTACAAGCCTGGTGTGAGTATTTCAGAAACTGTTGATGTCCTGGGATTTTCATGCACAACAGTCTCTAGAGTTTAAACAGAATGTTGCTGTATTCATGAGGATGGAAATGACTCGTGGTCATGAGAGGTCAAAGTAGAATGGGCAGATTGGTTTGAGCCGACAGGAAGGTGGTTTTCACACTGGGCACATTTGCTGTGGTCCAAATCCAAGTGCAACTGTTCCCAGCACCCCTTGCAGCATTGGCCTGGTTTCAGACTCACTTGATTCTATAAAATCCCAGTGCATTTGCATTCATTTTATATAATCAAAAATGCACATGGGGAACGCAATGTAAAACCATATTTTATTTATTTATTTTTTAAAAATTATTTTGGTGCAATTATGCACAGCAGTGGACCTCTTTTGTGTCCCATAACATTCCCCTGCCACTCATGGTACATGTATGTTGTGGAAATTAATTATGTCGTTGGCTAAAAAACATGTGAAGGTTAATTTACTACCTGAACAAGTGCAGACCCGAGTTGCATTTACATTCATGGGAATAGTGACTCAGTTCTACTGCAACCGAATGGTGAGTAGAAAAGCATCTCAGAAAGCACAACACATTAAACCTTGAGGTGAATGGGCTACAACAGCAGACGACCAGGTTCCACCACTGTCAGCCAAGATCAAGAATCTGGGACTACAGTGGGCACAGGTTCACCAAAACTGGACAGTTGAAGATTGGAAAAAACATTGCATTGCACTATTATCACATGATTGGCTAATGCTATAGGCTAGATAATATGATTGAAAGCCCTGCCTTAATTTTGTTTGAGACTGGCCCACCAAAATCTTTGGTCATGAGCAACTCCTGACCATTGCAGAAGTTGACCCTGCTGGAAGTGAAAGCATGAATAATTTTTCCATGGATTAAATAGGTATTATAGGTATGTTATTGAGATTACATACTTAATGATTGTTTTTATGTGGATAATGAAAAATTACTGAAAGGATATGAGTCTATGAGGTCATCAAAGTTTCTGAATTGATATTTAGATCTTAGCTTTCAGAATTTTCTTTCTTGCTGCCCAATATGATTAGTTCAGTCCTGTCCTTGTTTAGTTGAAGGAAATTATGATGCATCCAGCATTTAGTTGGGCAGGCCATTCCATTACTGAGAGCATAAATTCCTATCTTTTGTAAAATCTCTTCAAAGCTTTGAGAAGTGTATGGGATCATTGAACAAAAAAGGTGAATGGAAGAGAAAGAACAAGAGAATAAAGCTTTAAAAGAGTGCCATTTGCTTCAGCAATGTCCCAGTTCTTCTGAAGCCCATAACTTTTGAAGACAAACATGCCAAAATGATTAGCATCCAGCCTGTGGCTCTTCCTCTGAGCAGATGTTGAGGGCAGGCTTGGTTCCAGGCTTTTACTGAGCAGATATTACCTCTGCCCAAACTAGGTTATTGGTTTATGACAGATCTTTGGCCAGACAGATCTTTTTTCAGGCCCAAACATCTCCATCTATGATGCCACTGCCCCTAAATTCTGATTTCAGGTTCATGGTGGAAGGGAAAAAAATAAACCTGCTTCTGAAATTGTGTCATTTCCACATTTCCAAGATTACAACATTATGGAAGATTAGTGAGTATTACCACATAAGATAACAAAGACTATAATAAGTCAGGAAAAAAGAAACAAGCAAATCTGTTTTTTGTTTAATTGAGCTGCTGTAACGAGGGAATTTCCCCAGTGTGGGATCAATAAAGTTTATCTTATCTTAAAAAAAGATGTATTCAGTGCTCATCATTGTAAAGTAAAGAATGTTCACAGTTCTGATTGGTGATGGGGCATTTTCAACCAAAAGCCCCTCTGGTGAGCTGTGATACACGCTTAAATGCAACATGACATGTTTCAAATGATACAGACTGGCATTTCAGCAGTATATGCTGTAATATAGAGTAGCACTGACTCAGTTAAATAAACATAATATCACTGTTAAAATATGTTATTTTCATCTGATTTTCAGTATTCTTTCTAGGTCTTTAACACAATTTCTCCCTTACAGGTGCTATGGTATTTATATTTCTATTAGAACACTGTTTTCCTTACAGCGTACAGTTCTAATTTATATCAGAAGAAATATTCTTGCAAATGAGATGTTTTATTTTAATGGAAGCGGTTGCATTGACTTGACTGACAAGTGAGTCATAGAATAAGGGACTAAAAGAATTAAAGAGAGTCCATTACGTTTGTCATTGATTTCACTGATTGCTTTGATTCGTCATTCCACATCTGTGAAGTCAGTCTTGATTGAGCTTATTATCTGATTCTCAACAACATGTCAGTTGATGCATATTTATCTTTCAATAATGTCACAAAATGTATCAATAGAGTCCACATGAACTGGATATGAAATTGTGATAGTAATGAAGATGGGTTGATAATTTAAAGATGATGTGCTACATACTGTATAATGGACTGTAAACTGGAGTATGCAAATAAAGTGAAAGCAAGAGGTAGAGGTTGCTACTAGAACCAAGAAAATATTGTATTTATTGTATATAGCCTGTAAATTTGTCCTGACCAAACACAGACTTTAAACATTTAGGCCCTAATTTACTAAAAAGATGCAATATTTTTAATCATATATACAATGGCCTGCAAAAGCAATTCACCTCCTGGAATTTATCAGATTTATATGAACAACAAATTATAAATTAACATTTTCTTCCTGTCAGTATTTCTATTGCAACCTCAGGTTCTCTGACAATGTTTTTAATAAGTCAAAATGAATTATTAGTCAGCAAGAATTTCAAAGAAAATTAAAAGCTAATATATATATATATTAAACCCCCAGGTTCCAGAAGCTCCAGATGAAAGATATTGTCTTAAAGGGGACCCAACTGACTTATAATTGGCCTTCACCTGAAAACAGCTTGCATTTTTTTAACAAAAACCTTCATGTTAACTGCAGCTTCATGTTAACGTGAAGTAAATATGATCTATATTTTCTTTCCCTCTTGTTCCTGTTTGTGTGAGTATGTGAGATTGTTCCGGCTTCCAGTGTGGTACACTTCCGGCCCCACTCGTGGTTTTTTTCTATTATTGTGAATGTTTTTCCTCGTTGCATTGTCCTGTGCTCATTGTGTGTTTTTATTGCCACGTGTTCCAGGTCCACTCCTCACCCTGCCTTTCTGCTCACACTCGGCTCACTTCCTGCTACACCCAACCCTACCTTGCCTCCCCTGTGGTGCATTGGCTGAGCATCTACCCCTTATGCTGTGGATCTGAGTTTGAATCTTGACCTTGACCACTATCTTAAACTTGCCTCTCTCATGTTGTTTAATAAAATCCATTTTCACCTTGGATACCAGTGTCTGTGTTCTGTATTTGTGTCCCCTTGTCTCTGTGTCGGTCAGTCATATTGTTGTTGTTTTTTTTTTTTTTACTTTCATAGTAAAAAAAAAAAGTTTACATTTATGGTATTTGGCAGATGCCCTTATCCAGGGTAACTTGCATCTATCTCATTTAGACAACTGAACAATAAGATCTGCTCAAACGCCTAGTAGTAGCAGCTTGGCAGAACTCAGATTTGAACTCACTACCTTCACATCTGTAGTCCAATGTCTTAAACACTGAACTACCACTGTCTCTGTTGATATGGTTGATAAGATCGGGATTCCAGTATTGAAACATGTTCTGGCCCAGTGCAAGGCCACATATGGGCTTTTATTTGGGCCAGTTATGGCCTGTGTGTGGCTCTTGTTCGTAAATTGAATCTGGGCCATCCATGGGCCGTCATTCTTTGCAGTACGTGGGCCGAGGGAGTATTGGTTGTGTGGGCCGGAGATGGGCCAGAGGAAATTTGCTATGTGGGTATGAGCATGTTTCTATTTCTTATCTTATTGCTCCAATGAATGATTAAATTATGATGTATTTTATTATGTCCTTTCATTCCTAATACTTAAAACATGTTAGGTATGTCAGTAACATTAATTAAAACAGTCTAGGAAATTGAGCATTTTTAGGTGAACACCATGTTTCACACAAGAAGCTCACTTTTGTGAATACTTTTCTAGGCTTACATGATGTGTACTGTATATTTAATAACATCAATTATAACTTTTATATCAGAAATTGAAAGGGGCCACTTTGATGGATGACAGAACAATTTAGCCGTTTGTGATAGCCCTAGTTAAATTGTAAATTCATTTGTTTATAAAAGCATACTGAACACTTGTGAAAACAAATAAGCTACATGCATTATTTATATGCAATCCTCTGATGAGAGAAATAAAAAAAGTTTTTTTTTTTAAAAAACACCGCCAAGACCAGAGTCAAGTATAATGCATATTCACAACAGTTGTCATACATGTAATTACACTTTTGACTAGCGAATCTTCTAAAATGTCAAGAGAGAAAGAGTGTCCCAATAGACCTTAGCATGTACATTTTACACCCTAATCAGAACTGCGCCACAAAACAGGGTCACTTTGATGTGTGAGAGCCAGATGGCAGGATTTAGATGTTTTTTATGGTCCATGCTCAACTGTCAATTTGGAACAATTTACCAATGTACAGGGTTGCCATATGATGCTAATTTGATTTGACTTGCATACACTGGCAGAGCATATCTGACCTCAAAACCTGAATGTCTTAATAGTTCATTACCAACAAACTCACACCTTCTCAGGTTAAATCTGGATGGGTTGAAAGGCGCTCAAGTTCTTCTCTGCCTGAGAAGGTGGATTGCCATCTGGTGAGGGGGAGGGTTGGGACCAAAAGTTAAACCCTGCCAAGGAAGGCTGTCTCATCTGACATGATGCATTAGTGTGGAACTTGGAAATGGTTTCTGGGTTTCTAGAAACTAAAATTTCTATACTCAAAATAACATGGAAAATAAACTCTACACTACTGAAGCATAGGATGATCATTTTGAGGTTCTCTCATTTATTTAAGCCAATGTTTAGGTAAAAATTAGAGGCATTACTTTAGAGTTTAGAGCCCTAATTCAGTCTTATACACTTGTAGAGGTTTTTAGAGAATTTTTGTTAAACAGGCTCTTACCCAACATGATCACTGCTGGCAGACAGCCAAGTTGTCACTGTTATTTTAAAGTTGAGGTTTCAAAACATGTTATAGGCAGAAAACAATTTTAAAAATCCATTTTTTTAAGCTCTTGGAATTTATGTAAGTTATTTGTCTGGATAACAAATTATAAATACACATATTTCACCTGTCAGTATTTCTATTGCAAACTCAGGTTCTATTACATTGAATTTTCAAAGTCAAAATTAATGATTGGTAAGCAAGTCTTTCAAAGAAAATCAAAAACTGAAAAATGCCTGATTGACTTACCATTGGCCTTCACTTTGAAATATTAAAACAGCTCACATTTTCTGAACAAAAAAACAGATCAGTTGAACTGTCATTTTAGAGACTGTAAGTCTGAAGGAAAGGAGGGAAAATAAAGACTAAAGAGCATTCTAAGGAAGGTAATGATACAATAATAGAATTTCACAACTTAGGAACAGGGTGGAAAAATATCTAAGCGGTTAGACATCCTAGTAAGCACTGTTAGATCAATATTGAAGAAGTAGAAGCTGTATCACACAGCCCATGCACTACTTGGACAAGACTGTCCCTCTTTACATTACATTACTGCACAGTTGTTCTTGATTTTGGCGGTTTGTCAGAATTCAGCACCAATGACACCCAATGGATTTTCCAAGACCACTACAAAAACAGTATATTCTAGCCTCGTACGGTAATTACTACCAGGCCACAAAAGAAGTAAATGCAAAAATTGTAAAAAAATGGTAGCATTGAACGCCTTGAACCAATATGTCATTTTGAATCTACTAGTTTAAAAACGCAAAGGTTCCTTGAGCTGTTTCATGTTGATGAGAGAAACAGAGGCTGAGATTTCTGTTCCTGAACATAGCGAGTGCCCTCTGCTCTAATGCAGCTCGATGGGTTGAATGCCAGGAAAAGGTTACTTTCACAGTTTAAAGCACACCAGTATTGCACAGCGGATGCTTAGCCATGCATGTGTGCTGAATGAGACAGATGCACAAACCAGAGCCTGGGAAATGTCACCACAACACACATAGAGAAAGAGAAAAAGAGATCTAAACATGCTCAAGCAATTAGTTAAGGAACGTCTCCCTTGCACAGTTTGCCGATCCCACAAATTACAAAGTGCAAAGTACATTCTGGTCTACACAATCTCTAAATCTCAGAATCAATAAATGTTCCTGCTGGAGAAAAACTTGATGCAGACCTAATCCATTTGTCGTTCATGGTGTTTGAGATAGTAAATAAGTACTACAAAAAGATCATGCAACACAAGAGTTTCTACCCAGCTTCTTTCTTTCTTTATTTTTGCTCAAATGGTTGCACAATATATGACAAAAATAATGGCATTGTGAGAACAGTGCTAGTAAAGATCACTAGAAGGCTCACTTTATCTGGTATATGCTAATTGCGTTATTGTTTTATGCCTTTCCATTTTTGAGACATAACAGAGATGACTTCCTTATTCCAGAGAGAAATAAGATAAAGATAATAGGGAAAAGAGGTTCTGAAATTGTAAGAATTATGGGGCACTTTTAAAATAAGAATGTACTACACTGTACTGGTGTTTATTACTGTTTAAATCAAGAGTACATCATTGTACCTTCACCTCAGAAAATGAATGTTTAGTTAATTTAAAATGAATCTAAGTTACAGTGGTGGTTTGTAAGATTATGTACATAAATGTACGCTGCATTCACTTTTCCAGGTTAAACATGCACACCCTTATACCTTTATCAATTTAGCTTAGCTGAATGTTCCTGACTCATAGCTCCAGGGTCTCCAGTTCAATCTTGAACTCTGGTTCCTATCTGTGTGAAGATTTCCTTGCTTCCCCCATATACATGCAAGTTTACTCTGGGTTCTTCAGTTTCCTCACACCTCCCAAATAGAGACCAGTAGGTGTATTGGCTGCTCTAAATTGCCTCTAGGTGTTAATAAATGTTTGAATGTGTGTGGTACCCAGTGATCGACTGATGTATCCATTTATTCTCACCTAAAGCCCAGTGTTCCCAGTACAGGTGCGACCCTAATTTGGAAAAAGCAATTACTGAAGATGAATGTACGTAGAATAATAGAATAATGCAAAATAATAGGATGTGCTGGATCAAGTGCTATTTTATAAGTCATCAGTTAATGTGAGTGGAAGCCATATTGTCAAATTAAATAAAAATTTGCAGATATTTATGTAATAATTACAAATATGGCTGTTCATATTGCAATATACACCCACTGGTCACTTTATTAGGAACACCTGTACACCTGCTTATTTATACACATTTCCAACCAGCCAATCATGTGACACAATGCATACAATCATGCAGATACAGGTTTAGAGCTACAACTGTGGATCAGCTACAACAGGGATGGCTGTGGCTCAGGTGATAGAGCAGTATCCACTAATCACAGGGTTGGCAGTTCGATCCCCAGCCCACATATCAAAGTGTCCTTGGGCAAGGTACTGAACCCCAAGTTACTCCCGATGATAGGCTAGTGCCTTGAGTGTAGTGTGTGAATATGTGAGTGAATGAGCAAAACAGTGTAAAGCACTTTGTAGAACCACTAAGGTTATAAGGCGCTATATAAGCGCAGACCATTTACCACATACAACAGCGGAAGGCCACATCAGGTTCTACTCCTGTCCCACCGCTGCCACCACGAACAAGTCAAGTATACTGTAGATATTGCTTGTAGATTTTCTTCTCTAATTTTGTTATCTTCCTTTGATTATTTTGTCACTTTATTAAATTTGTTTTCCTCCATTGTCATCAACATCCCTTCTTTTTGCTATTGTAAATACATGACCTAATCACTGGATTTTTCCAACTCTGTAACTGTAAATAAATAACAATTTGAATCTAAGTGCGACTCCGAGCTGGGCCATCATTTGTTTTGGTAAATAATTTTTGTCTTTTCCCGCATCTCACAGTGGTTTTAATCCCCACAGGATCACATTTGGTGTCAGAAGTGGGATGGCCAGCTGCAGAATAGGGCAGCCAGTGAGGCAGAGGTCAGGTCTCAGATCTCAAAGACCTGCCACTGTCATGCCAGGGGTTACCACAGAAGAGGCCTGGGATACAATGGATGAGAAAGGATGAGTATGTCGCAATGGGAGCTTATCCCAAGACCAGTTCACCAAAGACATCGGCTGGACCAACCTCGGAGATGGTTCTCGTGGAGGTGATTCGAGTCCTCAAGGCAGTTTTACAAACTCCACAGCCAGAATAAGCCAACCACCACCAACATCCGACATGATGACGGAGAGTCCGAGGTTGATGCTGCCAACACCGGCACCAAGGCTACACCCAACCGATGCATTGAGACCAGGTACCATTTCACAGAGTACAGTTGTGATGGGAGGAGCGTCGTCTGTGGCTACTGCGTTCCCGTTGAGTCCTCCAGCTGAACACAGAAATGCAATGCCGGTAGAGATGGTTCTGCTGAAAGAGCCAAAAATGCTGGCATACCGGATGGGTGAGGACATCGAAAATTACCTTCTCTGGTCTGAGCAGATCACAAGGACCTGGAAATGGCCTGAAGAGGAGTAGGCTTGTCGATTGGTCCTGCTGCTTACTGGAAGAGCGCTGGAGGCACACACAAGAATGGATGAAGGTAGCTCCAAAAGTTATGTTGCTCTGAGAGGTGCTACGGGAAAAATTCAATATCTCACCAGAGACAAGGGACTGTATAAATGCTGGATATGGCCAGAACAGCATACCAAGGAGGAGATCTGAGAACTCATTGTGCTGGAGCAGCTGTTGTGTGTTCTTCCTATGAAACGAGGAGCTGGGTTAAAGAACACGATGGAGTGTAGTAGCAGTGGCAAAACTGGCTCTACAGTACCTCAGTTTACACCATGGAGGGCAATGATCTCAAGCTCCTCGAGGTAATGCAATGCACACCATGCACACCACACCCAAGCCAGCAGATAATGCTGCTGGACTGAACGTGAACAAGACAAGAGAGCTAAGGTGTTACCACTGTCAGCAGCCAGGGCACAAAGCCACTGTGCGCACCATGAGGAAATCAAAGATGACTGGTTTCTGTTATGTCCTCAGAGAGGAGAATGAATGTACTGCCAAGGTAACTAAACCTCTAATCACTCTCAATGTGACTGTTGATGGAAAATGTTTGAATGCTTTGTTGGACACTGGGAGTTCTATTTCATTGTTGAAATCATGCTGGGTTACAAATGTATGCTATGCCAATGCTATTGCTATTCAATGTGCACATGAAGATGTGAAATATTATCCCTGTGCAGAAGTGACTGTCTGTGTGAAAAAGACCAAAGTTACTTGTTGAATGTTGCTGTACTTGCCAGACAATATGAGTTTGGGAAAAGACTTACCAGTGCTGTATGAATTAATTCAATTCACCATGAACATTTATACTGATTCCACTTGTGCAAATGTTGGTCTGTCATGCCCAGTTGTTACTTGGGCCCATGCTCGGGCGAGACTGCAACCTCTGCCAGACTTGCACGATAGTCTGCTGCAAGGTGAGTCTAAAGGTGTTCTGTGATTATGCCACTAAATATCCTGAGGCATTTCCACTATGAACCATCACCACAACTAAGATCATCCATGCCCTCATCCAGCTATTCTCATGGGTAGGAATCCCTGATGAGACACTCTCCAATCAGTGGATGAATTTCACGTCACTATTGATGGGGAAGCTCCATCGTCAACTGGGGATTACTGCCATAAAGACCAGTCCCTATCACCCATAGACAGACAGCCTGGTGGATTGGTATAACCAAACCCTTAAGAGCATGCTCCGTAAGTTCGTCGCAGACATGGGACAAGACCACAGATGTAGCAAAGTGTAAATGGGCGTAGCAGGAGACCAGTTATCTGGGGTAATTCCTGGGTAATGGCAAATTTTGACCACAAGTCAATAAGGTAGAAGTGATTAGACAAAGCCCATGGCCAAGAACAATGAAGGAGATGAAAGCCTTCCTGGGACTCGTGGGATGGTACCGGAGGTTCACACCCAACTTTGCCTCAATCGCAATGCCTTTAACCAACTTTCTGGTAAAGACGGTAAAGAACCCAATCAACTGGACTGAGGACTGTGAGGCAGTATTGAATGGTTTGAAAGAAAAGATCTGTTTCAGTCCAGTCTTGCAAAGTCTCAACCAGCATTTCTTGGTCAGGTAAACGCTTCAACAACAGGGTTTGGAGCTGTCCTGGCCCAACGTCCTCTGGGAGAAGAGAAACCAGTAGTGTTCCTGAGTCGAAAGCTGTTTCCCAGGGAGACCCGATATTTAACGGTTGGAAAAGAGTGTTTGGCAATCAAGCAGACCCTCAATAGTCTACAATACTACATGTTAGGGAGGGAGTTTGACCTTGAGATGGACCACAGAGGACACCATGAAGGACCACAATGCCAGGGTGACCCGATGGCACTCCAACTCTTCCAATATAAAATTTGGCATATTCCGGGCAGAAGGAAATTTATTGCAGACAACTGTCCCGGACAGTGCGTGGCCTGGAGAGGGGGGAGGTGATGTGATGGAGCAGACCATCCCTGTTTGCTAATTGGCACTGGCATTTACTCACACATACACACCCACGCTAAGATTTCACACATTCCTCTGCTGTTATCTACTATCGGAGATGCGGGTGCACACGCCGATCTTGTAGCGCTTGGACTAATCACTTTCATATTACATTTCCACTCTGATTACATGCATCACACATTTGCACACATCGGTGAAGGGTTATTTGTGTTACCTGTGTAGAATTTTGTCCAGTCTAGATAGTCTTTCGAATGGCAGAAGCTGTGTCGGCGGCCAAACCGAACACTCGGAGGCGGCAGGAATTTATCCCGTCAGTTTTGCTCCGCATCAGCGCAGTGCTGCTGAAAGCTGGCGAAACCATGGTTATGTGTGATGGGGGAGATTTTATAATATTTGCGTTGTTTTAATCATCAAAGAATTAATATGGGTTAACAATGTTGGAAGAGGTAGTTCTTCTGTAAGCCCAATAATCTAGATGTTGGGATAACATCATATATATGTGTAAATAACAGATTTTGTGTACATTATTATATGTCCATGTTACCTAGGTGTGATACATTCCAAAAGGGGAGGAGTTACGAGCTATAAAAGAGAGCCCAAGGTACCAGTATAGTGTCTCCTGGTAGGCCAGATGAGTGAGTGTGCAGTTGTGGTGCCACAAACAAATCAAGTATACTGTAGATATTGCTTGTAGGTTTTTTTTTTTCCATAATTTCGGTATTTTCCTTTGATTATTTTGTCACTTTGTTTCATTTCTTTCCATCTTTTCCATTTTCATCACCATCCCTTGTTGTTTTGCTATAGTAAATACATGGCCTAATCACTGGATTTTTCCAACTCTGCACCTGTAAATCAATAACAATTTGCACCTAAGTGCAAAGCTGGACCATCATTTGTTTTGGTAAATCTTTTTATTTTTTCCACATCTCACAGTTGTTTTAAACCCCACTGTATCACAGCCAAGAACAAGAATCATAGGCACAAACCGGAGAGTTGAAGACCGGAAAAAGACCCAATTACTTTTTTTTTCTAATCTTCAACTGTCAGTTTGGGTCCATGGTGTTTGGCTGACAGGAGCCAAACCCAATGTGGTCTTCTGCTGTTGAAGCCCATTCACATCAAGGTTCAATGTTTTGTGCATACTCAGATGATTTTCTACTCACCACAGTTGTAAAGAGTGATTATATGAGTTACTATATTCTTCCAGTGGAGAGGAATATGCTTGTGTTTAAAGGTTGTGGTCTACACAATATTGAAATACTCTGTCTCAGACAAGAAAAATTGGAGGCATGAAATGAATGCAAGACCCATCTCTGATTATGTGTAACTTTCTCCATTAAATATTGACATAACTTTTGGACTTTAAAGCCTAACCTTAATTGAACCAGTTGAATACTTCCTGAAGGTTCTGATAACATTCTTTGGATACAAGAGGACATTAGGTGAATAGGACATGGAATTACTATTCTTTGTATATCACTCAGAATTGTGGATAGCATCTTTCTCCTTCCTCTGTATAGAACAAATGAGTGTGACCTTGTTAATGTGGTGTGTTTCTTCATCATTCCCACTGTCTAGCCAACCCCTTCAGACCACCATGCACACCTCTACCTGTCATCTCACTCTCCATCCATCGTTTCCACATAATTAAACCCTGTTATCTGGTCAAAGTGCCCCTTCATGTGTTCCTCTTTACTTCTGCATCATTACCAGGCATTTAGGGAGGGCACGCATGCTGCCTTCACAAGGTCCAGGGCCATTTTGTACAGAAGTAACGCTGCATTAATGGCTGTAGGTGTGGTAATTCTGTGCCCTTGGGTCATGTTTGGATGTTTTGCTTATGGAGTGCTATCAATATAGGCCATATCATCAGCTTACAGATGCCAATAAAATAAAATCAGCAACTGAGCAACTTGTAATGTAACAAGGGCCTTGCGCAATAGCATATAACACTAAAATTTGAGGGAGCAGGAACTTTGGCTTGGATTTTGGTTAATCAAACTCACATTGAGGTTGAAACTGGGAACTGGGAAAGGGAACTGAATAAGGGCAGATGTTTAACAAGTACACAAATGTGCAGTGGACCGAACTGCTGTCACAAGCACAGCTCTCATGGAAAAAAAGAACATATGGTGCTTTTCAAATTTACAAGGAACCGTGAATCACCTTGTGGAGCATGTGCTTGTTCTTAAAAACAGTCACGGTTTTGGCTTCGTGAGGCACTGCAGCAGTGTGACACAAAAGCCCAAAGCCAAATTTAATTTTAAATTCCTTTTTGAAGAAAAACCCTATTAAAATATAACTGGGTAATGGGTGGAAGTTCTGGAGTGTACAATAGCTTATGAGAATGAAACACCACATGCTTTCTTTTAGTGATGTAGTAATAAACTTACATATATATATTTATACTGTACATTTAAGGAAAAATTTCAATTATCAGCAATGAACTGGTGTACCATTCAGCATGTAATCCTGCCACAAGCCCAGCGTTCCCGGGATAGGCTCCTGATCTACCATGACCCTGAACAGGGGAACATGTCTACTGAAGCTGAATGAATATAAATAAATGATACATTTTTCCTACAGCAAATTAAATAGACACAGAGCCATAACGGGACATTAGCCATCACTGCTGCCAGTTAAGCCATATTTAGTTTGTATAACAGACATGCACCATTCAATTGCACACTTATGGATCATTATGAATTCAGACATCATTGTAGTAGGGGTGAAACTTTTAAAACAACTGAAAGCTTTAGACGCATGGTGGATTGAAAATGAAAGCAAAGACCTTAGTGGTTATCTGGTTATTTCAAAATAGATGGTAAGTGTTCATTTAAATCATATTAGCTGGATATCTCTAACTGAATTTTGATAATCCTCTGTCTGTGTGTGTTTGTGTGTGTGCGTACCTCAGCTGGATTGGCTGATGATGCGAATTCGACCAGTGGAGCAGCAAGCTGACTGGTGAAGAAGTCCATGACCACAGGAGACTGCAGAGAGCTGATGTTCAGGCCAGTGCAGCCTCCAACATGAAGGCAACTTTTTACATGTCTCTGGAAGATATAATATCCAGAATTAAGAAAATAACCAATACATCTGATTACAATCATAAATGAAAGATATTTATACATATACCTAATTGACAGATTAACAAAGGAATATCACACAATGCTGTTATAGGAAAAGAATCATGCCAGGGTGCTGTTGTACTGTTACCACACCAAACTGGACTATTCATCTATAACAGCACATTCCAAACTGCTGTTTTATTTATCTTACACCATAATAAGTAACAAATGATGGCATTTTCTATTTATTAATCAACAGCACATTGTAACAATGGAAATGGCTTTGGCTCCATTTGCCAACGGTTTCAGTCAAACTTTGCACAGTCTGAGAGGCAAAACAATCATGACTAGGAGAAAATCCAAAGAGTAGTAGCAGGTTGAACATACCTATATGAATGAGCAGGACATCACAATGTGACTGTTTGTTTTTATATAATCCTTAAACAGGAAGTGATATCAGAACAAGAAGTGATCACAGAACAACAACTGGCAGGCAGGGTAGAGCTAGAGTGGAGCTGTCATGCCATGAGCTGATGTTATACACATCATGCTTTTTAACTGTTTATAGTTACATTTACTATTACTATAGAAATAATAATGTATTAGAACAAGTGCATTAATACAGTGGATATAAAAAGGTCTGTTATAACGCCAAGTTTTTTGTGATGAAAAAATTCAACCAAGATAAATCATGTAAGAATTTTTCCCACCTTCAATGTGAAATTACAGCTTTCAATGTGAAAATACAACAATCAGAAACATTTTAGGGAAAAATAAAAACAAAGTTATAACAACCTGGTTGCATAAGTATTTGAATGTCATTGGTTCATTCTGAATGCAGCAACATCCCCAATTATAAAAGGGTATGCTTTTATAATTGGGGATGTGACTGCGTTCAGAATGAACCAATCACATTCAATTTCATGTTCAAAAGTAATTATTATACAGCTGTCATCAATGAAATTATTCTGATTAACCCCAAATAAAGACAAGCTGTTTCTGTAGGATTTTCTTGACATCTTTCATCTGACTACTGAAGCCATGGTCTGCAAAGAGCTGACATTGCATGTACATGGTCTCACTGTTGAAAACAATTGATCAGGAGAGGTGTAAAAAAAATAATAATAACAAGCCAAAACATTATATGTACCATGGAACACCATGAAGACCATCACCAAGAACAGGATGTCCCTCCAAAATTTACAAAAGGACAAAGTGAAATCTTATCAGGAAGGCTGCCAAGAGACCAACAGCAACATTAAAGGTGCTCAGGAATATTTGACAAATACTGATTACTCTCTGCGTGTGACAACAATCTCTCACATTCTTCACGTCTGGACTGTGGGTAGCTAGACAGAAGCCCTTTCTCACAAAAAACATCCAAACCCAATTAAATCACTCCAAACCATGTGGGAAAATGTGCTATTGCCTGATGAGACCAATTCCAAAAGATATATTAATTCCATAATTCCAAAATGTATATTTGGTGCATCAACAAAAGAACACCATACCCAAGGTGAAGCATGGTGGTGGCAGCATCATGATTTTGGGCTACTTTTCTTCAGCCAGAAGAAAAACGGGCTTTTATCAAGGTGGAGGGAATCATGAATAGCTACAAATACCAGTCGATTTCAGTGCAAAACCTTCAGGTATCTACTAGGAAGCTGAAGATGTAAAGGAATTTCACCTTTTATCATGACAATGACCAAAAGCATACATCCAAATCAAAAAAGAAATGGCTTAACCAAGTATTAGTTTAGGGAAGTGCAAACTTATGGAACTAGGTTATTGTACTTTTTTATTTTATTTTATTTATTTTATTTTATTTTTTTTTTTTACCTAAAATGAATCTTATTGTTTTTCACTTTAATTTATAGGTTGTAATTTCACAATAAAGGTAGAAAAAGTTCTGGCATTATTTATCTTTGTTTAATTGTTTTTAGATCACAAAAACCTGCTATTTTAACAAGGGTGTGTAAACTTTTTATATCCATTGATACCTATCACTTATATCACAAGCTGAACTATGATCAAAGTTGACATATAGAAAATTCATTAACATCTGCTGATTTGAGAATTCAACAGCACAACATAATGTCCATTGTAGAATTCTCTATAACAGCATTCACTAGGTCTTGCACTAAGTTTCTGCAGTGCTTTCTGGCTTTCATGTTAGTGAGAATTGATTTTCATGTCTTTCCATTAAAAACTAGTAGATAAAACTAGAGCTTGATGCTGTGAGTTACAGTATGGAGTGCTGCATCAGGGGCGGTGGGAGCAGTTCAAATATATCTTTTAAATTGAGAAAAAGTGACTGCAGTTTAAAGATTAAGTATTTTGACTAAAGCCTTATTTATAAATACATTTACTGTAACATTCCTTGTAAAAGTTGGCGGGTTTAAGTAAGGACAAATGTAGTTATGCAGCAGACCAGAACATTAGAATAAACAGGAATACAGTGCTGTGAAAAAGTGTTTGCCTGAGCATGCTTTCTGTTTTTGTATATATCTTATACTAAATAGTTTTAGATCTTCAAACAAAATACAACATAAAACAAAGGCAACCGTAGTAAACACACATTACAGTATTTATTTAAATATTTTATCAAAGAAAAAAAAAGTTGTTAAATACCAATCACTCACGTGAAAATTGCCCCCTTAGACTTAAAATCTGCTTGTGTCAACTTTAGCAGCAATAACTGCGGCCAAACATTTCTGATCAATCTTTCACTTAGGATTAGGACTAGGACTTTAGGACTAGGACTTACTTCTATGCTTTGGATCATCATATTTCTATGCTTTTTGTATTGCTGCATAATCCAGTTGTGCTTGAGTTTCAACCTTTGGACTCGAGACCGAATATTAGTGTTTTCTGGTAGAGAATAGAATTAAAGTTTTCCTCAATTATTTTGTTTACCAGGCCCTGAAGCAGCAAAGCATCCCCACACCATCACACTGCCACCACCATGCTTGACCATAGGTATGATTTTTGTGGAATTCTTTCTTTGGTTTACGCCACATGTAACAGGATCCCTGTCTTCCAAACAGTTTCACTTTCGACTCATCAATCCACAGAGCATTCTCCAAAAAGGCTTGAGGATCATCAAAGTGTGTTGTGGCAAAATTCAGAGGAGGCTTACTGTTCTTTTGGGTTAGCAGTGGTTTTCACCTCGCCACTCTTCCAAGGATGCAATTTTAGTTCTTTCTGATAGTGGAGTCATGAACAGTGACCTTTGCTGATGCACGAGAGGCCTGTAGTTCCATTGATGTTGTCCTTGGCTCTTTTCTGACTTGCTAGATGAGTCGTTGCTATGCTCTTGGAGGAATTTTGGAAGGTTGGCCACTTCAGTAAATGTTCACTACTGTGCCAAGTTTTTCCATTTGGAGATAATGGCCCTTGCTGTGGTTCTTTTGAGTCCCAGAGCCTTTGAAATAGGTTGCATGCCTTCCCAGACTGATGTATTTCAATCACCTTCTTCCTCATCACATTTTCAATTTTGGCATAGTGTGATACTGGGTAAGACCTTTTAACCAACTTCTTGCTGTTGAAAAGGTTCTATTTAAGTGTTGACTTGACTGAACAGGACTTAATCTGGCCAGGTTGCATCTAGTCCATCTGAACCTCATTTTGAAGGCAGTTTCATAGATTTGGGGACATGGTAACCACAGGGACAAATACATTTTCACACAGGCCCAGTTGGTATTGTATAACCGTTGTGTTTACTCAGGTTGCCTTTGTTTTAGCATAGATTTTGTTTTTGAATTTTAAATTTAGTATGAGATGTGCACAAAAACAGAAGGAATCCAGATGGGTGCAAATACTTTTTCACAGCACTGTATACTCAATACACAGAATAACACAATAACATAATAATTAACTTATAATAAACTATTATCAGGATACTGATACTGAGCTTTTCGTGTGGAGTTTTGCATGTACTCGCCATGTTTCCTCTGGGTTTTCAGGTTTTCTCCAAAAAATATTCAGGTAGGTGAATTGGCTACTCTAAATTAGTGTGACTGAGTGTCTGTGAATGTGTATATATGGTGTCCTGCAATGGACTAGTGTCCCGCAATGGACTAGTGTCCCATTCAGGGTGTATTCCTGCCTCACAGTGTTCCCTGGATAGGCTCCACAATCCTGTCCAGGATAAACCGGTTACTTAGGATGAATAAATTAATGAAAATCTATTTATACATATAAATCCTAATCCACAATGTAACATCAATGAAAATATGCTTTTACTGACATTCAGTTTATATATATATTTAAATATCTGAAACAGTATTCGCATTCATGTCAACAAAAAACAGCACACTTTAACTGAAGGAGAAACAAAAATACAGTAATATTTTGACAAAACAGTTGAGTAAACCTGTTATGTGAATTCGCCATTTCAGGCCATCATTAATCAGAGCATGATCAGACATAGTTTGCCCTTGAGCCATCAGTTTATCTCAACATTATTGTCCAACCAATTTTAATTGCCAATTTATCAATTTTAAATGATATCCAACACATGTTCAACCTTATGGTTCAGTTCCTGTGCTGGGTGCATGAAACTGTGAATCACTTTATCTCTAGAAGCAGAGAAAGCTATTAAATTAAAAATTAACCATGAAAACAGCAGTGGTGAGAATGCTGGAGAGCAGAACACAGTAGATGAGAGTGATCACCCATACTTCAGATTTTACAATTCGTTTTCCTCGTATAGGGATCTAAAAATGAAGCCTGAAATATCAATATCAAAGTCCAAAGACCAATCGTCCTTTCTCCTTACAGAGTGTTTTATAAGAACCACTGTGTAGACAGCATGGCAAATAACTGAGTAAATAAAGTACACATAGCTATCCAAAAGCAATTTCTCATATTAAGCTGAAGAAACAGCTGGAGATTCACTGAATCAAACTGTTATCTCATTCACTACATGTTAGTGACTAAAAAGACATCACATTTTGTTGTTAATTCATTCTCATAAAAGGTGACCTTTAGAACGGATTTGAAATAGCACATGCATTAAAAAGAGACAAAGGCAACCAAAATGTATGGACGCATCAGACATTATTTGAGAAAACAGACACAATGTACCTTTATGCTTAATATGACAAACATGGAGACAGTCAGGTGATGATGTGCTAGGGCCTAACAACATACCTTATATCTTTGCTTAATACAACAGTTTTATTCACAATGATTGTGATAAACACTTACCCGCAGGACAGCAGTACAAGCTGATATCTTGAAAGTGCTGCCCAATGCATCACAATGACATTATCTGTACTGTCTGTTTGTGTTGCAAAAACTGAATATTAGACTTAAACATATATTGCGGCAAAATTAAATCTATTATTGTTAGTTTAGTGCCTGTTAGTCTTGAGATTAGTCATATATATGTCATATATATATATATATATATATATATATATATATATATATATATACACACACACACACACATACATACATACATACAGTATCTCACAAAAGTGAGTACACCCCTCACATTTTTGTAAATATTTGATTATATCTTTTCATATGACAACACTGAAGAAATGACACTGTGCTACAATGTAAAGTAGTGAGTGTACAGCTTGTGTAACAGTGTAAATTTGCTGTCCCCTCAAAATAATTCAACAAACAGCCACTAATGTCTAAACCGCTGGCAACAAAAGTGAGCACACCCCTAAGTGAAAATGTCCAAATTTGGCCCAATTAGCCATTTTCCCTCCCCGGTATCATGTGACTTGTTAGCGTTACAAGGTTTCAGGTGTGAATGGGGAGCAGTTGTGTTAAATTTGGTGTCATTGCTCTCACACTCCCTCATACTGGTGACTGGAAGTTCAACAGGACACCTCATGGCAAAGAACTCTATGAGGATCTGAAAAAAAGAATTGTTGCTCTACATAAAGATGGCCTAGGCTATAAGAAGATTGCCAAGACACTGACACTGAGCTGCAGCACAGTGGCCAAGACCATACAGCGGTTTAACAGGACAGGTTCCACTCAGAACAGGCCTTGCCATTGTCAACCAAAGAAGTTGAGTGCATGTGCTCAGCGTCATATCCAGAGGTTGTGTTTGGGAAATAGACGTATGAGTGCTGCCAACATTTCTGCAGAGGTTGAAGGGGTGGGGGGGTCAGCCTGTCAGTGCTCAGACCATACGCCGCACACTGCATCAAATTGGTCTGCATGGCTGTCGTCCCAGGAGGAAGCCTCTTCTAAAGATGTTGCACAAGAAAGCCCACAAACAGTTTGCTGAAGACAAGCAGATTAAGGACATGGATTACTGGAACCATGTCCTGTGGTCTGATGAGACCAAGATAAACTTATTTGGTTCAGATGGTGTCAAGCGTGTGCGGTGGCAACCAGGTGAGGAGTACAAAGACAAGTGTGTCTTGCCTACAGTCAAGCAGGGTGGTCGAAGTGTCATGGCCTGGGGATGCATGAGTGCTGCCGGCACTGGGGAGCTACAGTTCATTGAGGGAACCATGAATGCCAGCATGTACTATGACATACTGAAGCAGAGCATGATCCCCTCACTTTTTCCAGCATGATAACGACCCCAAACACACCTCCAAGACGACCACTGCCTTGCTAAAGAAGCTGATGGTGAAGGTGATGGACTGGCCAAGCATGTCTCCAGACTTAAACCCTATTGAGCATCAGTGGGGCCTCCTCAAATGGAAGGTGGAGGAGCACAGGGTCTCTAACATCCACCAGCTCCGTGATGTAGTCATGGAGGAGTGGAAGAGGACTCCAGTGGCAACCTGTGAAGCTCTGGTGAACTCCATGCCCAAGAGGGTTAAGGCAGTGCTGGAAAATAATGGTGGCCACACAAAATATTGACACTTTGGGCCTAATTTGGACATTTTCACTTAGGGGTGTACTCACTTTTGTTGTCAGCGGTTTAGACATTAATGACTGTATGTTGAGTTATTTTGAGGGGACAGCAAATTGACACTGTTACACAAGCTGGACACTCACTACTTTACATTGTAGCAAAGTGTAATTTATTCAGTGTTGTCACATGAAAAGATATAATCAAATATTTACAAAAATGTGAGGGGTGTACTCATTTTTGTGAGATACTGTGTGTATATATTATATATACACACACACACACACACACACACACACACACACACACACATACATAAACATACTGCCATAAATATATAAAGGGAGGATGTCATCTTGTCAGTGAAAGCACTGTGAGTCTGTAAGAGGATATTGATTGAGGACTAATGTATTTGAGGGCAAGGCTGGCACATAGTAGATTACACGTGAGTGCCTCCCTTTCACATGGTTACTAACATGGCAGACCTCCTAACCAGTGGGGATAAAGAGTACAAAACATACTGACTCAAGTAAAACTGTTGCAAAGTAAAAGTAAGATCACTCAAATAAGAATAAGAAGCAAGTTGCCTATAGAAAAACTACTTAAGAATGACTGTTTTTACATTATCACACTGGGTCATTTGAAGCAATTAAAACTGAAGATAGCTGATAAGATACTCATCTCTCTCCAGTGTCTCACACATTGCTGATCCTGTCTGAGCATTTGGGGTCTGAATTGTAGACTTTTGGCAGCAAGCTTTCATTCGGTTTTAAAATGGAATTATTTAAAATAATTTCTTTTAACCGCATTATTAGTTTCTTTTTAGTCTGTAATGGTAACACTATAACTACAGTATACAGTTGTGCCCAAATGTTTGCATACCCCTTTCAGAATCTGCTAAATCTTAATACTGTTAACAAAATAAGAGGGATCAAAAAAATCCCATGTTGTTGTATATTTAGTACTGTCCTGAATAAGCTACTTCACATAACAGATGTTTACATATAGTCCACAAGACAAGATAATAGCTGAATTTATTTTTAAAAATACCCGTTCAAAAGTTTACATACCCTTGATTTTTAATTCTGTGTGTCATTACCTGGATGATCCACAACTGTTTTTATGTTTTGTGATAGTTGTTTATGAGTCAGTTGTTTGTCCTGAGCAGTTAAACTGCCCACTGTTCTTCAAAAAAATCCTCCAGGTCCAGCATATTCTGCATATTTGACCCCTTTCCAACAGTGTCTATATGATGTTGAGATCCATTTTTTCACACTGAGCATGACTGAGGGACTCGTACACAACTATTACATTAGGTACAAACATTCACTGATGCTCAAGGAGGTAACACGATACATTAAGAGCCAGGGAGATGTAATCCTTTGAACGGGATGATTGGTGTAAATTGTTATTATTATTTTTTTCTAGGAGACATGTACCTATCTTATTCAGCTTCTAAAAGACAGTACTAAATGAAAATAAAAAGATCTTTAAACAAAATAATTTACACAGATCGCCCTGTTCAAAAGTTTACACCCCCTGCCTCTTTATGTATCGCGTTACCTTCTTGAGCATCAGTGAATGCTTGCACTTTATGTAATATAGTTGTGTACGAGTCCCTAAGTTGTCACAAATAATTAAAGTGTTCTCAGATGTCACTACAAAATTCCTGACATGTTAATAAAAGAGAAGACATAGTATAGTAATATGATAAGAAATAACAATGACTAAACATATTAAACCTTCTACAAAATGTATTTGTTGGAATATAAACAATTTTGTACAGTCAGGAACAGGGAATTGTCACCATCCCACCCTGACAAATGAGGTATCCCTTGAAATCTCAGGATGTCCTCTTTAGTGTAAAATAGTAGGGTAACTCAAAGGAGTAATAAAGAGGGATGCTAAAAAAGAGGACACAAATGAATAGGAGGGGTCTCAGGAGGATATGACATTTAACTCCTGCATCCAGTTTGCTAAATGGTTTGCAAAATGTTTCATCTTCAGATACATAATGATTTCCATTACATGAAAGTAGATGTTAAACTCCATGTTGATTTTAGGCCGGCGAACTTGGCTCTCGCCAAGATAAGCACCAACTAAGACGTAGCTTCACAGTAAACTAATGTGATCCATATGTGTCTCCATCCATTTACACTTCCTTCCATATAATGTCCTTATGTCTGGTGTTGATGGCTGAAGCGTAATGCTGGCTCCAGGGATCAGCTTATTTTCCCTAGCGCATCAGCACACACAATGTCTGGATTGAGCTAAGCAGAGTACATCCCTGGGGTCTTCAAGTGGGCACCTTCCATCCTCGGTGTTTCGTCGACTAGCCCACGACACCTCAAGAGGGCTCGACGGTGATTCTGGCGTCCCAGCATCACCCCCCTCCGTACCCCACTCAACTCAGCCCAGCTAATTCAGCTAACTCAGCTAATTTACCTGTACTGCAGCCTTTCTTTCTTTCTTTCTATTGTGATTGGGCTCCCCAGCCA
Organism: Ictalurus punctatus; assembly: GCF_001660625.3. Classification (NCBI taxonomy): domain Eukaryota; kingdom Metazoa; phylum Chordata; class Actinopteri; order Siluriformes; family Ictaluridae; genus Ictalurus; species Ictalurus punctatus. The sequence goes on from NC_030425.2 coordinate 10,505,631, forward strand.
GAATCTTTCCGTCTCAACCACAGCCAGTTGCTGCTCCTCTCTGCTGCTTCGGATAAGTTCTTCACTGTGCGACGCAACTCTTGGCCATTGAATCCGACATCTCTAAGAAACCGGGTTGTAGAGTGTGCCACAAATCCTCGACATCCCACTTCCACTGGGTAAACCCAGATTCTCCATCCTCGCTGTTCCGCTTCAGTGGCTAGTTGAGCATACCGCAATTTCTTCCTCTCATACGCCTCATCTACAGCATCCTCCCATGGCACTGTTAACTCTACCAGGTGAACAAGGCGTGCTGACCCAGACCACAGGGCAATATCTGGTCGAAGGTTTGTGGTGGCAATCTCAGGTGGAAAAATAAGCCATTGATCAACATCTGCCAGCACTTTCCAGTCTCTAGCAGGTTCCAGTTGTCCTGGACGAGGACTGGTTTTAACACCTTTTCTTGGTGGTTGCTCTCCTGGGTGGAGGAATATTATCTTTTGTATGTACTGTTTTGATGGAACAAGTGGTGACTTATTGGTCATGTTACGCTTGTCTTCCAATGCTAAGGCCAAACATGGCAGCACCTGGTCATGGCACCAAGTAAACCGTCCTTGGCTAAGAGCCACCTTGCATCCTGTCAAAATGTGCCTTAATGTTGCAGGTGATGAACACAAAGGACATGAGGGATCCTCTCCTACCCAAAGGTTCAGGTTCTGTGGTGATGGGAGAACATTATACGTTGACCTTATAAGGAAACTGATCCTGCTCTGTTCCACTGACCATAGGTCTTGCCAGCCAATCTTGCATTGTTCCACACTTTCCCATCTCATCCATTCTCCCTGCTTTCCCTGGGAAATGGCCTTTATACACCTCATCCTCTCCTCCTGCTTTTGCATCTTGTTGACTACAAGCTTCCTCCGTTGCGCTGGGGCTGCCTTGTGCCATGTAGGAGGAGCTGAAACCAAGACCCCCTCTTCCATGCTGAACTTGCCCCATAATATCACCAATTTGAAGGGCAGCCTTTGCATTCTCCACAGCTTTCTTGCCACCCACTTTCTTCCAGTTTTCAACACAGGTGCTGCCTCCCTTAAGCATTTGTCACGTGACTCTACTAATGTCATTTCCAGTCGGACCTTAAGATATTTCCATAGAAATGGAATGGGCATTCTGAAGATAATTGGTAAAATAAGTAAAGAGTTTGGGACAATTATTAACAGGAAAAGAACGCAATATTACAACATTAGCATTATAATATTAAAACTGCCTCTTTAATGATGGAAAAGAACTGCAGGTTGTTCTTTGCCACATAGATGTCACTTTTAGCTACATCTTATTTCACTTAAATTCTAACAAATCACGACAAAAAACTTCTATGTCAATGTACCAGTGCCTTTCTACATGTAGCTAAAATAAAGCAGAATTGTTCTTCTTCAGCTAATGGAGAAAGACTTATTAAAACAAGCTATGATAATTCAACAAGTAGTATACTCTATGCTGCAAGCCATGTGCTGCATTCAACAGATTACCTCACAAAACAGCAGGGATGAGAGGTTGTCAATGGACATTAGAGCACCCCATGTTAACACCAGAATATAACCATCTAAAAGCATTACGGCTCAACTTTACAAACTTGTGAATGCCATCCAATCAACAATCTGTAATACTGAGCTAGGCTTTAATAAATGTGTTATGAAGGCGCGTATTCTGCCGCATATTTCCTTGTAACCAGAATTGACTCCTTCTGAGAGGATTACATGTTAGACAGTTTTGTTTTCCCTAAATCGATTTCTCATCTGAACACAGTCATCCTGTCGGGTTTTATATAGGTCAGTTAAATACAGTCTAATATGAGCAAGCCGGGATGAGGAGGGATGAACAGAGCATAACAGTTTTGTTCTTCATGCTAACATCTTAATTTTAAAGTTATTTATTAAATATTTGTTTCAGAAGGCATTCATCAATTAATGAAATTAATAGTAAATTAATAATTAATTAATTACACATGATGTGCAGCATACAAAATAGAGTTTTGTATCCAGTCTTTGTTCAATCCTTAGCCAGATTCAGTTTAAAATACACCAACAGGCAGACATGTTACTAAACAAAGCCCAGTTAAATGATTCCAGTCTCTTGAATTATTTTCTATGCTGTGCTCCATAATCCCCAAAGAAGTATCTCTTTTATTATAATTGGTTCCAAAGCACCCATTCTGAACATGACAGCAGTGGCATCTCCATTTTGAAGACAGCTGCAAAGTAAGATTATTGCCATTTCACAAATATGAATTATTGTCTGGTTAAAATGTTCTGAATTATTGAGCCTGTTAAGACTACCTGAAGCCTCTTGAAACTCTGCATTTAGAAATGAATAATGTGATTGGAATAGCACCAATGTGAGGAGACTAAAATAACTGCATGTCCAATTAGGGCTGGCAGCACATATAGTAAAGACCTGAACATGACCACAAAGCATCACACATCAAGGCACCAACTGCTACAGCTGACATGCACAAAATCTTTGTTCTTTATTTTAATGCATTTTTTAATTTACATTTATAACAGACAATATAAGCTGTAGTAAAGTACTTTAGTAAAACAATAAAAAGTTGAAAGAACATGCAAATATACTGCATAAACCAATAACCATCCAAATTCAGTGAAAGTTTTTTTGCTTTTCCTGCTTTTTTTCTTTTTCTTAATTTCTTCTATTGTTTTTTGTAACAGGCTGAATCTCAGTCAGTTGTAGGGATGTAACCAAATAACAATAGATTATTAGAAATTAACTGATAATGTATTCTAAATACAAACAATAGCATATTTAAAAATCCATTTGTTAATAGGCTCCTTGTAGATTATGAAGAGTATCCATCATAAAAGTCCCTGTTCTGTTACACTAGAAAGGATAGAATCCTATCCTGATCAATCAGAATCAAGTATTCAACAGTACTGTGGACAATAGTATATTACTCTAAAAGCATTAGTGTTGGGTGTATATTCACACCACAATGTTTGAGCAAATCAAAAAAGGAAAGCAAAACATAACTACACACCAGTTATATAGTCAACTCTGTACTTATTTTTCTCATCAGTTTCGGCTCCCTGCCAAAAAAAATGAACACATCTCATGAACTAATAATACAATCTAAAGTAGAAGCAGCAATTTATCACATTCTTTTTCCCTTCAGGTTGTTGGCATGTTTAAAGAAATGCACTGACATGAGGAAAAATTTACAAAAGTTTATTCACCTCCTCCATTATCCTAAATTTCCTGAGTCACCGTCTGTCTTCTGAGGAAAAAAAAAAAAAAGAGTACTTGTATTTATGTTTATAAAATAGGTCAGAGTCTAAGAATACATTTGGCTTGGTACATCAACAGAAAGAGAGAACATGTTGAGTGTGTGTGAAGTTTCTGATGGAGACAACACAGACTCCTGACCATAGATTTTGGTGGATCAGGATGACATTAATAACATAGCCTTGAACAAAGTCAAGAGGTTCTCACACTTGGCTTATGCTATTTGCTACTACCTTGTGAATTTTTAGACTAACCCAGTAATAGGAACTTCAGAGTCAACAACATACAGGCTAGCAGTTTGATTTCAGCAGTTGACAAAACAGATTTCCAACAGCAATCCAACAAAAGACCTGAAACTAGCCAAATAAATTCAAGGAGATGTGTTTTTCTTCTCTTTCCTCAGTCTTGGAAAACAAGGTCATACATTTCTGATGTACAGACATTATCCACTCCACAATCTGTCTTTCCCTGTTCCAATCTTTGATAATAAGCACTTACACTTTACTTTTGTTTGCAGAATTTGATTAGACTTCTAAATGTGATAATTCTTTTGTGAGGAGCATTTTTAAACTATCCAAATTTGGTGTATAAAAACCAGAATCCAATCTTAAAATTAATTGTCCTGCCTGCTGCTCCTCCAATGAAAATTTTGCAGAAGCATGAATCCGGCCCCAGTGGGCCTCTATTAGCTCTTGTTGCAGTTAACATTTTTGACCACTAGGTGCAATAATAATAATTCCATTGAGCTAAATGAACAACATCTTGAAAGGCGAGTAAATCAGTGGTACATCGGCTTATATATATATATATATATATATATATATATATATATATATATATATATATATATATATATATTTATATATATATTTATATATATATATATATATTTATATATATATTTATATATATATATATATATATATATATATATATATATATATATATATATATATGTGTGTGTGTGTGTGTGTGTGTGTGTGTGTATATATATATATCATTGGCCACTCATAATAATTAGTATTTTAACGGAATGAATTGAATGAGTTGGGGATGAGGACTTTATAAAGATTAACATTTGGTGAATGATGGTGGTATGGTGTGAATTCAGACACAGTTAGTGTGATGATTAATATAAAGTTAATAAACAATAGTTTTTGCATCATTTCCTATATCCTCCTTAAACCATTGGTTTAAATTGCAGTCCGCCATTAATTTAGTAAGCCACTTTAGAATCATGCCATGTGCTGTATAAGACGATCTTTCAACTTGGAGATATGTGCAAAGTGAAAAAAATAACTTTTTTGTCTATAGAGAGCATACATTTAAAGAAGCTGAAATGCCACAATATATACAGATTAATGTCTGCCCTTGAATATCCTGCTTCATTCCTCACTTTCTTTCCTAATGCTTTTCCTCTGTGCCTTCATGCCTTTTTCATGCAGTTGAAGTTGAAAACAAAAAAACAAAGCAAGAATGCAGAAGAGTGGGAGTCAACTGACAGGTTCAGAGTAAGGAATTTAAGGCTTAACTTGCTCCTGTTATGTATTGCAAAAGTCATCAATAAGTGAATCTTCTATCTTTTCATAAAAGCATTCTCCGAATATGTGAACTCACACCTTATTTAAAGTATATTAACTTTCTTTTCTTTTTAGAAAACTTCTTACAAGACTTTGCCAAATGAAATCAAGGCCATCATCACTCAGATTCCAGGAAAGGGAAGGAAATAATTACTTTTGCAAGCCAAAACCATTTTTCTCTTTGAAGCAGAGCTTTTGCATGTGAGAGTTACAGCATGTGAGTAGAGCAGGTCAGGACCCTCTTTATTACACTAAAATGTCACAGGTGGACTGGCATTTAGGTTAATAAAGAGGATTATTGCATGCATGAAAATAATAGGGCAACCTGTCCTTGGAACATGGCCTTTGACCCTCTCTGAACTAGTCATGACTTATACCTCAGGGGCTTATTAGGGAAGGAATACACTGGCAATATTTGAATAAGTTAACCTTTTCACCAACTTCTAAGGCACCAGGTGTGATTATACAGGATAACAGGCTGTCACTATGAAGAAAACCCAGAGGAAATCTTGTGGCCTTATGGATATTATGTGGAAGATGGGTCTATTAAATAATTGGTTCACATATTAGTTACTAAACCCTCAGCCTGGAATAGTAATGTGTATTAAGGATTAATTTTGAATCATGTATCTATCATGAGGCTTAAAAATGATTTAGGGTTAGTTTAGTCTTTCTTCCTTTTTTTTTTTTTTTTTTTTTTTTTACAATTAAGGGTATACATTTGAATAAAATGCTCTTTACCTTATGGATGTCAGAAGCCAGCTGCAGCAGAGATGGTGACGCTGTAGACTGTGGTCCATAAGCTCTAACTGGACTATGGAGGCTGACATAGGCCACTACCCTGTTCTCCAAAACCACCTTGTTCGCCTAGAACCACATTGAAACAGATCAGTAAATGGGGAAAATGTGCAGAAACCTGTTGCCTTTTAGTGTGAGTCTGCTACCTATTCTGTATTTTCACTGGACAAATACAAACACAATACAATATACTTAAGGGGTATAACAATGCATAGTGAAATGATGTATCGCGATGCAAAATTTGATGATGTGCATGTGAAATTCACATTGTGAGAATCAGCAATCTAGTATGCATTGGATGCGATTGCATTGTTTGAACAGCAGAGGTCCCAATCTGCGCAAGCCATAGGGTTAAAATATATAGAGAGCACGCTCCATATATGATACCTACGGATCACTATGGCCTATATGCAGTATACGTTATTTGGTTACACAACCATATTATAATAGTTAAGTAGGTTTTAAACAACACTAGCCATGCCCCGCTGCGATCAGTGGTGGCCAAGAAAGAAGTCACAGAACTCAGGCATTTTAGCTGACATTGGAGCTCTATTTCTATTTAAACTGATGCCTTAGGCACTGGGAGATCATTATGTTTCAAATGATAATTTTCCCCAGGTCAGAGACTTTATTTATTCAATCTAATTTTGGGGAGAATTTATACATTTATTTTGTTTACAATATTAAATCTTTGTTTGTAGCTTTTTTCTTGATTTAGTTTCATACAGATGAAAATACAGATTGTTTTGTATTGGTTATAATCCAGAAGTAAAAAGGGAGTCTTTTTAGTCAGATTTTTTCTTAATTCTTCATTCAAAATCTTCTGATAGTCAAATTGAATTGAATCGTGGAGCCAGTATTGTGAAGTGAATCAATTCATGAATGAAGTGTATCATTACACCCTTAATATACTTACCAAATGAAATTACCAAAACAACAAAAGCCAGTATGTGACCTTTTCTTCAAATATGGTAATTTTCTCAATTCCCACCCACTATACACACTGTAAAAAAAGAAGGTACTAAACTGCACTGATCCTTGTGGCTGGACTGCTACACTTATCTTTTGTAACTTTAATACAGTATGTACCTATTAACTGGAAATATGGATACAGTGTATCTTTAAAAAGGTGCAAGCCTTTTGTTCTCCGACAATAGTTTTCCTGTTACTGCAGGTTTTTGAGGTAATGTAGTTAAGGCAAAATGTTGTTATCTTTATGGATGCACCGATACCACTTTTTTTCAGACCAAGTACAAGTACAAGTACTTACATTTGGGTACTTGCAGATACTAAGTACAGATATGAATACTTCACAATCAGTCCAGCATTACTCATAGCCTTGATCATGTGGTTGGCATTGTCCCGCAACACAACGTGAACATAACTTTTGGGAATGCCCCACGTCTGAAGCATGTCATCAAACGCACCTGCTATGGCTTGGCCAGTATGCGAACCCCTAAACTGCATTGCTTGTAAAATGACTCTCTGGGGAGTAAAATCCTCATCAATCCTCTGTGCTGTTAAACTTATAAGAGACATTGGGCTGACACTGCTAGTCCAAATATCAGTGGTGAAGCTTAAGGCCAAAATGTCCTGCAACAGGGTCCTGATGTGCTTTTTCACAAAGTCATGCAGCTTTGGTAATGCGGTACCTGTAATGTGGTGATGGCTGGGAATCTCATACTTTGGCTCAAGTACACCAAGAAGACAACGAAATCCTGTATTATCTACAACTGACAACGGTTGGTCATCAAGAGTAATGAACTGGGTAAGAGCTTCTGTTATTTTTATTGCCCGTGGGTTGTCTCTCAACACAGTGTCTCAACACTGCCCGTGTTGACATTTTCTCTCGCTTCTCCAGCGTTTGCGGCAGTTGGTTGTTGCTGTTTCCCGCTGCTAGCATTAGCAAACTCTTTGCACTCAGCGTTATGTTTGTTCTTTAGATGTTTAATCAAATTGCTTATGTTAAATGAGCTATTTTTACCCCTCCTCTTGACAGTTTAGCAGAGCATAGTTTGTAGTCTGCTCTCCTTTTATCATCATCACTTATCTTAAAATATCTCCAAATTGCTGACATTGCTCCTGTTCCGACTACCTGCTGAACTGACGAGAGGTTAGGCTATGTCACATTGTCATAAAATGGTATCGGTGCGGTTGTATCGTGGTAGTTTTACAAGTACGAGTACAAGTACATGGGCACAGTATCGGGCCGACACCTGAATACTGGTATCGGTGCATCCCTAGTTACCTTTTAATGTTTTTGTGTCTCACATAAACAAGTATGACATTCCTAGAGAGGGATTATTACGTTAATTATTATTAATGCCCTGTAATACTTCATAGACCATCTTTAAGCTCTGTACCTATTCACTCGAGTCATTGTTTAATTAAGAATTAATAGCATTAATAAAACACTAGACTTTATATAGATATAGACACATACTGGCGTAGTGTCAGCAATGGAAAATCTATTCTGGGCACCAATGGATTTTGGACAAGATATAGCTTTGTAATGCACTTTAATTATGTACTTTTTCATTGCTGTAGGGATTACTTATCAGAGATTAGTACTATAATGCACTGTAATACTTCATACACTGTAAGTACAAACTTTAGGTTCTGTATCTACTCCACTCATCCACCGCTGCTTCCTCATGCTATCTCAGTGAGTTTTCCTTGCCTCTGTTACCACTGGCACATAAAGCTGTCTTGTGGAAAATGTATATCGTTATAATAGCTACACAAATTAAGGTATATTGACTTGACTTAAATTCGATTATGTAAATCTTTCACTCTTAATTAATGCTATGGAATTAGTAGCAAAAAGCTCTACACATACAGTACATGTTCTGTACAGATAACTGTTCAGAAATCAGTAATATAGCCTAATTAAGCCCACATTTTTTTATAATGCACCACTAGACTTCATAGACAGTCTATAGATGGATAATAGCTATCCAGTATATCATCAGCAGACTCGTGCTGGTTTGAGTTGTGGCTTCATGCTTGTGCACAATCAAGGGGTTTCATGGATTCCATAACTCATGAGATACATATATTATTCATGAATACTTCATTAAAAAACAACAACAACAATCCAACTCTCTGAGAAATCATCATAATTATATTTTGATGTACCTGAATGTCTTATTCACACCATTTGCATAATTAAAAATAATGCCACAAATAGTCTATTTTATTACTGCTTTCAATCAGTAATAGCTTTTTGGACTAATATTAATGAACAAGGATGTAACCTTGTAAGACACATACAATTAAAAATTTATTCTTTTCACTCTTAAAAACAAAACAAACAAAAATTTCAGAGTTCTTTGGTTGGTTGCCAGTTCTACAGTTTCAGATTTAGTTTTAAAGTTTTAACTTTTAAGGATTCTCTCAGAGCGAAAAACTGGAAAACACAATGCCATTATCTCAGCTCAAAATGTCTGTACCTGTACTGAAATACAAAGTGAGCATGGCCTAAACTGGAAGCATTCAGTAAATATGAACCCTAAAACTAAACAAACTAGTAATTTAATTTAAATTTAAACCACTGTGACTGGTAATGAATGTGGCTTTTCTTTGTTGCTTTGTCTTTTTTTGTCCACCTGCATCTCACACCTGCAAGCATCATATCTGTCTGCTCACCATCATGAAAATAAAAACCGCCTATTTGTATCTGTTTAGAAACCTATTAACTGTTCATTTGGTTAGTGTAGATTATTCAGTATTGATCAATGATACAAAAAGTCTATTCACATTAACTCTAAAAACCATCTACTGTCTTCCATCCTTTTTATTCAGTTTTGCATGGTTAACTGGTTATGTTCAAGCATGGTGTTTTTCCTCTTGCATACAGAATGTTCTGTGGCTAGCAGTCTCCAGGGTAGCCTATATGATTCACTTTGTTTCCTCCTTCGGCTATGAAGACGACTAACACATGACATAAATATGCATGTAAATACACTTGACCTCCAGTTAAACCTAATCTTGGTTCCCATGAGTGCTCCCAACTCATGGATTTACTAAACGAGCAGCTTCAGGAGATCATGTAATCACACATATGTATAGCAAAAACTGGGTGCATGTAAACATGGCAATTATTGGGGTGAGGGCCCTCAAGGAGTTCAGAGAGATATATTAAAAGTGTTACCTCCCCCCACTCAAAGGAGCCGATGTTGCCGAGGGCAGAGCCTCCCAATGAGCAGAAGACAATAGAACGGTCTGGCTGCCAATGTGCACGGGTCTGAGCTGTTAAGGAGGCAATGATTTGAGAGACGACTGCAGCACCACCACTCCAGTCTGCCAGGGCACCCTCGTACCAGCTACTGTGACGAGTGCCAACGAGGATGTATCTATCTGCAAACACACATGTAAGAGCTGAACCAAAGTACAACCCCAATTCCAAAAAAGTTGGGACAGTATGGAAAATGCTAATAAAAACAAAGAGGAATGATTTGTAAATGTACTTTGACTTGCATTTAAACTTTTTTTTTTTTTATAAAGACAAGGTATTTGATGTTTTACCTGATCAGCTGCATACTTGTTTAAGCTAAAAGTTTATTTTTAAATCGATGCATGCAACACGTTCCAAAAAAAATTGGGACGGGGCAATTTAGGACTAATAGTGATGTGACGAGTTGAAATAAGAAGGTGATGTGAAACAGGTGAGGCAATCGTCTAATCATAGTATACAAGGAGCCTCCAAAAAGGCCTAGTCCTTCAAGAGCAAGGATGGGTCGAGGCTCACAAACCTGTCAACAGATGTGTCAGCGAATAATCCAATACTTTGAGAACAACATTACCCAAAGACAAATCGGTAGGATTTTGGGCATTTCCCCTTCTACAGTTCAGAGTATAATTAAACGATTCAAGGAATCTGGTCAAATCTCAGTGCATAAAGGGCAAGGGCGAAAACCACTTCTGAATGTGCGTGATCTCCGATGCCTCAGACGTCACTGTCTTAAAAGCCGTCATGAGTCTAATGGATATCCTGGGAATACTTTGATATCCTGGGATATAGCTCAGGAATACTTTAGTAAACCTTTGTTAGTCAACACCATTCAACTCTGCATCCACAGATGCAAGTTAAGTCTTTACTATGCAAAGCAGAAGCCATACATTAACACTGTCCAGAAGCGCCGCCAACTTCTCTGAGCTCTGCCTCATCTGAGATGGACAGTAGCACAGTGGAATCGTGATTTGTCGTCCAACAAGTCAACATTGCATATAATTTTTGGAAAAAAACAGCTGTAGTGTTCTCCGGGCCAAAGAGGAAAAGGTCCCTCCAAGCTGTTATCAGCGTCAGGCCCAAAAGCCAGTGTCTGTCATGGTATGGGGGTGTGTCAGTGCCCACAGCATGGGTACTTTATGGTCCATGGACACATGGACAGTATGGAAAATGCTAATAAAAAAAGAGGAGTGATTTGTAAATGTACTTTGACTTGTATTTTTTTTTTATGTATATGTGGGGGGGCACCATTAATGCAGAAAGATATGTACACATTTTGGAGCAACATATGCTGCCATCCAGAGTAGGACAAAGCCAAACGACATTCTGCTCGGATTACATGGTTGCCTAAGCAGAGAGTGCGGGTGCTAGCATGGCCTGCCTGCAGTCCTGACCTGTCTCTGTTTGAGAACGTGTGGTGCATGATCAAGAGCAAAATAAGGCAACGAAGGCTCCGTACAGTTGCACAGCTGAAGAAAGGCATAATGGATGAATGGGGAAAATTCCGCTTGCTAAACTTAACCAACTGGTGTCTTCAGTGCGCAAACACTTAATAAGGGTTATGAAAAGAAAAGGTGATGTTACACAGTGGTAAACAGTCGACTGTCCCAACTGTTTTGGAGTGTGTTGCAGTCATCAGATTTGAAATGACCGTATATTTTCAAAAATAAATTAAATTCACAAAGTAAAACATCAAGTAATGTGTTAATAATGTTTTTCAATATAGTACAGGGTGAACTGAATTTTCAAATGACTTTTCATCCATACTGTCCCAACTTTTTCGTAATTTGATTGTAACTATAGCTTATATGCGGTCCTGAAGGTGGCGATAATGAACATCAAACTGCCTATGAGTGACAACCAAGAGACTTTAAAAAATTTATAAAAACTGACAGGCATTTGAACAAAGCACAAATATTTGAACACGAATATAATAAGATGTTGTACAGGAGCCTCTAGGGAAGTTCCTGGAATTCAGGGAATCAATAAATAAGAAGGAGAACAACAATCTAAATTAAAAGCAAATGCTGGTTGGAAAGTCACCATACAAGGAGAGGAACTCTTGGATCATATTTCATAGCAGGTTATGATGTAATAAAAAAGGCACAGTAAATCTCAGAAGTAATTCCATACGGACTTTTAACACTGCACAGAGAGGGCAAACACCGGTCAGTAATTAAATGGCTATTTTCAGCAGCTGACTGACCTGCATTTAGACCCCAGTGGCAGACATTGTTTTAAGAGAATAGTGTATCATGGTGTGGAAAAAGGGCTGGCTCAGCACCTGATGCTTTGTATATTCCATGTCCTGTATTTCACGCTCATTATCGCTTCTATTCTCTGCATGAAATTTCTAGCTGAATCTATCATGTTGCAATACATACATGCTTTACACTGACCGAGCCTAGTGTATCTGAACATTTGTGAACATTCATGAATCAGTTATGAACGCTATACAGTGCTGTGAAAAAGTATTTCTTCTGCTTTTCTATATATCTCATAGAAAATTGTGTGGGATGCTTTGCTGCTTCATGGCCTGGGCAACTTGCAATAATTGAGGGGAACAGGAATCCTTCTCTCTACCAGAAAATTCTAAAGGAGAATGTCTGGTCTTCAGTCTGTAAATTGAAACTCAGGCGCAACTGGATTATGCAAGACAATGATCCAAAGCATAGGAATAAATCCTAGTCCTAGAAGTAAGTGAAAGACTGATTTCTATTTATCAGAAGCATTTTGTTGCAGTTATTGCTGCTAAAGGTGGCACAACTTGATTTTAAGTTTAAGGGGGCAATTAGTTTTGCACATGAGTGATGGGTGTTGGATAAGTTTTTTTTTTTTTTTGCTTCAATAAAATAAATAAATAAATAAAAGCTCTATTGTGTGTTAACTCAGGTAGCCTTGAGAATAAAGAAAGAAAGTGGGGAAATAAAAGACAAAAGTATGGAAGAAAGTACATAAAAAGACTAGAGAAAGAAAGAAAGAAAGAAAGAAAAGTGGGCAAATAAAATAGGATAGGCCTTTATCACACTTCTGCATTTGCAAAGTGGAAGCTGCAAATAATAGCGAAAACAAACTTCCGCTCTAGTCTGTATCAAAGGCGGCGAGCACAGCGAGGAATTGTTTTTGCGTCCCTAAATGGTATAGGTTCCACTAAACAACCATATCTCAGTTTTCATTCTTTTCTAACTGATGAAGAAACGAAGAAAAGGTGGATTTATATTATTCGTACGTACATATGTAGGTGTTCGCCCAGCATTTCACAGAATCTGACTACTCATCAACATGAGGGTTCTCGTTGGCTTTAAATGAAATCTAAATAAACAAAACCACATTATGTACATCACTATTCTGAACAGGTAACCTGCAGAGAGTGTGGCTCTTCATTTTTCTTCATGGACTGGTAACAGTGCGCCCTGACCTTCGCCTCACTATCTACCACCTCAGATACTATTGTACAGTACAAAACAGCATTCTATCACAACACAGTGTCATATCAAAATAAAAAGGCAACTTAACAGGTGACCTGTTCAGGATGGCTTGTAGCCAGCTCCAGTCCAAGGAGACAAATCTATTTGTGTTCATTGTTGCTGTGGTTGCAGTTTATTTAAAAAGTTTACAATGAAAAAAAAAGCTTGTTAGACTGCCGTTGCAGTCAGTTTAAGCTAATGTTACGTTTGTATTGTAATCCTAAATTGTAGATGGCGATGTACAGAATGCGGTTTTGTTTATTTAGATTTCATTTCAAGCCAACAAGAAAAAATAAATAAAGCCCATGAGAAGCCTCCTGTTGACGAGTAGTCAGACTCTGTGAACTCCCTTTTAAAACTGCAAACGCTTTGCCTTCATCCTGCCGAATAACATGAATCCACCTTTTCTTCTTCAGTTAGAAATGAAAACTGAACTAGAATGAAAACTGAGATAGGGTTGTTTAGTGGAAATATTAGAGCATTTAGGGACACAACAACTATTCCTCGCTGTGCTCACCGCCTTTGATACAGTCTAGACCAGAAGTTTTTTTCACTATTATTTGCAGCTTCGCTTTGCAAACGCGGAAGTGTGATAAAGACTTATAGGATGGGAAAAATGGAAGAGATAAACACGATGAAATAAAGAAAGAAAGAAAGAGGACTAGAAAAAATAAAGAGAGGAAAACAATGTCAAGCAAGAAAGAACTGAAAAATAGAAACACAATTAGAGCAAAGCATAAACTAAAAAGAGCAAAGAAAGAAAGAAAGTGCAAGAGAAAAAAAAGTGAAGTATGTATCCTTAGAAAAACAGAAAGTCAGTGGTATTGCAACCTTTAAAAACCTGAAGGTTATGTACATATAAGGATAGGAGAATAGGGAGAAAAGTCCATTATAATCAGAAGACAATACCAGTCAGTTCAATTCAAATTCAGGAAGGCTTTGTCATTCCTACAGTAAGTATCAATATCAGTATTCCAGAGTATGCAGAGTAAGAATTTCATTGTACAGTGTAACAGCCTGCTTTACTATAAATATTACAACAAACTCTTGAACCTTGTATTTCTTTTTTTAAAACAAAAGCTTTGAACCTTTTCATTGGGTTTCAAGAAGATTATTCTTATTCTTTTTATTTATTTGTTTATGTGCTTCATAAGTTATTAATAAAATATTGTGTTTAGCAAACATATATACAATTTCAAACCTGGATTAATCTTTCCTCTCAGGTAGCCAATGACATTATAGACTCTTCTGTATGACGTTTGGGATCCAATGCTTAGATTTATAATCCTTTGTCCTAAAAACAGAGAGAGAGAGAGAGAGAGAGAGAGAGAGAGAGAGAGAGAGAGAGAGAGAGAGAAATTAATTAATAAATGAGAGGGATTTTCAAATGTGATATGATACTTTCTTGGCACTCAGAGCTAGAGAAAACATACACTGGAAAATAAGTTTAATTTATCCATAACCAGCTGTGTGTGTGTGTGTGTGTGTGTATGTGTAGTTACGGTGGTATACAGTAACTTATTATTAACTTCCAGCACTGTTTGAGTTGAGGCACAGAAGCAATGCCACAGAAGGGTTTATATACCTGGTGGAGGTAATTTAATTTCCACAAGAACTCATGCCAGGGATTGCCAGCTCCAGATTGACTAAAGCTCACCCACTTTCATTTTTACGTTTATGGCACAGAGTATCCAGAACACCTCTTGCACAGCATCTCTTAAAGCTGATGCAAAAGCAAATAAAATTCCTTCTACTGCTGCTCTTCTCTGTTGGCAATTACACACAAAACAGCACAGGGGCGAATTTTAATATAGCTTATATCCTGACAGATAAATACGTTCTGAGTGTGTGTGCCTGTGTTCAAACAGAACATTGGCAGATAGGATATGGGATCGCTGCAGGTTTGGGGTGCAGACAGGATTGAAAATTCCGTTTCAACAGGACCCCCGGATCAGAGGCAGATGTGCTGGCCTTGGGGTGCATCACTCAGATGCTGCCATTTTTTTTATTAGTCACATACTATCAGAGAGAATATCAGAGGGAAATAAAGATGAAGTCGGCAGAGAGGATCCGTGTACTTACACAGCCGATGACAGCGACGGAGATGTGTGAGACTGGTTTACTGACGAGTGCTTCTCTACACACTTGCCGTAATTTAATTTAAGCTAGGACAGCAGTGGTCTCCACACAGGCACCAAACCTGATTTATTACTCCCAACAAGACATGAAATGACTTTAGGTAAAGAGCTGAAGACATATGTAGCTCTGCAGAGGTATGTACAACAGGTTTCCACATCCTAAAAGCAAAGCTAAACCATAAATGGGCTAGGCCTTGAATAAGAGACGATAAGCATTTGGGTTACAAATGTGATTGTGAATATTTTTGACCATTATAACCGTCAGCTCTAATTTAGGAACTGTCTTTTTTAAGTTAAAGCTATATTAGTTTTATCAAATGTTAATCAAACTAGAGTCTATATTAATTTAAACATGCAAATTGATGTGCAGAATCAAAACTGGGATCCCATAGGACCCAACAAAAAAGTTCTCTCGTGTGTGTGACTGTACATGGTGGTTTAGTGGTTAGCAAGCTTGCCTCACACATCCAGTATTGAGGGTTCAAATCTTGCCTCTGCCCTGTGTGTGTGAAATTTGCATGTTCTCCCTGTGCTTTGGGGGTTTCCTCTGGGTGGTCCGGTTTCCTCCCCCAGTCCAAAGACATGCGTTATAGGCTGATTATTCATTGATTTTAGGGACAACATATTTTTATTGCACTTTCACATTTAAATAAACAGACCGCTGCTTTCATCTCCATGTTGTGCTACATTCCTACCAATGTACAAATCTTTGCATTAATTTAGACTGATCCTTAAAGTGAGTCATCTCGTAGAAGCAAAATATAAATAAAATTGTACCCAAAATATAGGATAAGTAAAAATAAAAATGCCATCAACCAAATGAAAATATGCGACCAAATACAGGAGGAGAGATTCACCAAATAAAGTGGTGCAAGGATGACTTCATTTTGTACTGGAACCCAGAAGCTAGCATCACACTGGTTTCCTTCGACAAAAACACAATAGGATTTTCCCATAAGCTTTTGGATTATTGCAAAAAATAAGTTCTGTGATCAACAAAAAAAAACAAAAAAAACACTAACAAGTATTGTCCATCAACATTTTCACAAATGAACACAACTTTTATAAAGTTTGAAACCTAAATACAATCGCCAGAAATAAACAGCTAACCGTATGCTATAAACGAACTACACCACCGTCGCTCATCTTCAACGTCACCAAGCTTCTGACACTTTTCCAAACTTAATTTTAAAACATTTTCCATAATACAGATTTACACTGTGGATGAATCTTCATCCACGTTTTTTGGGGGGAATTGTGCACAGCATACCTAAACCAGTTTATCTGCAAAGACATTTCTTGTTTGGCGTGATGACGTTTAATGTCCCTGACGATGTCTGTAGTCCCATTTAGCAACATGTTAGTGTCATGATTTCCCCTTGCGCAAAGCGCTGGAGGGCTAAAATGTGCTGAAGGGCTAAAATGCTAACTCGTTTCTGGGTTTTTGAGTTGCAAAATGACGTCATCCCTGCGCCACTCAATGGTGATTGGCTGTAAGTTTAGGAAGCGCTTGACTTGATATGCAGCGGAGTTTTCTATGAGCGGAGGACGAACTTTAAATGTCAATATCGCAGTCAGTCTTGTTCATGTAATCGTGGGCAGTCAAAATCGTAATCTAGATCGATATTTGATTAATTGCACAGCCTTAATGGAGTATTGGACACAGTGAGATACAGTGCACTGCACTATATTCATGAACTTTCTGTAAAAAATGCTTTATTCTAGTCAGGGCCACTGAAGGTAAATATATTTTTGGAAACAGAACCAACTAAAAGCCTTTAAAAAAAAAACATTACAGATGAGTACAAACAGAAATAACTGCATGATTGGTCAGAATTCGTTTGAGTGCTAAAAACTCTATTCTACCAATCTAGTAGAAAAAATATACATGTAAGTTACTTGCTGTCACGTAATGGAGTTGAGGACGGATGCAAATGCAGATAAGAACTTTATTATATGAGAGACAGCCAGACAATTCCAAATCATGAAACATAGATGTGGTCATAAACAGACAATTCCAAATCGTGAAACATAGAAGTGGTCATAAACAGGCAGTAGGTCAGGCAATCGACAAATGGGCATAAACGAGGCAAAACAAAAATTGAAAACGAGGGCTAGAACAAGACCAAAACTAGGACACAAAACATGATGAACAACGGCTTGGTATACTGAAAACACAGTAATACTTCGCAAAGACTTAGTGTTCAAACAGTCCCTTTTATGTGTGGTGTGATTGTGTGTGAGATTGGATGCAGGTGTGCGTGATTAGAATGAAAGTGAGTGTTCTGGGAATTGCGGTCCATGGCGGCCATGTTAGTGGGCCACAGTGCAGGATGGGGAGTGTAGTCACTGGTTTGCTGTGATATGACACTTGCGCTAGGTGTACCACATCTACTGGCTTTGGAAAGATAATGAAAACGATTAGTTCATAATGAGAGGTCAAATAGTCACCTGATTTATTATTGTGAATGGAGAGAAACAGTAATCGTGACACCCACTGCTACCCAAGCTACATGTCCACGTTAATCGATCCCATAATAATTAAAGGGGTTTCGATAAAGCTATTCCTTGCAGCTTCTCTGCTTGAACACTGTAATTGCACAGGCAATTTATTATACTTATGGCATTCATCGGGGACCCTCGGGGGAGTTGAGGCAATGTGGCAGGGAGCAGACATTTGCAGAAAATTCCAATTCGTTTGGGCCTTTCTCCCTTCGATTGCTTTTCTCTACACTGAATAAGTGTGAGATGAATCCTGGCTGGGAGATGCACAGCGACACAAACCCCCCAAAATGGTGCAGTCATTCACATTCAGCTGCATATTGCGCTACACCAGATGCACAGAATGTCATGAACAATACATCGCTTAGCTTTTAAACATCACATGGTTTGTCTCTGGAGAGCAGGTCTTCAAGAAGTCTCCATGGAAAGGAAGGAGTAATATGATGAGAGCATGGTGGAGCAATATAGTGGGCTTAATTGAAAAGGAATTAAAAGCGAGGACACTGACAGATGGAAACAAACGATTTGAAACCTCAGGAGTGGTCAGTGCTCAGCCCAATCAATACAGCACAGATTACTAGATTCTAAGCATTTGATCCTGCTAACGGTAGTGGATTGGGGCTGGAGTCATGGTTGAGGAGCTGCAGAGCTCTAAGGTAACGTGGACATCTGGGATGTTTGAGACACTAGTTCCTCCTTTGGTCCAGGGAGTTTGTTCGCATAGATTGCTGGACATTTGACTGGTGAAGGTGATGTTGTGTATATGTCAGCAAAATTCATCTCTGATGTCAAAACTTTCATCACATTCTGTCCCTCTGCAGTGGCCACACACACAAACATACACCTACACACAAATAGGCCTGGATGAGTTCCAATTAAACACGCTCTCATTCAAACCAGTAAGCACTGACTCATAATAACCCCAATAGCAGCAGCCTTTAACTTCTTCATTCAAACTTTGGCAGGGGGATTTGCCTTAAAGCCCATGTCCTTTCATTTTGTCGCTGGTGCTGAAAATCCTTTACTGTCTATCAAGCTGAGACGGTGGCACAGCGGCACAGGCTGGATCTCCAGGGCAACGATGCAAAGATAAGCGAGGATTTTAACTCAATAGCAGGAATTAGAGCTTAATAACCCCCATTAAAACCTGCTGCAAATGCCTCCCAGCATACACACACAGCCAGAAGAGGGCCTCCATGAGCTGCAGCTTTATGTGTGTGTATGTGTATACAGTATGTGTGTATTAGAGTGAAAGTAAGTGAGAGAGCTTTTTCCCCCATGTGTATTAGTAAGCTTCAGGGACACACAGTTTCCAATTTTGTACACAGGATTTGTGGGCATTTTTTCAGTGCTTTATGTGGACGGAATTGAATAGTCAGGAAATAATAACCATAGAGAGAGACAGATCAAGCTGGTGAGTGCAGTGAACTGCCATGACATGACATTGCATAACATCTCATACCCACAGCTTCACGGCTGTAATAAAAGGTCAGAAAACCCATTTTCAAATTTAACCTGCAGTTTACCTTCAATGATCTTTTTGTACCAACCATGACCCTTATGTTCACAGGAGCAGAGCAAGCCAGAAAGTGATCATTCATTTTCTTTCTTTCATTCTGTGGATTTTTCATCATTTTTCTTCCCAATTTAGTCACCTGCCAATTCTCACCCACAGGCCAGTTCATCTCTATCAAATGATGGCACCTAACCAGGGAAGGTTAACACATGCTTCCTCTGAGACATGTGAAGCCAGCCAACTGCAACTTTTCAAACTGCTGCTTATGCTGCGTCAAAGGGCAGCATAACACTCACAGAGGGTGCTATCTGCTCCCTTCTGCTTACATGGGCTCACAGAAGACCATGACTAGCACACAGTCACTGTGACTGACAGGTGGGAGAGAGTATGCTATCCCTCACACCCAGAGAGCATAGCTGATTTTGTGTTCATTTTTCCAGTCTAACCCCTCCCACCATGGACCAGACGTCTTGTGGTGATGTTTTTTGGGCTAAATCTGGTCGGCCCATCATGGCCTTTATTTAGCCCCTAAATAGTCACTGAAAATAGGTGCAGGTGGGCTTGGAGGAGGAGAAGGAAGGGGGTAGTGAGAAAAAAATCAGGCGGAAATACATACGTTAGATCAAAACCGAGAGCGACAGAGTCACATTGGGTAATTTATTTTGAATTCATTTTATTAATTCCAAAGTTACAAACTATTTAGTATGAAATTCAGTATGAAATTCCCTCTTTTTGTTTCAACAGACTGAAGTTCCTTCAGTGTATCTGTGAAGGAATGGCGTATAAGTCTGTTGACTTTATCTGGTGTTTACTACTCAAGAGGTGCTCAGAGAAAATTTTTAAGTGTTTTTATTGTACATTTAATAAAATGCCCCTGGTGGATGTATCCGACATGTGTCAATAAATGTTTTACTGGCACTTTTTTGGAAATTTCCTTATTTTGAGAGTACTTATGGATATAATAATAGAATGCATATAATATATAACCATGAATTCATGGTTGAAATTAGGTTGAATTCAAGTTGTTGAAATGGCCTGAAGGTGTCTTTTTAACTTTCACTTTAGAACCACATATAGACTCAGAGGGGCATCCTTTTGTAGACGTCTTATCAATGACCTGAAAACTATGGCTTTTAACCTTTTCACTTTTCAACTAAATCTCAACTTTGTTGGATCTGGCAAAGTTGTCTTTTCAAGTCTTTTCAATGAGTTCTCACTGGGTGGGCTCACTGGTCAGGCTAAGACACATCATTCATATTATGTGACCCTGACATAACAGAATTAAAATTGAACTATATGCCATGGCAATCATCTAATGTAAGTCAGCCTGGAAAATGTAACAACACACCTTTATGTCAAACAAAATTTTTTGCTGACATCAAAATAAACAAATGCATTCTTGGTAACACTTTCTACTGAAGGTCATATTTATAATGAACTATGAACCCATTCATATCATGTTAAAATACATTCATAAGCAGGCTTGGGAGGATTACTTTAAAAATGTGTTCTGTTACAGTTACAAATTACTTCATAAAAAATTTAATCAGTAACATAATCCAAATATGACAATATGAAAGTAATGTAATCTGATTATTTTTGGATTACTTCAAGGTCACATATGTAAATAAAGTCAAGAGAAAAGCAATATGATCTGAAATACTTGTATTTAGAACTTAAAAACATGTTCAGTGTTTGGATTTGTTTTAATAAAATTAATAAATTTGTTGTCTTTATTGTTTAACCTTTTGATATTTTGTTTAAAAAAAATCACAAAAATAACAAAACACAGGTTTATCCAAAAAAAATCTTTGTTAAATATAGGTGTGCAACAATTATTGGCACCCTTATGAATCCATATGTGTAAAATATATTTGAAGTATATTGATATTTAATTTTTTTTTAATTTTTTTTTTAAGTACACCAGGGTGACTAGGAACAGGAAATTGTTCAACCATGACTTCCTGTTTCACAGGGGTATAAATATGAAGTAACACATAGACCAAATTCCCTTCGTCATTCATAATAGGTAAGACCAAGGAATATAGCTGTGATGTCCGGCAAAAGGTTTTTGAGCTTCACAAAATGGGAAGTGGCTATAAGAAAATAGCACAAGCATTGAAAATGCCCATTTCCACCATCAGGGCAATAATTAAGAAGTTCCAGTCAACTGGAAATGTTATGACTCAACCTAGAATTGGATGTGTGTCTATATTGTCTCAATGCACTGTGAAGAGGATGGTTTGAATGGCCAAAAAACCTCCAAGGATCACAGCTGGAGAACTGCAGTAGTTAGTTGTGTCTTGGGGTCAGAAAGTCTCCAAAACTAAAATCTGAAATCACCTATATCACCACAAGTTTTTGAAAGTGTTTCAAGAAAAAAGCCTCTACTCTCATCCAAAAACAAATTCAAGCATCTTCAGTTTGCAAAGATTATTGTAACTTCAAATGGGATCAGGTTCTGTGGTGCTTTTTGGCAGTAAACACCAGAGGTGGTTTTGGCACACAGAGAGGTAGCCATATGGAAAAGTACCTCATGCCCATGGTTAAATATGTTGGTGGCTCTTTAATGTTTTGGGGCTGTTTTGGGGCTGCCAGAGGACCTGGACATTTTGTTAGGATACATGGCATCATGGACTCCATCAAGTATCAACAGATATTAAATGAAAACCTGACTGCCTCTGTCAGAAAGCTTCAAATGGGCCGTGGTTGGATCTTCCAGCAGGACAATGATCCAAAGCATACATCAAAATCAACACAAAAATCTCAGTAAAAAGGTCTCTCCACACACGTGTAAATCCTGTTTGCTCAGTGCAAATATGCAGATCTTCAATGTGCAAAAATCTGAGATGTTTCTATTATTATTAGGATGCTGTACACTACTGTGGTGTCAAGTGGTATTTTACAGGCTGGAAGCCAATTAGTGCTGGTGGTTTCCAGACTGCTAAATTGCCAACAAATTTAGAAATATGTCAATTTAAGCCGGCTTTACACTGTACTATTTTTGGCCCAATTTGCTGTCTCAGACAAAAATTGCACATTGTGAAAGAATTCTTTGGTCATGAGTTGAGATTGGCGGTCTTAGAACGCATAATGTGACCTGTTCACCAGTGGCCAATTTAGTGCCATGATGACAGTTCAGGCAGTATCATAAATTTTGATTGAATTCTATGAATTCAAAATTAAAAGCCACCAATAAAAGGACTACATAGGATTCTTCTAAACTCATGGGACGTCTATAGAAATACAGTCAATGTAAATGAAAGATGCTTATGGACAGAAAAATAAAACTCTATTACCTTAAGCTTACATTGAAAAATATTTCTGTTTACAAAACCCTGTTTTCTGTACTAGTCCAGATCATGATGACTGATGATGTAAGCAGAACGTAGTAATTTTCTTTAATCTTAGGTTTATCATTAGAGGATCTTCATCATATAATATGACATGGAGTCTCTTATTGAATACAATCAAGATTTTATTGGTGTCATGTCATGGCGTCATAGCGACTCCATTTCCCAGAATGCACAACGAACTACAATCATGGCCGACGACTGCAACTCCCAATGGAACACACAGACATGGCACCTTCTCTTAAGAACTAATCACACACCTGTTCCCAATCACACTGACAATTACACTACACTACTTAAGAGACTGCTCATTCACAAGGTCTTCATGAAGTAATACATTTAGTTGCCATAGTCTCTGTATATTACCAAGCTGTTCCATTGTTTTGTCTACTCTGGTTTTGATTCTGCTTTGCATTTGATTTTTACCTTACCTGCTCTAGCAGATTTTTACCTTACCTGCCCTGTTTGCCTGATCACCTGACCACTGCCTATCTTTGTCTTTTGCCTTGCCCTCTTCATTAAAGCTTTTATCTGCACTTGCATCTGTCCTAAACCAACTTACGTGACAGAATA
Organism: Ictalurus punctatus; assembly: GCF_001660625.3. Taxonomy (NCBI): domain Eukaryota; kingdom Metazoa; phylum Chordata; class Actinopteri; order Siluriformes; family Ictaluridae; genus Ictalurus; species Ictalurus punctatus. The sequence goes on from NC_030425.2 coordinate 10,529,065, forward strand.
ATTTGCCCTACTATGGATGCAGCAGAATTTTTCAGTGGTGAAGAAGCCCTATATGAAAGGGAAAAGCCGAGGTGGGAGAAGGAGGGGAAATTCTCTCCAATTAGAGCCAACCGGGAGTGGCTCGACATGATGTACTCCATCATGGGGTATGTCAAGGAGGAGCATTCCAACCAGGCTGGAACCATCTCCCAGTCTCCTTCACCCACTGTGGAGCTCATCCAGCCTGCCTAGGTGACAAAGAACGTCGTTCAGCCTCCCTGCTCGTCTGAGGACTCTGCTTAGTCTCTCTGTTCATCTGAAGACATTGCTCCGCCTCCGGACGTTGATCCGCCTTCCTGCTCTGCTGAGGACGTTGCTCCGCCTTCCTGCTCGGCTGAGGACATTGCTCCTTTTTCTTTGCATATGTTGCTCCCCCTTCCTGCTCCAGGTTCCTGTCCGAGGACGATGAGACGGCCTCCCAAGCCAAGTTCCATCACAACCAACAACGATATGCTCATGCCTGAGACTGATGACACAGCCAACCAAGCTCTGCTTTCACCTGAGTCAGCTGACACAGCCAACCAAGATCAGCCTCCTTCCTCGGCTGAGGATGTTTCTCGCTTTGCTTCCCTATTCTGTCTTGGACTTCACTATGCCAGGCAACTCTATGGACATCGCTCCGCTTTCCCACGCCGCTGAGGACATGAGCTCTGCCATCCGGCTCTGCCGAGGACGTCGCTCTGCCATCCTGCTCCGTTGAGGATGTCGTTCTGCCTCCTTGCTCCATGGAGGACGTCGCTCCACACTCCAGAAAGGCAGACAAGATGGCCCACAAAGTCAAGCCCCTGTACAATGCTGCTGACACAACTTAAACTAGCTAGGATCGTTTGTGACCATGAACCTCAATATATTCTCAATATATTTTAATACCATTAGATTTATCTGTATATTTGTCATCTTCTCATTTGTATAGTATCCTCTTTGTTTTTAAGTGTATCTCGATTCTAGGCTACACCATATTGCATTTGAGGGGAAAAAAAATCAACTTTCTCAGTCCACCATTTCTATCACTTGATACAAAGGGTTTAAAGTTAAGTGCTTCTTTTAAAGAATATAGTGTAGGTGCTAGTGACAAAATAAAAATCTTGGCAGCACCGAAGGTGTGAACTGCACACAGGCAAATTTCAATAATCTGAGTGGGTTGCTTGGAAAAACAAACATGTTCAGTATGAATATGAATATGGATCAATTTTGTGGCATGCATATTTGAGTTGAAAGTCTAAGTATGGCCCTAAGAGTGAATAAACAGGTTGGTTTTCTGAAAAGGATTTTAACAATATCTCTCACACAACTATTTGTTAATTTGATATGTTTTTGACACAGTTGTGAACATGACTGACTCATACTGATTTTATTCACAGAAAAATTGGCCAAAACAGATGATGCTTTTGCCTACAGAAATATCAGGTCTACCACTGGAGTATTAAGTATTGTATGACAGGTTGAGGGAGGTGCATGGACTTTCTGTTAACTGTGAACTATCTGCACATCTGAAGGGCCTGTTTCATGTACTGTGTGAGCTGCATTCTGCAAGGACACTCATGTATGCTCTAGGGAACAGCACTAGAGAACTGAGTTTTGTGCAAGCAATGCCTCAGCAGAAAAGTTTACCCAAGTAGATTTTTTACAACAGCATGAGAGCAATCACGGCTATAACGTAAATTATGGTTTATATTAATGCGCTTGTTATAATAATCCATCCATCCATTTTCTGGAGCGTGGAGCCTATCCCAGGGGACTCAAGGCACAAGGCAGAGGACATCCTGGATGGGATGCCAACTTGTTATAATAATAATAATAATAATAATAATAATAATAATAAACAGATTCAAAATGTGTCATTGTTTAACAAAGAAAAATCATTGGTATGGTGAAGCTTTCTGTAAGATGTTTATTTATGGAAGGATTCACCAGTGTCAGTGCTCTGTATCAGAGATAAAGCTTTAACTTGAGTTTTTCCATCACAGGAAAGTCTTCAGGACAGCAGCTTTGTGGTGGCCACATCATAACACTGTCATTTATCCCTTACACATACAGTATATATCATAATGTAAGTGTAAGTGTTATGAATCTTTATTTGTGAAATTTAAAATTATGTATAGGTCATGATATATGATATACTGTATGCTTACCTGAGCTTGATGCCATTTCCATAGGAACGCAGGGTTGGCTGTATCTAATACTTTGTGCAGACAGCAGCTCTTTGGCTAGCTTGACTGATATTGGCTGCACCAACAGGGATGTCAAATTGCGACAATCTTCCCTGAAACTGCCATCTGTCATAAAAGGGAGAGGAAGAGAAACCAAAAAGTCAAAAATCCAATACATCATTGGATTTGATTTCCTCTAAACATTCTAAGCACATCAGTAGAGGAGACACTTAACCCAGCATGCAAGAGCAGGCTAATTAACTCAATCTAAAAGTTCTCTGCTTGGTTAATATCTCTAATGACACTCCATTTAATGCAACTCCATCTAAGCAGCCAAATGTATTTAAGGCAAACAGTTAAGACTTAGCTGTGCATACCTGTGGTGTGTATCCATAGACCTGTGCTAGTTTGAAATAAGAGTGGAGGGCTAAACAAGGTGGATATAATCCATGCTAAATCCAGCACAGGAGAGCCCAGAGGGTTTGTGCAACATTACTGAGGTGTCTGTTTGTATTAAAGCCCTTTCCCTGCTGCTGATTGTGGCTCACTGGTGCTAGGCTAATGCGTTGGTGGATTTTAGGTTTGAAGTAATGGCTCTGGCAAAACCCAGTATGGATTTTAGGTGGGTGCAATGCTCCATTGATTTGGCCTTATTAAAATGGAGGAATGGTGTGCCTAATCCCACTTTAGGAACAAATTTATTTAGCAGCTTCAATTTTCCAGCAGCTCTCCCACACCGGTGTAATAGGTTGGAGTCATAAGCTGCTAACAATCAGGAGACCACGGAGCTCTGCATACACTCGATTACCTTCCCCTGATAAAGCTATTTGAGACAAAAAAAAATTATTAAAAGCTGAAACAGAGCCAAGACAGCAGTGGTCCTTATGATGAGCTGAGTGTTCACTCATTTGCCAGAGAAATGGAGATAGAACATACGGTTCTGAATGGCTCTTTTGTATGGAAAGCTCTGATGAAATTATATCTACACCTGAGAGTTGCAGAAACCAAGATTGCATATAGGGGAATGAGATAATTTGAGTTAATTAGCTCAACACTTATGAATGGGTATTACAATAAAATGTTATTTGTGCCTACATGAAGCGCGTAGCAGCATAATATCCTAATTTGCCATAAATTGTGTGTATTTAAAAGGATAATTCAAAATATCATAAATGGATTTCTCCCCTTCAGGGATCTGATAATATGATCATAACATACAACTAGGTGGAAGGAGATGGGGTTTAAAATTTAAAATTTAAGGCTGCAGTAAAACAGAGACAACAGAATTTTAAAACGAAGGTGAAAAGCATTCCATAGTAAATCTACAGGGACACATTCAAAGCACACTTCAGCCTCTGATTCGTCCAAGCAAACTTTCTCTACATTTAGAAAGAATAAGCAAGGACATGGCCAGTAGCTCTTATCATGCAGTACCCAATTAGTTCTGCATCTAGAACAGCAACTCTTACAAAGTACATAGCACCATAAATCAACAACAACAAAAACATTCTTCTAAAATATTACCACTAGAGTCTTGCTGCATCAAAGAACAAGATGGGTTCATCCTTGGCAATCACACTGAGGCAGTGTTGATGCCTTTTCATGGTCCACAGGCAGGTAGAAAGCTGATATAGTGTTCTATGTTATTGGAGTGTGTAAAGGGAAAACAAGAGCCTATTTTCTTTTACTCCTCTACCACTCCTTTATTACAGCTGATGTTATCAGGCTTTCATTTGTTCTTTCTTTCAGTTTATCACACACACATGATCTACTATAAGGCTCTAACACTATACCTCAACACTTCTTAATCTCTTGCATTACATTACCAAGGTTTGTGCTTTGTTTATTTAACTTAAACTACAGGGTGTCCCAAAAGTCCCCAGACATATGGGAAATTATAACTTTTTAGCAAAATGTCTTCCAAATTGTTTCATAAGAATACCTTTGACAAAAGAAGAAAATATTGACATCATTCTCATGGCTAGACCTGGAAGCTGTCTGGAAGGTTGTGTTGGACTTTAAACAGGAAACATGGCAAGCATAGCACAGATGAAACTGTTGGCAAACTTATTAATAAATTAAAAAAGGCAGGAGGTGTTGCGGACCAACTGAGAAGTGGACATCCTCAAACATCCCCTGAAGAAGGCACAGACGAAGTGGTGCTGGCATACATAGTCCCCTATGTATGGAGACTTTTGGGACACACTGTACATCCTACAATCTTATGATGCGTTATACTGTAACGATCAGAGCCAGCAGGTATAAATGGGCGAGAGGGACTAAGCCCATGGGTGTAGCTAAGGGGTGCCCAGCCACCCTAGCATGAAGTATGGCCACCACTCTGACCACCATAGTAAATCTACTGTACGAAGCCAGTTTGATTAATAACATCTTTGGGAAATTTGAAAACTTTTTTTTTTTTATCATTGCCCAACAATGAGGACTGTCAGCAAGTGTAATGTGTAATGCGTGTAATGCGAGAACAAGCAAGTTTAGCTAACATAGTTTAGCTTCTTCAGTTTGTTAGTAGCTAATGGTAGCTAATCATTTTGAATGGCAATTTCTTTCTTGGGCAACAAACAAATGTTGTTTAGTTGTGCGCCTTTTATGTCCAATAGGAATCCTACTCAAGCCATACAGTACATAGTCATATTACATATTTTCCCCCAGTCTAGATTGCTTTTACAGTAAAGTCATTGGATCTACCTTGGCTACCCGATTAAAAGGTCTGGCTACACCCCTGGCTCAGCCTTCCTCCTCCCTCTAAAAAAATACAAATAAGGTTATAAGTTTAATGATTTTTTTCCCCCACTTTGTTGGAGCCCAAAACAACAGCACCAACATTCAAAAGAAAAAAAAACACACATATGAAATAAAAGCTGGGGGTGATTTTTATATAGCCCAGACTGTAGCTTCTCACAGTCTATTGCACTCTGTTTAGCCTCCATTGGGGCTAATTATTTAAGCCTGCGTCACTGTCACCTTCACTTTCTTTCACATCAGCTGTGATTGCAAAGGAAATCAGTGGGTATATACAATATAGATGAACTAAAAGTAAACAAACTAAGCAAATATAGTCTGCTCAAAACAGAAATTAGGGAGAAATGACAACTGTAGGTTTTGTGGTCTTTGGTTTGAATGAAAGAAGTGGTTAATGGCAACAGCACCTTTTCTCTTTACTGGAAGAGACATGGCATTATTACAGACTTGAAACACTTGACTTAAAATAATGGAAGCATGAATTGTTCTGCTTTTTGTCCATTTGTGTGTGTATCCCTGTGTGTATGTGTAATATTTTTAAGCAAAAAAAATATACATATATGCCTTGAACCTTGCTAATGAGTTACATTCATGCAGTCTATCTTTTCATGCATCGATTTCCTGTGGGAACAGATGAAGTACATGTGTGTCAATCGAGGTTAAGACTGTTTACTCCATATGGTCTACTCTCTGAGACAGGCACTGTTGTAGAGGTGAAAAAGAATTATACAGTAGAATGGATGGGTACAGGGATAGACATTTCATTGGGTTTGTTGACTGAAATATATAATGATCATTGGCTGCAGGTTCTAATATCTTAATGTCTTATTCCAAAAATGTTGCCAAAATCTTCTCTATAAAGATGAGATTATACTAGACACAATGCAGGCATCAGTGTTTACATACATATCTTTTGTGCATTTGTACCATGTTACTAGGGATCAGGTTTGAAAAAAAAAAACCTCCCCAGCACTGGTGTACCTTATTGACTACTTCCCAGATACCAGAGAAATCTGGGCCAAATATGGTTGTAGTTAGGCACATAAGGGCCAGATATGGGGAAACTATTGTCAATTGGCTAATGGCTGTTGTGGCCAAACAATAAACAGCCACATTTAAGATTTTAACAGCATTTGGAATGTGGTCAAAAAACAGTGCAACAAATGCCTGTGCGACATTTCAATTTTGGCCCGGCCTTAACTTTTTCCTTCAAGGCCGATTTATGGCTGTGTTCTAGTAGACAGATTCAGATGAATTTAGCGCCGCCATTGCGCAGCGATATATGGGCCAGATAAAGTGGTAAGTGTGGGCCATCACTGGGTCATTACTCACTTGCTATCAGACTTCCCTTGCATGGCAAGGTAAATAGCCAAAACTTCAAGCGTTAAGAAGACTATGATAATGTGTATCTTCAGAAAATGGCAGAAACAATGGCAATGGTGTCAATGTACATTTTATATCAAGCCATTAAATGAATATTGTCACAACAATGGAGAGTATATTTCTCTTGTTTTACACACAGTATATCTTGTATGGTGCATTGCTTCACATACTGCCCATGTTGTTTACTGTGGTATTGCACAATGCAGCAAAGTAGGTACAGCAAAGGTAAGAATTCACCCTAGATGGGACTGCAGTACATCACAGGGGCATCATACACAATGAAATAAATTTCACAGACAAAAAGCTAGTGTTATTGGGCTGTAACTATTTACTGATGCATCACAGTTTGGAAAAGAGAGTTTGCTCTTCTAAGCTGCTTAAATAATTTAGAACCAATGGTTACTTAATGGATAAGTGACTGCGAGATACATTAGATTTTTTAAAGCTTCTTCTTGCTGTATATTAAGAGGTTTGTTGTGACATTTGGGAATTTCAGTAGACATTCAACTGTCTTCTCCTCTTCTGCTGAAAGTGACAGATTCCTCATGCTTCCCTTTTTGGAGTCATACATTTGAACATATGCACTATATAATAATGATAATGAGTCTTTATTGGTCACATATACAGTACAGCACAATGAAATTGTTTTCTTCACATACCCCAGCCTGTCAGGAAGCTGGGGTCAGAGCACAGGGTCAGCCATGATACGGCGCCCCTGGAGCAGAGAGGGTTAAGGGCCTTGCTCAAGGGCCCAACAGTGGCAACTTGGCAGTGCTGGGGCTTGAACCTCCGACCTTCCGATCAGTAACCCAGAGCCTTAACCTTATATGAGCCTTATATGGCCAAAAGTATGTGGATACCTGACCATCACATCCATATGTGAGTCTTTGTCAAACTGTTGCCAAAATGTTGGAAGCACACAATTGTCTAGAATGTTTTTGCATGTAGTAGCATTAAGATTTCCCTTCATTTAAAGTAAGGGGCCCAAACCTGTCCCAGAATGACAGTGCCCCTGTTCACAAAGCGAGCTCCATAAATACATGGTTTGCCAAGGTTGGTGTGGAAGAATCTGAGTGGCCTGCACAGAGCCCTGACCTCAACCCCACTGAACACCTTTGGGATGAACTGGAATGCCAGGCCTTCTTGTCCAAGTGATCAGGACATGACCTCACTAATACTCTTGTGGCTAAATGTATGCATATCCCCACAGCCATTTTGCAGAATCATGTGGAAAGCCTTCACCAAACAGTTGAAATTATTAAAATAGCAAAAGGTGATAAAAGTTGGAATAGGATGTCCAACAAGCATGGGTGTGATTGGTGAGGTGTCCACATACCTTTGGCCAAGTAGTGTAGAATCAATATCAAAATATGCTATTTGCTTTTGCTATAATGTGTCGACCATTCCGCAACTTTTCTCTAAGATCAATTTCACAGAAGCAAAAGTAAAACTAAGGATGTTTTTATATGTTAAAAAAAAAAAAAAATATATATATATATATATATATATATATATATATATATATATATATATATATATATATATATATATATATATATATATATATATATATCTTCCCTTTAATGTGCAGTGATTGAAGGCAGGACACAGGTGTGTAAATTCAGTGTGGCATTTATTATGTGCAGTGCAAAAATCATTATCAAAATTTGTAGGAACCGTCAGAGAACAGGTAGACAACATTTAACTGGAAATATATAATCAGTAAATAGGAAAACTATACAGACAAGGGTCAAAAGCAGGAAGTACAACAAGAAACAATGAAAAATGAACATGGGAAATGAAAGCTTGGAAACACACCGAAACTATCAATGAGATTTTTATATGATACAAAGGTACATGACAGTAGAAATAGACAGAAACACAGAACAGCTGAATACGTCAGGGCAACAAACCAAAAGGAAAAATCACATGGCAGCAGAAACAAAAGAGCATAAACTCAAAACATGAGAGCAGAACTTGTCACGCTGGAATATGCACCACGTGCTGGGAGGGGCATTTTGTGAAACACACTGTTGACACAAAAATGTAAATGTTGACAAGCAAATCCTCATTAGACAAAAATAAACTGACAAACTAATCTGTAATCTCTTATAGGGAAGTGCACTACACATACATATAGTGGGGTTCACAAGCTAGCATGTCTTAGCATGACAGACATATGGCACTGCCATATGTTCCACCACTGAGCTGTCATTCAAAACATTTGCAAACAAGTTCCAGTGCCTAGCCCATTTGGTGTGACCCCCCGATTCATTTCAAGTAATGTGTGCTTTTAGAATTTTACCTTCCTGGTCTTCCTTGCTGCAAAATCTTTAATAATGTCGTCATCATCACTGACACTCACACACACTTCACAGTCACACAGACACACCAATGGTGATGACTGATAATGATGATGTACTTTTTAATTTGATTAAAAAATCTATTTAAAAAAATAAATAAATAAAATAAAAAAAAAAACAAGCTGATGAGTGTCCTGTTGCACTTAATACAACCTTGCACACACTGCCACTTATTTACATCGGCACTATGGGGCGCCACCAAACCAATCTGACCAAACAAACCTTTCTGAGGTAATAGAGGAATGTTAAATGTGGCTCGGTACTGTTAATCGGATTCGGTGTGGCGGCGCCCCAAATATGGTGACGCCTTAGGCGGCTGCCTATGACACCTAATGGATTGACCGGCCCTGCTGTTGATTGAACTGGCTTGCTCCCTATGAATACAAATTGAAAGGTGGTTTACAAACCATTTCCAATATAATTATTTTTCCAGTATGGCATGATAATCTAAGAGGTATAACACTCTATATGGTTTCTCAGAGGCCTACAGGGCTTGAATCATCTGAGATAATTTCAAACCACAACACAACTGGCAGGGATCTAGCCTCCCTATGTACTTGGAATAGAGTGCTAAGCATTTGACTCGCTGTGTGATTATCTGGGCACCAGACTGATCAGTATTTAATGGGATAAAAGAAAGAGATCCCTACAGTCCAGTTGTTCCTTCTGACTGTCACAAATTGAATCCCAGCCACAGACAGCATATGGTACAGCTCAGAAACAATCTGCTTTATGTTCATTCATCGTTTCGACCTGTAGGCTTCAGACACCTGAGAAATCAGCCCTCAGAATGTATGCTTGTAGCATCACTGTTGTGTGTAGGTTAACTTAAATGCAGGTTAACTTTGTATATTTTGCCATTGCTTGACAAAGAAGGTAGAATAACCAACTCACTGAATTAGTACACTAGTCTCAATATGTATAATATGACACCTGTTTTAAATACGGTGCATCCTTTTGCACTGGTTCGGTTTCACTCAGTCCCTAATTTCTTACTTTAAATGTAATTTCCTAACTAGCAGGTTAGCTAATTGCCAAATCACACCACTGTGAGGTGCACAAGAACACTGCAAGAAGGTTATGAAACATAGCTGTCACAAAAGACAAAGACACACACACACATATAGAGGCAGAAAATAAGGTTTTATTCATCTACCCATTAAAGTAATATTTTAATTGATTAAGGTAGCAAGTCAAGTAAGCACAAGACATGATACAGTCAATGACTACGTTTACATGGACAGCAGTAATCTAATTATTGACCTTACTCTGTTTAAGATATTAATGTGATTAAGGTGTTTACATGAGTCACTTTTAGAATACTCCTGTCATGTTCCCATTTTACATGTTTTAGAACATAATTAGATTAACAGCCCGCGTCATTACGTCACCATGCCACGCCGTCCAACGTCCCTCCAGAATTTCACGTATCAACATACAGTTCGTCTTCGTTATGGTACCGTACACAGTTTTGGGTGTTTTTTTATTTATTTATTTTGCGAACGCTTTAAATGCAGTTAATTATTTGTCATGCTGTACGTGCTAATAGACAACTGCTTGAAGCTGTGGGCTGCATCTCAAACCACGTACTTATCGTCTATATAGTAGCCGAGATACATGTATTTTTCCTCACTACAGGCCTATAGTAGGCAAGTGTGCGGTTTGGGATGCAGCCGAACTCTCTTGTCCGCCGTAAAATGTTGAGAACTGCCGTGTGTGATCGTGTCCTGTCGCAAAATGTGGTGAAAACTCTCACATGATGTTCATAATGTGATTAAGGTGTTTACATGTCTGTAATACACGTCCATAATGCGACTAAAACAGGAGTATTCCACCTGTCTTAATTCAATTAGAGCTTAATTCGAGTATGACCTTAATTAGATTAAGGTAAGTAAAAATTGCTGTTTACATGGTAGTTTCTTAATCAAAGTATGGTCTTAATCAGGTTAAGAGTGGATTATTTTTGTCTATGTAAGCGCAGCTAATGTTTGGCTCATTTCTAAGCCCCTAACTCAAGACTCCATCACAGATGTAAATGCTATATTTTACTATTTAGCTTAATTTATGATTAAAAATTAAGCTTACCACATAGCTTACATCAATTTAATGTTATATGCTAGCTTATATTTTATTATGGAATTTTTTTTTTTTACTTTTTGTTTAATCACACAGGGTAATGGGGTGCCTGAAGCCTATCCCAGGGAACTTGGGGGCACAAGATGGGGGACACCATGGACAGGA